>NW_026061730.1:2972500-3572500 GCF_023897955.1 Schistocerca gregaria | reverse complement strand
GTCTACGCTTTGATCGATTCCAGGGACACCAGTAGTAGTTTCCGAAGGACATCTGGAGGCTTCCTGTAATCTGTGGACGTTCAGAGTTTTGATGAAAGACAGAAATTGCATCATGCTTGAATACAACCGGCATTATGCTGACTTTCCTCTATGGAATTAATGTCACAAACTGTCTACGCGTTGATCGATTCCTGGGACACCAGTAGTAGTTTCCGAAGGTACGTCTAGAGGCTTCCTGTAATCTGTGGACGTTCAGAGTTTTGAAGAAAGAAAGAAATTGCATCGTGATTGACTACAACAGGCACCATGCGGACTTTTCTCCATGGGAGTAATGTGTCAAACTGTCTACGCTTTGATCGATTCCTGGGACACCAGTAGTAGTTTCGGAAGCACATCTGAAGGCTTCCTGTAGTCTGTGGACGTTCACACTTTTGATGAAAGACAGAAATTGCATCGGGATTGAATACAACAGGCACCATGCGGACTTTTCTCCATGGGAGTAATGTGTCAAAACTGTTTACGCTTTGATCGATTCCTGGGACACCAGTAGTAGTTTCCAAACCATATCTGGAGGCTTCCTGTAATCTGTGTACGTTCAGAGTTTTGATGAAAGACAGAAATTGCATCGGGATGGAATACAACAGGCACCATGCGGACTATTCTCCATGGGAGTAATGTCTCTAAACTGTCTACGCTTTGATCGATTCCTGGGACACCAGTAGTAGTTTCCGAAGCACATCTGGAGGCTTCCGGTAATCTGTGGACGTTCAGAGTTTTGTTGAAAGACAGAAATTGCATCGGGATGGAATACAACAGGCACCATGCCGACTTTTCTCCATGGGAGTAATGTCTCATACTGTCTACGCTTTGATCGATTCCTGGGACACCAGTTGTAGTTTCCGAAGCACATCTGGAGGCTTCCTATAATCTGTGGACGTTCAGAGTTTTGATGAAAGACAGATTGCATGGGGATTGAATACAACAGGCACCATGCGGACTTTTCTCCATGGGAGTAATGTCTCAAACTGTCTACGCTTTGATCGATTCCTGGGACACCAGTAGTAGTTTCCGAAGCACATCTGGATGCTTCCTGTAAGCTGTGGACGTTCAGGGTTTTGATGAAAGACAGATTGCATCGGGATTGAATACAACAGGCACCATGCGGACTTTTCTCCATGGGAGTAATGTCTCAAACTGTGTACGCTTTGATCGATTCCTGGGACACCAGTAGTAGTTTCCGAAGCACATCTGGAGGCTTCCTGTAAGCTGTGGACGTTCAGAGTTTTGATGAAAGACAGAAATGGAATCGGGATTGAATGCAACAGGTACCATGCGGTCTTTTCTCCATGGGAGTAATGTCTCAAACTGTCTACGCTTTGATCGATTCCAGGGACACCAGTAGTAGTTTCCGAAGCACATCTGGAGGCTTCCTGTAATCTGCGGACGCGCAGAGTTTTGATGAAAGACCGAAATTGCATCGGGATTGAATACAACAGGCACCATGCGGACTTTTCGCCATCGGAGTAATGTCTCAAACTGTCTAAACTTTGATCGATTCCTGGGAGACCAGTAGTAGTTTCAGAAGCTCATCTGGAGTCTTCCCGTAATCTGTGGACGTTCAGAGTTTTGATGAAGGTCAGAAATTGAATCGGGATTGAATGCAACAGGCACCATGCGGACTTTTCTCCATGGGAGTAATGTATCAAACTGTCTACGCTTTGATCGATTCCAGGGACACCAGTAGTAGTTTCCGAAGCACATCTGGAGACTTCCTGAAATCTGTAGACGTTCAGAATTTTGATGAAAGACAGAAATTGCATCGGGATTGAATACAACAGGGACCATGCTAACTTTCCTCCATGGACGTAATGTCACAAACTGTCTACGCTTTGATCAATTCCTGGGACACCTGTAGTAGTTTCCGAAGGTACATCTGGAGGCTTCCTGTAATCTGTGGACGTTCAGAGTTTTCAAGAAAGAAAGAAATTGCATCGTGATTGAATACAACAGTCACCATGCGGACTTTTCTCCATGGGAGTAATGTCTCAGACTGTCTACGCTTTGATCGATTCCTGGGACACCAGTAGTACTTTCCGAAGCACCTCTGGAGTCTTCCTGTAATCTGTGGACGTTCAGAGTTTTGATGAAAGACAGAAATTGCATCGGGATTTAATATTAATGGGTACCATGCTGACTTTTCTCCATGGGAGTAATGTCTCAAACTGTCTACGCTTTGATCGATTCCTGGGACACCAGTAGTAGTTTCGGAAGCACATCTTAAGGCTTCCTGTAGTCTGTGGACTTTCAGAGATTTGATGAAAGACAGAAATTGCATCGGGATTGAATACAACAGGCACCATGCGGACTTTTCTCCATGGGAGTATAGTCTCAAAACTGTTTAAGCTTTGATCGATTCCTGGGACACCAGTTGTAGTTTCCGAAGCACATCTGGAGGCTTCCTGTAATCTGTGTACGTTCAGAGTTTTGATGAAAGACAGAAATTGCATCGGTATGGAATACAACAGGCACCATGCGGACTTTTCTCCATGGGTGTAATGCCTCAAAACTGTCTACGATTTGATCGATTCCTGGGACACCAGTAGTAGTTTCCGAAGCACATCTGGAGGCTTCCTGTAATCTGTGTACGTTCAGAGGTTTGTTGAAAGACAGAAATTGCATCGGGATGGAATACAACAGGCACCATGCGGACTTTTCTCCATGGGAGTAGTGTCTCAAACTGTCTACGCTTTCATCGATTCCAGGGACACCAGTAGTAGTTTCCGAAGCACATCTGGAGGCTTACTGTAATCTGCGGACGTTCAGAATTTTGATGAAAGACAGAAATTGCATCGGGATTGAATACAACAGGCACCACGCAAACTTTTCTCCATGGGAGTAATGTCTCAAACTGTCTACGCTTTGTTCGATTCCTGGGACACCAGTAGTAGTTTCCGAAGCACATCTAGAGGCTTCCTGTAATCTGTGTACGTTCAGAGGTTTGTTGAAAGACAGAAATTGCATCGGGATGGAATACAACAGGCACCATGCCGACTTTTCTCCATGGGAGTAGTGTCTCAAACTATCTACGCTTTGATCGATTCCTGGGACACCAGTAGTAGATTCCGAAGCACATCTGGAGGCTTCCTGTAGTCTGTAAACGTTCAGAGTTTTGATGAAAGTCAGAAATTGCATCGGGATTGAATACAACAGGAACGATGCGGACTTTTCTCAATGGGAGTAATGTCACATACTGTCTACGCTTTGATCGATTCCTGGGACACCAGTAGTAGTTTCCGAAGCATATCTGGAGGCTTCCTATAATCTGTGGACGTTCAGAGTTTTGATGAAAGACAGATTGCATCGGGATTGAATACAACTGGCACCATGCGGACTTTTCTCCATGGGAGTAATGTCTCAAACCGTCTACGCTTTGATCGATTCCTGGAACACCAGTAGTAGATTCCGAAGCACATCTGGAGGCATCCTGTAAGCTGTTTACGTTCAGAGTTTTGATGAAAGACAGAAATTGCATCGGCATTGAATACAACAGGCACCATGCGGACTTTTCTCCATGGGAGTAATGTCTCAAACTGTCTACGCTTTCATCGATTCCAGGGACACCAGTAGTAGTTTCCGAAGCACATCTGGAGGCTTCCTGTAATCTGCGGACGTTCAGAATTTTGATGAAAGACACATATTGCATCGGCATTGAATACAACAGGCACCATGCGGACTTTTCTCCATGGGAGTAATGTCTCAAACTGTCTACGCTTTGATCGATTCCAGGGACACCAGTAGTAGATTCCGAAGCACATCTGGAGGCTTCCTATAATCTGTGGACGTTCAGAGTTTTGATGAAAAACAGATTGCATCGGGATTGAATACAACAGGCACCATGCGGACTTTTCTCCATGGGAGTAATGTCTCAAAGTGTGTACGCTTTGATCGATTCCTGGGACACCAGTAGTAGTTTCCGAAGCACATCTGGAGGCTTCCTGTAAGCTGTGGACGTTCAGAGTTTTGATGAAAGACAGAAATGGAATCGGGATTGAATGCAACAGGTACCATGCGGTCTTTTCTCCATGGGAGTAATGTCTCAAACTGTCTACGCTTTGATCGATTCCAGGGACACCAGTAGTAGTTTCCGAAGCACATCTGGAGGCTTCCTGTAATCTGCGGACGTGCAGAGTTTTGATGAAAGACCGAAATTGCATCGGGATTGAATACAACAGGCACCATGCGGACTTTTCACCATCGGAGTAATGTCTCAAACTGTCTAAACTTTGATCGATTCCTGGGAGACCAGTAGTAGTTTCAGAAGCTCATCTGGAGTCTTCCCGTAATCTGTGGACGTTCAGAGTTTTGATGAAGGTCAGAAATTGAATCGGGATTGAATGCAACAGGCACCATGCGGACTTTTCTCCATGGGAGTAATGTATCAAACTGTCTACGCTTTGATCGATTCCAGGGACACCAGTAGTAGTTTCCGAAGCACATCTGGAGACTTCCTGAAATCTGTAGACGTTCAGAATTTTGATGAAAGACAGAAATTGCATCGGGATTGAATACAACAGGGACCATGCTAACTTTCCTCCATGGACGTAATGTCACAAACTGTCTACGCTTTGATCAATTCCTGGGACACCTGTAGTAGTTTCCGAAGGTACATCTGGAAGCTTCCTGTAATCTGTGGACGTTCAGAGTTTTCAAGAAAGAAAGAAATTGCATCGTGATTGAATACAACAGTCACCATGCGGACTTTTCTCCTTGGGAGTAATGTCTCAGACTGTCTACGCTTTGATCGATTCCTGGGACACCAGTAGTACTTTCCGAAGCACCTCTGGAGTCTTCCTGTAATCTGTGGACGTTCAGAGTTTTGATGAAAGACAGAAATTGCATCGGGATTTAATATTAATGGGTACCATGCTGACTTTTCTCCATGGGAGTAATGTCTCAAACTGTCTACGCTTTGATCGATTCCTGGGACACCAGTAGAAGTTTCGGAAGCACATCTGAAGGCTTCCTGTAGTTTGTGGACTTTCAGAGATTTGATGAAAGACAGACATTGCATCGGGATTGAATACAACAGGCACCATGCGGACTTTTCTCCATGGGAGTATTGTCTCAAAACTGTTTAAGCTTTGATCGATTCCTGGGACACCAGTAGTAGTTTCCGAAGCACATCTGGAGGCTTTCTGTAATCTGTGTACGTTCAGAGTTTTGATGAAAGACAGAAATTGCATCGGTATGGAATACAACAGGCACCATGCGGACTTTTCTCCATGGGTGTAATGTCTCAAAACTGTCTACGCTTTGATCGATTCCTGGGACACCAGTAGTAGTTTCCGAAGCACATCTGGAGGCTTCCTGTAATCTGCGGACGTTCAGAATTTTGATGAAAGACAGAAATTGCATCGGGATTGAATACAACAGGCACCACGCAAACTTTTCTCCATGGGAGTAATGTCTCAAACTGTCTACGCTTTGATCGATTCCTGGGACACCAGTAGTAGTTTCCGAAGCACATCTGGAGGCTTCCTGTAATCTGTGTACGTTCAGAGGTTTGTTGAAAGACAGAAATTGCATCGGGATGGAATACAACAGGCACCATGCCGACTTTTCTCCATGGGAGTAGTGTCTCAAACTGTCTACGCTTTGATCGATTCCTGGGACACCAGTAGTAGATTCCGAAGCACATCTGGAGGCTTCCTGTAGTCTGTAAACGTTCAGAGTTTTGATGAAAGTCAGAAATTGCATCGGGATTGAATACAACAGGAACGATGCGGACTTTTCTCAATGGGAGTAATGTCACATACTGTCTACGCTTTGATCGATTCCTGGGACACCAGTAGTAGTTTCCGAAGCATATCTGGAGGCTTCCTATAATCTGTGGACGTTCAGAGTTTTGATGAAAGACAGAAATTGCATCGGCATTGAATACAACAGGCACCATGCGGACTTTTCTCCATGCGAGTAATGTCTCAATCTGTCTACGCTTTCATCGATTCCAGGGACACCAGTAGTAGTTTCCGAAGCACATCTGGAGGCTTCCTGTAATCTGCGGACGTTCAGAATTTTGATGAAAGACACATATTGCATCGGCATTGAATACAACAGGCACCATGCGGACTTTTCTCCATGGGAGTAATGTCTCAAACTGTCTACGCTTTGATCGATTCCAGGGACACCAGTAGTAGATTCCGAAGCACATCTGGAGGCTTCCTGTAATCTGTGTACGTTCAGAGGTTTGTTGAAAGACAGAAATTGCATCGGGATGGAATACAACAGGCACCATGCCGACTTTTCTCCATGGGAGTAGTGTCTCAAACTGTCTACGCTTTGATCGATTCCTAGGACACCAGTAGTAGTTTCCGAAGCACATCTGGAGGCATCCTGTAAGCTGTTTACGTTCAGAGTTTTGATGAAAGACAGAAATTGCATCGGCATTGAATACAACAGGCACCATGCGGACTTTTCTCCATGGGAGTAATGTCTCAAACTGTCTACGCTTTCATCGATTCCAGGGACACCAGTAGTAGTTTCCGAAGCACATCTGGAGGCTTCCTGTAATCTGCGGACGTTCAGAATTTTGATGAAAGACAGAAATTGCATCGGTATTGAATACAACAGGCACCATGCGAACTTTTCTCCATGGGAGTAATGTCTCAAACTGTCTACCCTTTGATCGATTCCAGGGACACCAGTAGTAGTTTCCGAAGCACATCTGGAGGCTTCCTGTAATCTGTGTACGTTCAGAGGTTTGTTAAAAGACAGAAATTGCATCGGGATGGAATACAACAGGCACCATGCGGACTTTTCTCCATGGGAGTAGTGTCTCAAACTGTCTACGCTTTGATCGATTCCTGGGACACCAGTAGTAGATTCCGAAGCACATCTGGAGGCTTCCTGTAGTCTGTAAACGTTCAGAGTTTTGATGAAAGTCAGAAATTGCATCGGGATTGAATACAACAGGAACGATGCGGACTTTTCTCCATGGGAGTAATGTCACATACTGTGTACGCTTTGATCGATTCCTGGGACACATCTGGAGGCATCCTGTAAGCTGTTTACGTTCAGAGCTTTGATGAAAGACAGAAATTGCATCGGCATTGAATACAACAGGCACCATGCAAACTTTTCTCCATGGGAGTAATGTCTCAAAGTGTCTACGCTTTGATCGATTCCAGTGATACCAGTAGTAGTTTCTAAGCACATCTGGAGGCTTCCTGTAATCTGCGGACGTTCAGAATTTTGATGAAAGACAGAAATTGCATCGGCATTGAATACAACAGGCACCATGCGGACTTTTCTCCATGGGAGTAATGTCTCAAACTGTCTAGCTTTCATCGATTCCAGGGACACCAGTAGTAGTTCCCGAAGCACATCTGGAGGCTTCCTGTAATCTGCGGACGTTCAGAATTTTGATGAAAGACAGAAATTGCATCGGGATGGAATACAACAGGCACCATGCGGACTTTTCTCCATGGGAGTAATGTCTCAAAACTGTCTACGCTTTGATCGATTCCTGGGACACCAGTAGTAGTTTCCGAAGCACATCTGGAGGCTTCCGGTAATCTGTGGACGTTCAGAGTTTTGTTGAAAGACAGAAATTGCATCGGGATGGAATACAACAGGCACCATGCCGACTTTTCTCCATGGGAGTAATGTCTTATACTGTCTACGCTTTGATCGATTCCTGGGACACCAGTTGTAGTTTCCGAAGCACATCTGGAGGCTTCCTATAATCTGTGGACGTTCAGAGTTTTGATGAAAGACAGATTGCATCGGGATTGAATACAACAGGCACCATGCGGACTTTTCTCCATGGGAGTAATGTCTCAAACTGTCTACGCTTTGATCGATTCCTGGGACACCAGTAGTAGTTTCCGAAGCACATCTGGAGGCTTCCTGTAAGCTGTGGACGTTCAGGGTTTTGATGAAAGACAGATTGCATCGGGATTGAATACAACAGGCACCATGCGGACTTTTCTCCATGGGAGTAATGTCTCAAACTGTGTACGCTTTGATCGATTCCTGGGACACCAGTAGTAGTTTCCGAAGCACATCTGGAGGCTTCCTGTAAGCCGTGGACGTTCAGAGTTTTTATGAAAGACAGAAATGGAATCGGGAATGAATGCAACAGGTACCATGCGGTCTTTTCTCCATGGGAGTAATGTCTCAAACTGTCTACGCTTTGATCGATTCCAGGGACACCAGTAGTAGTTTCCGAAGCACATCTGGAGGCTTCCTGAAATCTGCGGACGTGCAGAGTTTTGATGAAAGACCGAAATTGCATCGGGATTGAATACAACAGGCACCATGCGGACTTTTCACCATCGGAGTAATGTCTCAAACTGTCTAAACTTTGATCGATTCCTGGGCGACCAGTAGTAGTTTCAGAAGCTCATCTGGAGTCTTCCCGTAATCTGTGGACGTTCAGAGTTTTGATGAAGGTCAGAAATTGAATCGGGATTGAATGCAACAGGCACCATGCGGACTTTTCTCCATGGGAGTAATGTATCAAACTGTCTACGCTTTGATCGATTCCAGGGACACCAGTAGTAGTTTCCGAAGCACATCTGGAGACTTCCTGAAATCTGTAGACGTTCAGAATTTTGATGAAAGACAGAAATTGCATCGGGATTGAATACAACAGGGACCATGCTAACTTTCCTCCATGGACGTAATGTCACAAACTGTCTACGCTTTGATCAATTCCTGGGACACCTGTAGTAGTTTCCGAAGGTACATCTGGAGGCTTCCTGTAATCTGTGGACGTTCAGAGTTTTCAAGAAAGAAAGAAATTGCATCGTGATTGAATACAACAGTCACCATGCGGACTTTTCTCCATGGGAGTAATGTCTCAGGCTGTCTACGCTTTGATCGATTCCTGGGACACCAGTAGTACTTTCCGAAGCACCTCTGGAGTCTTCCTGTAATCTGTGGACGTTCAGAGTTTTGATGAAAGACAGAAATTGCATCGGGATTTAATATTAATGGGTACCATGCTGACTTTTCTCCATGGGAGTAATGTCTCAAACTGTCTACGCTTTGTTCGATTCCTGGGACACCAGTAGTAGTTTCGGAAGCACATCTGAAGGCTTCCTGTAGCCTGTGGCCTTTCAGAGTTTTGATGAAAGACAGAAATTGCATCGGGATTGAATACAACAGGCACCATGCGGACTTTTCTCCATGGGAGTATTGTCTCAAAACTGTTTAAGCTTTGATCGATTCCTGGGACACCAGTAGTAGTTTCCGAAGCACATCTGGAGGCTTCCTGTAATCTGTGTACGTTCAGAGTTTTGATGAAAGACAGAAATTGCATCGGTATGGAATACAACAGGCACCATGCGGACTTTTCTCCATGGGTGTAATGTCTCAAAACTGTCTACGCTTTGATCGATTCCTGGGACACCAGTAGTAGTTTCCGAAGCACATCTGGGGGCTTCCTGTAATCTGCGTACGTTCAGAGGTTTGTTGAAAGACAGAAATTGCATCGGGATGGAATACAACAGGCACCATGCGGACTTTTCTCCATGGGAGTAGTGTCTCAAACTGTCTACGCTTTCATCGATTCCAGGGACACCAGTAGTAGTTTCCGAAGCACATCTGGAGGCTTCCTGTAATCTGCGGACGTTCAGAATTTTGATGAAAGACAGAAATTGCTTCGGGATTGAATACAACAGGCACCACGCAAACTTTTCTCCATGGGAGTAATGTCTCAAACTGTCTACGCTTTGATCGATTCCTGGGACACCAGTAGTAGTTTCCGAAGCACATCTGGAGGCTTCCTGTAATCTGTGTACGTTCAGAGGTTTGTTGAAAGACAGAAATTGCATCGGGATTGAATACAACAGGCACCATGCCGACTTTTCTCCATGGGAGTAGTGTCTCAAACTGTCTACGCTTTGATCGATTCCTGGGACACCAGTAGTAGATTCCGAAGCACATCTGGAGGCTTCCTGTAGTCTGAAAACGTTCAGAGTTTTGATGAAAGTCAGAAATTGCATCGGGATTGAATACAACAGGAACGATGCGGACTTTTCTCAATGGGAGTAATGTCACATACTGTCTACGCTTTGATCGATTCCTGGGACACCAGTAGTAGTTTCCGAAGCATATCTGGAGGCTTCCTATAATCTGTGGACGTTCAGAGTTTTGATGAAAGACAGATTGCATCGGGATTGAATACAACAGGCACCATGCGGACTTTTCTCCATGGGAGTAATGTCTCAAACCGTCTACGCTTTGATCGATTCCTGGAACACCAGTAGTAGTTTCCGAAGCACATCTGGAGGCATCCTGTAAGCTGTTTACGTTCAGAGTTTTGATGAAAGACAGAAATTGCATCGGGATTGAATACAACAGGCACCATGCGGACTTTTCTCCATGGGAGTAATGTCTCAAATTGTGTACGCTTTGATCGATTCCTGGGACACCAGTAGTAGTTTCCGAAGCACATCTGGAGGCTTCCTGTAATCTGCGGATGTTCAGAATTTTGATGAAAGACACATATTGCATCGGCATTGAATACAACAGGCACCATGCGGACTTTTCTCCATGGGAGTAATGTCTCAAACTGTCTACGCTTTCATCGATTCCAGGGACACCAGTAGTAGTTTCCAAAGCACATCTGGAGGCTTCCTGTAATCTGCGGACGTTCAGAATTTTGATGAAAGACAGAAATTGCATCGGCATTGAATACAACAGGCACCATGCGGACTTTTCTCCATGGGAGTAATGTCTTAAACTGTCTACGCTTTGATCGATCCCAGGGACACCATTAGTAGTTTCCGAAGCACATCTGGAGGCTTCCTGTAATCTGTGTACGTTCAGAGGTTTGTTGAAAGACAGAAATTGCATCGGTATGGAATACAACAGGCACCATGCGGCCTTTTCTCCATGGGAGTATTGTCTCAAAACTGTTTAAGCTTTGATCGATTCCTGGGACACCAGTAGTAGTTTCCGAAGCACATCTGGAGGCTTCCTGTAATCTGCGGACCTTCAGAATTTTGATGAAAGATAGAAATTGCATCGGCATTGAATACAACAGGCACCATGCGGACTTTTCTCCATGGGAGTATTGTCTCAAAACTGTTTAAGCTTTGATCGATTCCTGGGACACCAGTAGTAGTTTCCGAAGCACATCTGGAGGCTTCCTGTAATCTGTGTACGTTCAGAGTTTTGATGAAAGACAGAAATTGCATCGGTATGGAATACAACAGGCACCATGCGGCCTTTTCTCCATGGGAGTAATATCTCAAAACTGTCTACGCTTTGATCGATTCCTGGGACACCAGTAGTAGTTTCCGAAGCACATCTGGAGGCTTCCTGTAATCTGTGTACGTTCAGAGGTTTGTTGAAAGACAGAAATTGCATCGGGATGGAATACAACAGGCACCATGCCGACTTTTCTCCATGGGAGTAGTGTCTCAAACTGTCTACGCTTTGATCGATTCCTGGGACACCAGTAGTAGATTCCGAAGCACATCTGGAGGCTTCCTGTAGTCTGTAAACGTTCAGAGTTTTGATGAAAGTCAGAAATTGCATCGGGATTGAATACAACAGGAACGATGCGGTCTTTTCTCCATGGGAGTAATGTCACATACTGTCTACGCTTTGATCGATTCCTGGGACACCAGTAGTAGTTTCCGAAGCACATCTGGAGGCTGCCTATAATCTGTGGACGTTCAGAGTTTTGATGAAAGACAGATTGCATCGGGATTGAATACAACAGGCACCATGCGGACTTTTCTCCATGGGAGTAATGTCTCAAACTGTCTACGCTTTGATCGATTCCTGGGACACCAGTAGTAGTTTCCGAAGCACATCTGGAGGCTTCCTGTAAGCTGTGGAAGTTCAGGGTTTTGATGAAAGACAGATTGCATCGGGATTGAATACAACAGGCACCATGCGGACTTTTCTCCATGGGAGTAATGTCTCAAACTGTGTACGCTTTGATCGATTCCTGGGACACCAGTAGTAGTTTCCGAAGCACATCTGGAGGCTTCCTGTAAGCCGTGGACGTTCAGAGTTTTTATGAAAGACAGAAATGGAATCGGGATTGAATGCAACAGGTACCATGCGGTCTTTTCTCCATGGGAGTAATGTCTCAAACTGTCTACGCTTTGATCGATTCCAGGGACACCAGTAGTAGTTTCCGAAGCACATCTGGAGGCTTCCTGAAATCTGCGGACGTGCAGAGTTTTGATGAAAGACCGAAATTGCATCGGGATTGAATACAACAGGCACCATGCGGACTTTTCACCATCGGAGTAATGTCTCAAACTGTCTAACCTTTGATCGATTCCTGGGCGACCAGTGGTAGTTTCAGAAGCTCATCTGGAGTCTTCCCGTAATCTGTGGACGTTCAGAGTTTTGATGAAGGTCAGAAATTGAATCGGGATTGAATGCAACAGGCACCATGCGGACTTTTCTCCATGGGAGTAATGTATCAAACTGTCTACGCTTTGATCGATTCCAGGGACACCAGTAGTAGTTTCCGAAGCACATCTGGAGACTTCCTGAAATCTGTAGACGTTCAGAATTTTGATGAAAGACAGAAATTGCATCGGGATTGAATACAACAGGGACCATGCTAACTTTCCTCCATGGACGTAATGTCACAAACTGTCTACGCTTTGATCAATTCCTGGGACACCTGTAGTAGTTTCCGAAGGTACATCTGGAGGCTTCCTGTAATCTGTGGACGTTCAGAGTTTTCAAGAAAGAAAGAAATAGCATCGTGATTGAATACAACAGTCACCATGCGGACTTTTCTCCATGGGAGTAATGTCTCAGACTGTCTACGCTTTGATCGATTCCTGGGACACCAGTAGTACTTTCCGAAGCACCTCTGGAGTCTTCCTGTAATCTGTGGACGTTCAGAGTTTTGATGAAAGACAGAAATTGCATCGGGATTTAATATTAATGGGTACCATGCTGACTTTTCTTCATGGGAGTAATGTCTCAAACTGTCTACGCTTTGATCGATTCCTGGGACACCAGTAGTAGTTTCGGAAGCACATCTGAAGGCCTCCTGTAGTCTGTGGCCTTTCAGAGTTTTGATGAAAGACAGAAATTGCATCGGGATTGAATACAACAGGCACCATGCGGACGTTTCTCCATGGGAGTATTGTCTCAAAACTGTTTAAGCTTTGATCGATTCCTGGGACACCAGTAGTAGTTTCCGAAGCACATCTGGAGGCTTCCTGTAATCTGTGTACGTTCAGAGTTTTGATGAAAGACAGATTGCATCGGGATTGAATACAACAGGCACCATGCGGACTTTTCTCCATGGGAGTAATGTCTCAAACTGTCTACGTTTTGATCGATTTCTGGGACACCAGTAGTAGTTTCCGAAGCACATCTGGAGGCTTCCTGTAATCTGTGTACGTTCAGAGGTTTGTTGAAAGACAGAAATTGCATCGGGATTGAATACAACAGGCACCATGCCGACTTTTCTCCATGGGAGTAGTGTCTCAAACTGTCTACGCTTTGATCGATTCCTGGGACACCAGTAGTAGATTCCGAAGCACATCTGGAGGCTTCCTGTAGTCTGTAAACGTTCAGAGTTTTGATGAAAGTCAGAAATTGCATCGGGATTGAATACAACAGGAACGATGCGGACTTTTCTCAATGGGAGTAATGTCACATACTGTCTACGCTTTGATCGATTCCTGAGACACCAGTAGTAGTTTCCGAAGCATATCTGGAGGCTTCCTATAATCTGTGGACGTTCAGAGTTTTGATGAAAGACAGATTGCATCGGGATTGAATACAACAGGCACCATGCGGACTTTTCTCCATGGGAGTAATGTCTCAAACCGTCTACGCTTTGATCGATTCCTGGAACACCAGTAGTAGTTTCTGAAGCACATCTGGAGGCATCCTGTAAGCTGTTTACGTTCAGAGTTTTGATGAAAGACAGAAATTGCATCGGGATTGAATACAACAGGCACCATGCGGACTTTTCTCCATGGGAGTAATGTCTTAAACTGTCTACGCTTTGATCGATTCCTGGGACACCAGTAGTAGTTTCCGAAGCACATCTGGAGGCATCCTGTAAGCTGTTTACGTTCAGAGTTTTGATGAAAGACAAAAATTGCATCGGCATTGAATACAACAGGCACCATGCGGACTTTTCTCTATGGGAGTAATGTCTCAAACTGTCTACGCTTTCATCGATTCCAGGGACACCAGTAGTAGTTTCCGAAGCACATCTGGAGGCTTCCTGTAATCTGCGGACGTTCAGAATTTTGATGAAAGACAGAAATTGCATCGGCATTGAATACAACAGGCACCATGCGAACTTTTCTCCATGGGAGTAATGTCTCAAACTGTCTACGCTTTGATCGATTCCAGGGACACCAGTAGTAGTTTCCGAAGCACATCTGGAGGCTTCCTGTAATCTGTGTACGTTCAGAGGTTTGTTAAAAGACAGAAATTGCATCGGGATGGAATACAACAGGCACCATGCCGACTTTTCTCCATGGGAGTAGTGTCTCAAACTGTCTACGCTTTGATCGATTCCTGGGACACCAGTAGTAGATTCCGAAGCACATCTGGAGGCTTCCTGTAGTCTGTAAACGTTCAGAGTTTTGATGAAAGTCAGAAATTGCATCGGGATTGAATACAACAGGAACGATGCGGACTTTTCTCCATGGGAATAATGTCACATACTGTGTACGCTTTGATCGATTCCTGGGACACATCTGGAGGCATCCTGTAAGCTGTTTACGTTCAGAGTTTTGATGAAAGACAGAAATTGCATCGGCATTGAATACAACAGGCACCATGCAAACTTTTCTCCATGGGAGTAATGTCTCAAAGTGTCTACGCTTTGATCGATTCCAGTGATACCAGTAGTAGTTTCTAAGCACATCTGGAGGCTTCCTGTAATCTGCGGACGTTCAGAATTTTGATGAAAGACAGAAATTGCATCGGCATTGAATACAACAGGCACCATGCGGACTTTTCTCCATGGGAGTAATGTCTCAAACTGTCTAGCTTTCATCGATTCCAGGGACACCAGTAGTAGTTTCCGAAGCACATCTGGAGGCTTCCTGTAATCTGCGGACGTTCAGAATTTTGATGAAAGACAGAAATTGCATCGGCATTGAATACAACTGGCACCATGCGGACTTTTCTCCATGGGAGTAGTGTCTCAAACTGTCTACGCTTTGATCGATTCCATGGACACCAGTAGTAGTTTCCGAAGCACATCTGGAGGCTTCCTGTAATCTGTGTACGTTCAGAGGTTTGTTGAAAGACAGAAATTGCATCGGGATGGAATACAAGAGGCACAATGCCGACTTTTCCCCATGGGAGTAGTGTCTCAAACTGTCTACGCTTTGATCGATTCCTGGGACACCAGTAGTAGATTCCGAAGCACATCTGGAGGCTTCCTGTAGTCTGTAAACGTTCAGAGTTTTGATGAAAGTCAGAAATTGCATCGGGATTGAATACAACAGGAACGATGCGGACTTTTCTCCATGGGAGTAATGTCACATACTGTCTACACTTTGATCGATTTCTGGGACACATCTGGAGGCATCCTGTAAGCTGTTTACGTTCAGAGTTTTGATGAAAGACAGAAATTGCATCGGCATTGAATACAACAGGCACCATGATGACTTTTCTCCATGGGAGTAATGTCTCAAACTGTCTACGCTTTGATCGATTCCTGTGATACCAGTAGTAGTTTCCGAAGCACATCTGGAGGCATCCTGTAATCAGCGGACGTTCAGAATTTTGATGAAAGACAGAAATTGCATCGGCATTGAATACAACAGCCACCATGCGGACTTTTCTCCATGGGAGTAATGTCTCAAACTGTCTACGCTTTCATCGATTCCAGGGACACCAGTAGTAGTTTCCGATGCACATCTGGAGGCTTCCTGTAATCTGCGGACGTTCAGAATTTTGAAGAAAGACAGAAATTGCATCGGCATTGAATACAACAGGCACCATGCGGACTTTTCTCCATGGGAGTAATGTCTCAAACTGTCTACGCTTTGATCGATTCCAGGGACACCAGTAGTAGTTTCCGAAGCACATCTGGAGGCTTCCTGTAATCTGTGTACGTTCAGAGGTTTGTTAAAAGACAGAAATTGCATCGGGATGGAATACAACAGGCACCATGCCGACTTTTCTCCATGGGAGTAGTGTCTCAAACTGTCTACGCTTTGATCGATTCCTGGGACACCAGTAGTAGATTCCGAAGCACATCTGGAGGCTTCCTGTAGTCTGTAAACGTTCAGAGTTTTGATGAAGGTCAGAAATTGCATCGGGATTGAATACAACAGGAACGATTCGGACTTTTTTCCATGGGAGTAATGTCACATACTGTCTACGCTTTGATCGATTCCTGGGACACATCTGGAGGCATCAGGTAAGCTGTTTACGTTCAGAGCTTTGATGAAAGACAGAAATTGCATCGGCATTGAATACAACAGGCACCATGCAAACTTTTCTCCATGGGAGTAATGTCTCAAAGTGTCTACGCTTTGATCGATTCCAGTGATACCAGTAGTAGTTTCTAAGCACATCTGGATGCTTCCTGTAATCTGCGGACATTCAGAATTTTGATGAAAGACAGAAATTGCATCGGCATTGAATACAACAGGCACCATGCGGACTTTTCTCCATGGGAGTAATGTCTCAAACTGTCTACGCTTTGATCGATTCCAGGGACACCAGTAGTAGTTTCCGAAGCACATCTGGAGGCTTCCTGTAATCTGTGTACGTTCAGAGGTTTGTTGAAAGACAGAAATTGCATCGGGATGGAATACAAGAGGCACAATGCCGACTTTTCTCCATGGGAGTAGTGTCTCAAACTGTCTACGCTTTGATCGATTCCTGGGACACCAGTAGTAGATTCCGAAGCACATCTGGAGGCTTCCTGTAGTCTGTAAACGTTCAGAGTTTTGATGAAAGTCAGAAATTGCAACGGGATTGAATACAACAGGAACGATGCGGACTTTTCTCCATGGGAATAATGTCACATACTGTCTACACTTTGATCGATTCCTGGGACACATCTGGAGGCATCCTGTAAGCTGTTTACGTTCAGAGTTTTGATGAAAGACAGAAATTGCATCGGCATTCAATACAACAGGCACCATGCGGACTTTTCTCCATGGGAGTAATGTCTCAAACTGTCTACGCTTTGATCGATTCCAGTGATACCAGTAGTAGTTTCCGAAGCACATCTGGAGGCATCCTGTAAGCTGTTTATGTTCAGAGTTTTGATGAAAGACAGAAATTGCATCGGCATTGAATACAACAGGCACCATGCGGACTTTTCTCCATGGGAGTAATGTCTCAAACTGTCTACGCTTTCATCGATTCCAGGGACACCAGTAGTAGTTTCCAAAGCACATCTGGAGGCTTCCTGTAATCTGCGGACGTTCAGAATTTTGATGAAAGACAGAAATTGCATCGGCATTGAATACAACAATCACCATGCGGACTTTTCTCCATGGGAGTAATGTCCCAAACTGTCTACGCTTTGATCGATCCCAGGGACACCAGTAGTAGTTTCCGAAGCACATCTGGAGGCTTCCTGTAATCTGTGTACGTTCAGAGGTTTGTTGAAAGACAGAAATTGCATCGGGATGGAATACAACAGGCACCATGCCGACTTTTCTCCATGGGAGTAGTGTCTCAAACTGTCTACGATTTGATCGATTCCTGGGACACCAGTAGTAGTTTTGGAAGCACATCTGAAGGCTTCCTGTAGTCTGTGGACTTTCAGAGTTTTGATGAAAGACAGAAATTGCATCGGGATTGAATACAACAGGCACCATGCGGACTTTTCTCCATGGGAGTATTGTCTCAAAACTGTTTAAGCTTTGATCGATTCCTGGGACACCAGTAGTAGTTTCCGAAGCACATCTGGAGGCTTCCTGTAATCTGCGGACCTTCAGAATTTTGATGAAAGATAGAAATTGCATCGGCATTGAATACAACAGGCACCATGAGGACTTTTCTCCATGGGAGTATTGTCTCAAAACTGTTTAAGCTTTGATCGATTCCTGGGACACCAGTAGTAGTTTCCGAAGCACATCTGGAGGCTTCCTGTAATCTGTGTACGTTCAGAGTTTTGATGAAACACAGAAATTGCATCGGTATGGAATACAACAGGCACCATGCGGCCTTTTCTCCATGGGAGTAATGTCTCAAAACTGGCTACGCTTTGATCGATTCCTGGGACACCAGTAGTAGTTTCCGAAGCACATCTGGAGGCTTCCTGTAATCTGTGTACGTTCAGAGGTTTGTTGAAAGACAGAAATTGCATCGGGATGGAATACAACAGGCACCATGCCGACTTTTCTCCATGGGAGTAGTGTCTCAAACTGTCTACGCTTTGATCGATTCCTGGGACACCAGTAGTAGATTCCGAACCACATCTGGAGGCTGCCTGTAGTCTGTAAACGTTCAGAGTTTTGATGAAAGTCAGAAATTGCATCGGGATTGAATACAACAGGAACGATGCGGTCTTTTCTCCATGGGAGTAATGTCACATACTGTCTACGCTTTGATCGATTCCTGGGACACCAGTAGTAGTTTCCGAAGCACATCTGGAGGCTTGCTGTAATCTGCGGACGTTCAGAGTTTTGATGAAAGACAGAAATTGCATCGGGATTGAATACAACAGGCACCATGCAAACTTTTCTCCATGGGAGTAATGTCTCAAACT
The DNA here is from genome assembly GCF_023897955.1 of Schistocerca gregaria. Taxonomy (NCBI): domain Eukaryota; kingdom Metazoa; phylum Arthropoda; class Insecta; order Orthoptera; family Acrididae; genus Schistocerca; species Schistocerca gregaria. Next base: position 3,553,797 of record NW_026061730.1, on the reverse strand, counting down.
GTCTACGCTTTGATCGATTCCTGGGACACCAGTAGTAGTTTCCGAAGCACATCTTGGTGGCATCCTGTAAGCTTTTTACGTTCAGAGTTTTGATGAAAGACAGAAATTGCATCGGCATTGAATACAACAGGCACCATGCGGACTTTTCTCCATGGGAGTAATGTCTCAAACTGTCTACGCTTTGATCGATTCCAGGGACACCAGTAGTAGTTTCCGAAGCACATCTGGAGGCTTCCTGTAATCTGCGGACGTTCAGAGTTTTGATGAAAGACAGAAATTGCATCGGCATTGAATACAACAGGCACCATGCAAACTTTTCTCCATGGGAGTAATGTCTCAAAGTGTCTACGCTTTGATCGATTCCAGTGATACCAGTAGTAGTTTCTAAGCACATCTGGAGGCTTCCTGTAATCTGCGGACATTCAGAATTTTGATGAAAGACAGAAATTGCATCGGCATTGAATAAAACAGGCACCATGCGGACTTTTCTCCATGGGAGTAATGTCTCAAACTGTCTACGCTTTGATCGATTCCAGGGACACCAGTAGTAGTTTCCGAAGCACATCTGGAGGCTTCCTGTAATCTGCGTACGTTCAGAGGTTTGTTGAAAGACAGAAATTGCATCGGGATGGAATACAAGAGGCACAATGCCGACTTTTCTCCATGGGAGTAGTGTCTCAAACTGTCTACGCTTTGATCGATTCCTGGGACACCAGTAGTAGATTCCGAAGCACATCTGGAGGCTTCCTGTAGTCTGTAAACGTTCAGAGTTTTGATGAAAGTCAGAAATTGCATCGGGATTGAATACAACAGGAACGATGCGGACTTTTCTCCATGGGAGTAATGTCACATACTGTCTACACTTTGATCGATTCCTGGGACACATCTGGAGGCATCCTGTAAGCTGTTTACGTTCAGAGTTTTGATGAAAGACAGAAATTGCATCGGCATTGAATACAACAGGCACCATGCGGACTTTTCTCCATGGGAGTAATGTCTCAAACTGTCTACGCTTTGATCGATTCCAGTGATACCAGTAGTAGTTTCCGAAGCACATCTGGAGGCATCCTGTAAGCTGTTTATGTTCAGAGTTTTGATGAAAGACAGAAATTGCATCGGCATTGAATGCAACAGGCACCATGCGGACTTTTCTTCATGGGAGTAATGTCTCAAACTGTCTACGCTTTCATCGATTCCAGGGACACCAGTAGTAGTTTCCAAAGCACATCTGGAGGCTTCCTGTAATCTGCGGACGTTCAGAATTTTGATGAAAGACAGAAATTGCATCGGCATTGAATACAACAATCACCATGCGGGCTTTTCTCCATGGGAGTAATGTCTCAAACTGTCTACGCTTTGATCGATCCCAGGGACACCAGTAGTAGTTTCCGAAGCACATCTGGAGGCTTCCTGTAATCTGTGTACGTTCAGAGGTTTGTTGAAAGACAGAAATTGCATCGGGATGGAATACAACAGGCACCATGCCGACTTTTCTCCATGGGAGTAGTGTCTCAAACTGTCTACGATTTGATCGATTCCTGGGACACCAGTAGTAGTTTTGGAAGCACATCTGAAGGCTTCCTGTAGTCTGTGGACTTTCAGAGTTTTGATGAAAGACAGAAATTGCATCGGGATTGAATACAACAGGCACCATGCGGACTTTTCTCCATGGGAGTATTGTCTCAAAACTGTTTAAGCTTTGATCGATTCCTGGGACACCAGTAGTAGTTTCCGAAGCACATCTGGAGGCTTCCTGTAATCTGCGGACCTTCAGAATTTTGATGAAAGATAGAAATTGCATCGCCATTGAATACAACAGGCACCATGCGGACTTTTCTCCATGGGAGTATTGTCTCAAAACTGTTTAAGCTTTGATCGATTCCTGGGACACCAGTAGTAGTTTCCGAAGCACATCTGGAGGCTTCCTGTAATCTGTGTACGTTCAGAGTTTTGATGAAAGACAGAAATTGCATCGGTATGGAATACAACAGGCACCATGCGGCCTTTTCTCCATGGGAGTAATGTCTCAAAACTGGCTACGCTTTGATCGATTCCTGGGACACCAGTAGTAGTTTCCGAAGCACATCTGGAGGCTTCCTGTAATCTGTGTACGTTCAGAGGTTTGTTGAAAGACAGAAATTGCATCGGGATGGAATACAACAGGCACCATGCCGACTTTTCTCCATGGGAGTAGTGTCTCAAACTGTCTACGCTTTGATCGATTCCTGGGACACCAGTAGTAGATTCCGAACCACATCTGGAGGCTGCCTGTAGTCTGTAAACGTTCAGAGTTTTGATGAAAGTCAGAAATTGCATCGGGATTGAATACAACAGGAACGATGCGGTCTTTTCTCCATGGGAGTAATGTCACATACTGTCTACGCTTTGATCGATTCCTGGGACACCAGTAGTAGTTTCCGAAGCACATCTGGAGGCTTGCTGTAATCTGCGGACGTTCAGAGTTTTGATGAAAGACAGAAATTGCATCGGGATTGAATACAACAGGCACCATGCAAACTTTTCTCCATGGGAGTAATGTCTCAAACTGTCTACGCTTTGATCGATTCCTGGGACACCAGTAGTAGTTTCCGAAGCACATCTTGGTGGCATCCTGTAAGCTTTTTACGTTCAGAGTTTTGATGAAAGACAGAAATTGCATCGGCATTGAATACAACAGGCACCATGCGGACTTTTCTCCATGGGAGTAATGTCTCAAACTGTCTACGCTTTGATCGATTCCAGGGACACCAGTAGTAGTTTCCGAAGCACATCTGGAGGCTTCCTGTAATCTGCGGACGTTCAGAGTTTTGATGAAAGACAGAAATTGCATCGGCATTGAATACAACAGGCACCATGCAAACTTTTCTCCATGGGAGTAATGTCTCAAAGTGTCTACGCTTTGATCGATTCCAGTGATACCAGTAGTAGTTTCTAAGCACATCTGGAGGCTTCCTGTAATCTGCGGACATTCAGAATTTTGATGAAAGACAGAAATTGCATCGGCATTGAATACAACAGGCACCATGCGGACTTTTCTCCATGGGAGTAATGTCTCAAACTGTCTACGCTTTGATCGATTCCAGGGACACCAGTAGTAGTTTCCGAAGCACATGTGGAGGCTTCCTGTAATCTGCGTACGTTCAGAGGTTTGTTGAAAGACAGAAATTGCATCGGGATGGAATACAAGAGGCACAATGCCGACTTTTCTCCATGGGAGTAGTGTCTCAAACTGTCTACGCTTTGATCGATTCCTGGGACACCAGTAGTAGATTCCGAAGCACATCTGGAGGCTTCCTGTAGTCTGTAAACGTTCAGAGTTTTGATGAAAGTCAGAAATTGCATCGGGATTGAATACAACAGGAACGATGCGGACTTTTCTCCATGGGAGTAATGTCACATACTGTCTACACTTTGATCGATTCCTGGGACACATCTGGAGGCATCCTGTAAGCTGTTTACGTTCAGAGTTTTGATGAAAGACAGAAATTGCATCGGCATTGAATACAACAGGCACCATGCGGACTTTTCTCCATGGGAGTAATGTCTCAAACTGTCTACGCTTTGATCGATTCCAGTGATACCAGTAGTAGTTTCCGAAGCACATCTGGAGGCATCCTGTAAGCTGTTTATGTTCAGAGTTTTGATGAAAGACAGAAATTGCATCGTCATTGAATACAACAGGCACCATGCGGACTTTTCTCCATGGGAGTAATGTCTCAAACTGTCTACGCTTTCATCGATTCCAGGGACACCAGTAGTAGTTTCCAAAGCACATCTGGAGGCTTCCTGTAATCTGCGGACGTTCAGAATTTTGATGAAAGACAGAAATTGCATCGGCATTGAATACAACATTCACCATGCGGACTTTTCTCCATGGGAGTAATGTCTCAAACTGTCTACGCTTTGATCGATCCCAGGGACACCAGTAGTAGTTTCCGAAGCACATCTGGAGGCTTCCTGTAATCTGTGTACGTTCAGAGGTTAGTTGAAAGACAGAAATTGCATCGGGATGGAATACAACAGGCACCATGCGGACTTTTCTCCATGGGAGTAGTGTCTCAAACTGTATACGATTTGATCGATTCCTGGGACACCAGTAGTAGTTTTGGAAGCACATCTGAAGGCTTCCTGTAGTCTGTGGACTTTCAGAGTTTTGATGAAAGACAGAAATTGCATCGGGATTGAATACAACAGGCACCATGCGGACTTTTCTCCATGGGAGTATTGTCTCAAAACTGTTTAAGCTTTGATCGATTCCTGGGACACCAGTAGTAGTTTCCGAAGCACATCTGGAGGCTTCCTGTAATCTGCGGACCTTCAGAATTTTGATGAAAGATAGAAATTGCATCGGCATTGAATACAACAGGCACCATGCGGACTTTTCTCCATGGGAGTATTGTCTCAAAACTGTTTAAGCTTTGATCGATTCCTGGGACACCAGTAGTAGTTTCCGAAGCACATCTGGAGGCTTCCTGTAATCTGTGTACGTTCAGAGTTTTGATGAAAGACAGAAATTGCATCGGTATGGAATACAACAGGCACCATGCGGCCTTTTCTCCATGGGAGTAATGTCTCAAAACTGGCTACGCTTTGATCGATTCCTGGGACACCAGTAGTAGTTTCCGAAGCACATCTGGAGGCTTCCTGTAATCTGTGTACGTTCAGAGGTTTGTTGAAAGACAGAAATTGCATCGGGATGGAATACAACAGGCACCATGCCGACTTTTCTCCATGGGAGTAGTGTCTCAAACTGTCTACGCTTTGATCGATTCCTCGGACACCAGTAGTAGATTCCGAAGCACATCTGGAGGCTGCCTGTAGTCTGTAAACGTTCAGAGTTTTGATGAAAGTCAGAAATTGCATCGGGATTGAATACAACAGGAACGATGCGGTCTTTTCTCCATGGGAGTAATGTCACATACTGTCTACGCTTTGATCGATTCCTGGGACACCAGTAGTAGTTTCCGAAGCACATCTGGAGGCTTGCTGTAATCTGCGGACGTTCAGAGTTTTGATGAAAGACAGAAATTGCATCGGGATTGAATACAACAGGCACCATGCAAACTTTTCTCCATGGGAGTAATGTCTCAAACTGTCTACGCTTTGATCGATTCCTGGGACACCAGTAGTAGTTTCCGAAGCACATCTTGGTGGCATCCTGTAAGCTTTTTACGTTCAGAGTTTTGATGAAAGACAGAAATTGCATCGGCATTGAATACAACAGGCACCATGCGGACTTTTCTCCATGGGAGTAATGTCTCAAACTGTCTACGCTTTGATCGATTCCAGGGACACCAGTAGTAGTTTCCGAAGCACATCTGGAGGCTTCCTGTAATCTGCGTACGTTCAGTGGTTTGTTGAAAGACAGAAATTGCATCGGGATGGAATACAAGAGGCACAATGCCGACTTTTCTCCATGGGAGTAGTGTCTCAAACTGTCTACGCTTTGATCGATTCCTGGGACACCAGTAGTAGATTCCGAAGCACATCTGGAGGCTTCCTGTAGTCTGTAAACGTTCAGAGTTTTGATGAAAGTCAGAAATTGCATCGGGATTGAATACAACAGGAACGATGCGGACTTTTCTCCATGGGAGTAATGTCACATACTGTCTACACTTTGATCGATTCCTGGGACACATCTGGAGGCATCCTGTAAGCTGTTTACGTTCAGAGTTTTGATGAAAGACAGAAATTGCATCGGCATTGAATACAACAGGCACCATGCGGACTTTTCTCCATGGGAGTAATGTCTCAAACTGTCCATGCTTTGATCGATTCCAGTGATACCAGTAGTAGTTTCCGAAGCACATCTGGAGGCATCCTGTAAGCTGTTTATGTTCAGAGTTTTGATGAAAGACAGAAATTGCATCGGCATTGAATACAACAGGCACCATGCGGACTTTTCTCCATGGGAGCAATGTCTCAAACTGTCTACGCTTTCATCGATTCCAGGGACACCAGTAGTAGTTTCCAAAGCACATCTGGAGGCTTCCTGTAATCTGCGGACGTTCAGAATTTTGATGAAAGACAGAAATTGCATCGGCATTGAATACAACATTCACCATGCGGACTTTTCTCCATGGGAGTAATGTCTCAAACTGTCTACGCTTTGATCGATCCCAGGGACACCAGTAGTAGTTTCCGAAGCACATCTGGAGGCTTCCTGTAATCTGTGTACGTTCAGAGGTTTGTTGAAAGACAGAAATTGCATCGGGATGGAATACAACAGGCACCATGCCGACTTTTCTCCATGGGAGTAGTGTCTCAAACTGTCTACGATTTGATCGATTCCTGGGACACCAGTAGTAGTTTTGGAAGCACATCTGAAGGCTTCCTGTAGTCTGTGGACTTTCAGAGTTTTGATGAAAGACAGAAATTGCATCGGGATTGAATACAACAGGCACCATACGGACTTTTCTCCATGGGAGTATTGTCTCAAAACTGTTTAAGCTTTGATCGATTCCTGGGACACCAGTAGTAGTTTCCGAAGCACATCTGGAGGCTTCCTGTAATCTGCGGACCTTCAGAATTTTGATGAAAGATAGAAATTGCATCGGCATTGAATACAACAGGCACCATGCGGACTTTTCTCCATGGGAGTATTGTCTCAAAACTGTTTAAGCTTTGATCGATTCCTGGGACACCAGTAGTAGTTTCCGAAGCACATCTGGAGGCTTCCTGTAATCTGTGTACGTTCAGAGTTTTGATGAAAGACAGAAATTGCATCGGTATGGAATACAACAGGCACCATGCGGCCTTTTCTCCATGGGAGTAATGTCTCAAAACTGGCTACGCTTTGATCGATTCCTGGGACACCAGTAGTAGTTTCCGAAGCACATCTGGAGGCTTCCTGTAATCTGTGTACGTTCAGAGGTTTGTTGAAAGACAGAAATTGCATCGGGATGGAATACAACAGGCACCATGCCGACTTTTCTCCATGGGAGTAGTGTCTCAAACTGTCTACGCTTTGATCGATTCCTGGGACACCAGTAGTAGATTCCGAAGCACATCTGGAGGCTGCCTGTAGTCTGTAAACGTTCAGAGTTTTGATGAAAGTCAGAAATTGCATCGGGATTGAATACAACAGGAACGATGCGGTCTTTTCTCCATGGGAGTAATGTCACATACTGTCTACGCTTTGATCGATTCCTGGGACACCAGTAGTAGTTTCCGAAGCACATCTGGAGGCTTGCTGTAATCTGCGGGCGTTCAGAGTTTTTATGAAAGACAGAAATTGCATCGGGATTGAATACAACAGGCACCATGCAAACTTTTCTCCATGGGAGTAATGTCTCAAACTGTCTACGCTTTGATCGATTCCTGGGACACCAGTAGTAGTTTCCGAAGCACATCTTGGTGGCATCCTGTAAGCTTTTTACGTTCAGAGTTTTGATGAAAGACAGAAATTGCATCGGCATTGAATACAACAGGCACCATGCGGACTTTTCTCCATGGGAGTAATGTCTCAAACTGTCTACGCTTTCATCGATTCCAGGGACACCAGTAGTAGTTTCCGATGCACATCTGGAGGCTTCCTGTAATCTGCGGACGTTCAGAATTTTGATGAAAGACAGAAATTGCATCGGCATTGAATACAACAGGCACCATGCGGACTTTTCTCCATGGGAGTAGTGTCTCAAACTGTCTACGCTTTCATCGATTCCAGGGACACCAGTAGTAGTTTCCGAAGCACATCTGGAGGCTTCCTGTAATCTGCGGACGTTCAGAATTTTGATGAAAGACAGAAATTGCATCGGGATTGAATACAACAGGCACCATGCAAACTTTTCTCCATGGGAGTAATGTCTCAAACTGTCTACGCTTTGATCGATTCCTGGGACACCAGTAGTAGTTTCCGAAGCACATCTGGAGGCTTCCTGTAATCTGTGTACGTTCAGAGGTTTGTTGAAAGACAGAAATTGCATCGGGATGGAATACAACAGGCACCATGCCGACTTTTCTCCATGGGAGTAGTGTCTCAAACTGTCTACGCTTTGATCGATTCCTGGGACACCAGTAGTAGTTTCCGAAGCACATCTGGAGGCATCCTGTAAGCTGTTTACGTTCAGAGTTTTAATGAAAGACAGAAATTGCATCGGCATTGAATACAACAGGCACCATGCGGACTTTTCTCCATGGGAGTAATGTCTCAAACTGTCTACGCTTTGATCGATTCCAGGGACACCAGTAGTAGTTTCCGAAGCACATCTGGAGGCTTCCTGTAATCTGTGTACGTTCAGAGGTTTGTTAAAAGACAGAAATTGCATCGGGATGGAATACAACAGGCACCATGCCGACTTTTCTCCATGGGAGTAGTGTCTCAAACTGTCTACGCTTTGATCGATTCCTGGGACACCAGTAGTAGATTCCGAAGCACATCTGGAGGCTTCCTGTAGTCTGTAAACGTTCAGAGTTTTGATGAAAGTCAGAAATTGCATCGGGATTGAATACAACAGGAACGATGCGCACTTTTCTCCATGGGAGTAATGTCACATACTGTCTACGCTTTGATCGATTCCTGGGACACATGTGGAGGCATCCTGTAAGCTGTTTACGTTCAGAGTTTTGATGAAAGACAGAAATTGCATCGGCATTGAATACAACAGGCACCATGCAAACTTTTCTCCATGGGAGTAATGTCTCAAAGTGTCTACGCTTTGATCGATTCCAGTGATACCAGTAGTAGTTTCTAAGCACATCTGGAGGCTTCCTGTAATCTGCGGACATTCAGAATTTTGATGAAAGACAGAAATTGCATCGGCATTGAATACAACAGGCACCATGCGGACTTTTCTCCATGGGAGTAATGTCTCAAACTGTCTACGCTTTGATCGATTCCGGGGACACCAGTAGTAGTTTCCGAAGCACATCTGGAGGCTTCCTGTAATCTGTGTACGTTCAGAGGTTTGTTGAAAGACAGAAATTGCATCGGGATGGAATACAAGAGGCACAATGCCGACTTTTCTCCATGGGAGTAGTGTCTCAAACTGTCTACGCTTTGATCGATTCCTGGGACACCAGTAGTAGATTCCGAAGCACATCTGGAGGCTTCCTGTAGTCTGTAAACGTTCAGAGTTTTGATGAAAGTCAGAAATTGCATCGGGATTGAATACAACAGGAACGATGCGGACTTTCCTCCATGGGAGTAATGTCACATACTGTCTACACTTTGATCGATTCCTGGGACACATCTGGAGGCATCCTGTAAGCTGTTTACGTTCAGAGTTTTGATGAAAGACAGAAATTGCATCGGCATTGAATACAACAGGCACCATGATGACTTTTCTCCATGGGAGTAATGTCTCTAACTGTCTACGCTTTGATCGATTCCTGTGATACCAGTAGTAGTTTCCGAAGCACATCTGGAGGCATCCTGTAAGCTGTTTATGTTCAGAGTTTTGATGAAGGACAGAAATTGCATCGGCATTGAATACAACAGGCACCATGCGGACTTTTCTCCATGGGAGTAATGTCTCAAACTGTCTACGCTTTCATCGATTCCAGGGACACCAGAAGTAGTTTCCGATGCACATCTGGAGGCTTCCTGTAATCTGCGGACGTTCAGAATTTTGATGAAAGACAGAAATTGCATCGGCATTGAATACAAAAGGCACCATGCGGTCTTTTCTCCATGGGAGTAATGTCTCAAACTGTCTACGCTTTGATCGATCCCAGGGACACCAGTAGTAGTTTCCGAAGCACATCTGGAGGCTTCCTGTAATCTGTGTACGTTCAGAGGTTTGTTGAAAGACAGAAATTGCATCGGGATGGAATACAACAGGCACCATGCCGACTTTTCTCCATGGGAGTAGTGTCTCAAACTGTCTACGCTTTGATCGATTCCTGGGACACCAGTAGTAGATTCCGAAGCACATCTGGAGGCTTCCTGTAGTCTGTAAACGTTCAGAGTTTTGATGAAAGTCAGAAATTGCATCGGGATTGAATACAACAGGAACGATGCGGACTTTTCTCCATGGGAGTAAAGTCACATACTGTCTACGCTTTGATAGAATCCTGGGACACATCTGGAGGCATCCTGTAAGCTGTTTACGTTCAGAGTTTTGATGAAAGACAGAAATTGCATCGGCATTGAATACAACAGGCACCATGCAAACTTTTCTCCATGGGAGTAATGTCTCAAACTGTCTACGCTTTGATCGATTCCAGTTATACCAGTAGTAGTTTCCGAAGCACATCTGGAGTCTTCCCGTAATCTGTGGACGTTCAGAGTTTTGATGAAAGACAGAAATTGCATCGGGATGGAATACAACAGGCACCATGCCGACTTTTCTCCATGGGAGTAGTGACTCAAACTGTCTACGCTTTGATCGATTCCTGGGACACCAGTAGTAGATTCCGAAGCACATCTGGAGGCTTCCTGAAATCTGTAGACGTTCAGAATGTTGATGAAAGACAGAAATTGCATCGGGATTGAATACAACAGGGACCATGCTAACTTTCCTCCATGGAAGTAATGTCACAAACTGTCTACGCTTTGGTCAATTCCTGGGACACCTGTAGTAGTTTCCGAAGGTACATCTGGAGGCTTCCTGTAATCTGTGGACGTTCAGAGTTTTGATGAAAGACAGAAATTGCATCGGGATTGAATACAACAGGCACCATGCAAACTTTTCTCCATGAGAGTAATGTCTCAAACTGTCTACGCTTTGATCGATTCCTGGGACACCAGTAGTAGTTTCCGAAGCACATCTGGAGGCATCCTGTAAGCTGTTTACGTTCAGAGTTTTGATAAAAGACAGAAATTGCATCGGCATTGAATACAACAGGCACCATGCGGACTTTTCTCCATGGGAGTAGTGTCTCAAACTGTCTACGCTTTGATCGATTCCATGGACACCAGTAGTAGTTTCCGAAGCACATCTGGAGGCTTCCTGTAATCTGTGTACGTTCAGAGGTTTGTTGAAAGACAGAAATTGCATCGGGATGGAATACAAGAGGCACAATGCCGACTTTTCTCCATGGGAGTAGTGTCTCAAACTGTCTACGCTTTGATCGATTCCTGGGACACCAGTAGTAGATTCCGAAGCACATCTGGAGGCTTCCTGTAGTCTGTAAACGTTCAGAGTTTTGATGAAAGTCAGAAATTGCATCGGGATTGAATACAACAGGAACGATGCGGACTTTTCTCCATGGGAGTAATGTCACATACTGTCTACACTTTGATCGATTTCTGGGACACATCTGGAGGCATCCTGTAAGCTGTTTACGTTCAGAGTTTTGATGAAAGACAGAAATTGCATCGGCATTGAATACAACAGGCACCATGATGACTTTTCTCCATGGGAGTAATGTCTCAAACTGTCTACGCTTTGATCGATTCCTGTGATACCAGTAGTAGTTTCCGAAGCACATCTGGAGGCATCCTGTAATCTGCGAACGTTCAGAGTTTTGATGAAAGACAGAAATTGCATCGGCATTGAATACAACAGGCACCATGCGGACTTTTCTCCATGGGAGTAATGTCTCAAACTGTCTACGCTTTCATCGATTCCAGGGACACCAGTAGTAGTTTCCGATGCACATCTGGAGGCTTCCTGTAATCTGCGGACGTTCAGAATTTTTATGAAAGACAGAAATTGCATCGGCATTGAATACAACAGGCACCATGCGGACTTTTCTCCATGGGAGTAATGTCTCAAACTGTCTACGCTTTGATCGATTCCAGGGACACCAGTAGTAGTTTCCGAAGCACATCTGGAGGCTTCCTGTAATCTGTGTACGTTCAGAGGTTTGTTAAAAGACAGAAATTGCATCGGGATGGAATACAACAGGCACCATGCCGACTTTTCTCCATGGGAGTAGTGTCTGAAAGTGTCTACGCTTTGATCGATTCCTGTGATACCAGTAGTAGTTTCTAAGCACATCAGGAGGCTTCCTGTAATCTGCGGACATTCAGAATTTTGATGAAAGACAGAAATTGCATCGGCATTGAATACAACAGGCACCATGCGGACTTTTCTCCATGGGAGTAATGTCTCAAACTGTCTACGCTTTGATCGATTCCAGGGACACCAGTAGTAGTTTCCGAAGCACATCTGGAGGCTTCCTGTAATCTGTGTACGTTCAGAGGTTTGTTGAAAGACAGAAATTGCATCGGGATGGAATACAAGAGGCACAATGCCGACTTTTCTCCATGGGAGTAGTGTCTCAAACTGTCTACGCTTTGATCGATTCCTGGGACACCAGTAGTAGATTCCGAAGCACATCTGGAGGCTTCCTGTAGTCTGTAAACGTTCAGAGTTTTGATGAAAGTCAGAAATTGCATCGGGATTGAATACAACAGGAACATTGCGGACTTTCCTCCATGGGAGTAATGTCACATATTGTCTACACTTTGATCGATTCCTGGGACACATCTGGAGGCATCCTGTAAGCTGTTTACGTTGAGAGTTTTGATGAAAGACAGAAATTGCATCGGCATTGAATACAACAGGCACCATGATGACTTTTCTCCGTGGGAGTAATGTCTCAAACTGTCTACGCTTTGATCGATTCCTGTGATACCAGTAGTAGTTTCCGAAGCACATCTGGAGGCATCCTGTAAGCTGTTTATGTTCAGAGTTTTGATGAAGGACAGAAATTGCATCGGCATTGAATACAACAGGCACCATGCGGACTTTTCTCCATGGGAGTAATGTCTCAAACTGTCTACGCTTTCATCGATTCCAGGGACACCAGTAGTAGTTTCCGATGCACATCTGGAGGCTTCCTGTAATCTGCGGACGTTCAGAATTTTGATGAAAGACAGAAATTGCATCGGCATTGAATACAACAGGCACCATGCGGTCTTTTCTCCATGGGAGTAATGTCTCAAACTGTCTACGCTTTGATCGATCCCAGGGACACCAGTAGTAGTTTCCGAAGCACATCTGGAGGCTTCCTGTAATCTGTGTACGTTCAGAGGTTTGTTGAAAGACAGAAATTGCATCGGGATGGAATACAACAGGCACCATGCCGACTTTTCTCCATGGGAGTAGTGTCTCAAACTGTCTACGCTTTGATCGATTCCTGGGACACCAGTAGTAGATTCCGAAGCACATCTGGAGGCTTCCTGTAGTCTGTAAACGTTCAGAGTTTTGATGAAAGTCAGAAATTGCATCGGGATTGAATACAACAGGAACGATGCGGACTTTTCTCCATGGGAGTAATGTCACATACTGTCTACGCTTTGATAGAATCCTGGGACACATCTGGAGGCATCCTGTAAGCTGTTTACGTTCAGAGTTTTGATGAAAGACAGAAATTGCATCGGCATTGAATTCAACAGGCACCATGCAAACTTTTCTACATGGGAGTAATGTCTCAAACTGTCTACGCTTTGATCGATTCCAGTGATACCAGTAGTAGTTTCCGAAGCACATCTGGAGTCTTCCCGTAATCTGTGGACGTTCAGAGTTTTGATGAAAGACAGAAATTGCATCGGGATTGAATACAACAGGCACCATGCTAACTTTCCTCCATGGAAGTAATGTCACAAACTGTCTACGCTTTGATCATTTCCTGGGACACCTGTAGTAGTTTCCGAAGGTACATCTGGAGGCTTCCTGTAATCTGTGGACGTTCAGAGTTTTGATGAAAGACAGAAATTGCATCGGGATTGAATACAACAGGCACCATGCAAACTTTTCTCCATGAGAGTAATGTCTCAAACTGTCTACGCTTTGATCGATTCCTGGGACACCAGTAGTAGTTTCCAAAGCACATCTGGAGGCATCCTTTAAGCTGTTTACGTTCAGAGTTTTGATAAAAGACAGAAATTGCATCGGCATTGAATACAACAGGCACCATGCTGACTTTTCTCCATGGGAGTAATGTCTCAAACTGTCTACGCTTTGATCGATTCCAGGGACACCAGTAGTAGATTCCGAAGCACATCTGGAGGCTTCCTGTAGTCTGTAAACGTTCAGAGTTTTGATGATAGTCAGAAATTGCATCGGGATTGAATACAACAGGAACGATGCGGACTTTTCTCCATGGGAGTAATGTCACATACTGTCTACGCTTTGATAGAATCCTGGGACACATCTGGAGGCATCCTGTAAGCTGTTTACGTTCAGAGTTTTGATGAAAGACAGAAATTGCATCGGCATTGAATACAACAGGCACCATGCAAACTTTTCTCCATGGGAGTAATGTCTCAAACTGTCTACGCTTTGATCGATTCCAGTGATACCAGTAGTAGTTTCCGAAGCACATCTGGAGTCTTCCCGTAATCTGTGGACGTTCAGAGTTTTGATGAAAGACAGAAATTGCATCGGGATTGAATACAACAGGCACCATGCAAACTTTTCTCCATGGGAGTAATGTCTCAAACTGTCTACGCTTTGATCGATTCCAGTGATACCAGTAGTAGTTTCCGAAGCACATCTGGAGTCTTCCCGTAATCTGTGGACGTTCAGAGTTTTGATGAAAGACAGAAATTGCATCGGGATGGAATACAACAGGCACCATGCCGACTTTTCTCCATGGGAGTAGTGACTCAAACTGTCTACGCTTTGATCGATTCCTGGGACACCAGTAGTAGATTCCGAAGCACATCTGGAGGCTTCCTGAAATCTGTAGACGTTCAGAATGTTGATGAAAGACAGAAATTGCATCGGGATTGAATGCAACAGGGACCATGCTAACTTTCCTCCATGGAAGTAATGTCACAAACTGTCTACGCTTTGATCAATTCCTGGGACACCTGTAGTAGTTTCCGAAGGTACATCTGGAGGCTTCCTGTAATCTGTGGACGTTCAGAGTTTTGATGAAAGACAGAAATTGCATCGGGATTGAATACAACAGGCACCATGCAAACTTTTCTCCATGAGAGTAATGTCTCAAACTGTCTACGCTTTGATCGATTCCTGGGACACCAGTAGTAGTTTCCGAAGCACATCTGGAGGCATCCTGTAAGCTGTTTACGTTCAGAGTTTTGATAAAAGACAGAAATTGCATCGGCATTGAATACAACAGGCACGATGCGGACTTTTCTCCATGGGAGTAGTGTCTCAAACTGTCTACGCTTTGATCGATTCCATGGACACCAGTAGTAGTTTCCGAAGCACATCTGGAGGCTTCCTGTAATCTGTGTACGTTCAGAGGTTTGTTGAAAGACAGAAATTGCATCGGGATGGAATACAAGAGGCACAATGCCGACTTTTCTCCATGGGAGTAGTGTCTCAAACTGTCTACGCTTTGATCGATTCCTGGGACACCAGTAGTAGATTCCGAAGCACATCTGGAGGCTTCCTGTAGTCTGTAAACGTTCAGAGTTTTGATGAAAGTCAGAAATTGCATCGGGATTGAATACAACAGGAACGATGCGGACTTTTCTCCATGGGAGTAATGTCACATACTGTCTACACTTTGATCGATTTCTGGGACACATCTGGAGGCATCCTGTAAGCTGTTTACGTTCAGAGTTTTGATGAAAGACAGAAATTGCATCGGCATTGAATACAACAGGCACCATGATGACTTTTCTCCATGGGAGTAATGTCTCAAACTGTCTACGCTTTGATCGATTCCTGTGATACCAGTAGTAGTTTCCGAAGCACATCTGGAGGCATCCTGTAATCTGCGGACGTTCAGAGTTTTGATGAAAGACAGAAATTGCATCGGCATTGAATACAACAGGCACCATTCGGACTTTTCTCCATGGGAGTAATGTCTCAAACTGTCTACGCTTTCATCGATTCCAGGGACACCAGTAGTAGTTTCCGATGCACATCTGGAGGCTTCCTGTAATCTGCGGACGTTCAGAATTTTGATGAAAGACAGAAATTGCATCGGCATTGAATTCAACAGGCACCATGCGGACTTTTCTCCATGGGAGTAGTGTCTCAAACTGTCTACGCTTTGATCGATTCCATGGACACCAGTAGTAGTTTCCGAAGCACATCTGGAGGCTTCCTGTAATCTGTGTACGTTCAGAGGTTTGTTGAAAGACAGAAATTGCATCGGGATGGAATACAAGAGGCACAATGCCGACTTTTCTCCATGGGAGTAGTGTCTCAAACTGTCTACGCTTTGATCGATTCCTGGGACACCAGTAGTAGATTCCGAAGCACATCTGGAGGCTTCCTGTAGTCTGTAAACGTTCAGAGTTTTGATGAAAGTCAGAAATTGCATCGGGATTGAATACAACAGGAACGATGCGGACTTTTCTCCATGGGAGTAATGTCACATACTGTCTACGCTTTGATCGATTCCTGGGACACATCTGGAGGCATCAGGTAAGCTGTTTACGTTCAGAGTTTTGATGAAAGACAGAAATTGCATCGGCATTGAATACAACAGGCACCATGCAAACTTTTCTCCATGGGAGTAATGTCTCAAAGTGTCTACGCTTTGATCGATTCCAGTGATACCAGTAGTAGTTTCTCAGCACATCAGGAGGCTTCCTGTAATCTGCGGACATTCAGAATTTTGATGAAAGACAGAAATTGCATCGGCATTGAATACAACAGGCACCATGCGGACTTTTCTCCATGGGAGTAATGTCTCAAACTGTCTACGCTTTGATCGATTCCAGGGACACCAGTAGTAGTTTCCGAAGCACATCTGGAGGCTTCCTGTAATCTGTGTACGTTCAGAGGTTTGTTGAAAGACAGAAATTGCAACGGGATGGAATACAAGAGGCACAATGCCGACTTTTCTCCATGGGAGTAGTGTCTCAAACTGTCTACGCTTTGATCGATTCCTGGGACACCAGTAGTAGATTCCGAAGCACATCTGGAGGCTTCCTGTAGTCTGTAAACGTTCAGAGTTTTGTTGAAAGTCAGAAATTGCATCGGGATTGAATACAACAGGAACGATGCGGACTTTCCTCCATGGGAGTAATGTCACATACTGTCTACACTTTGATCGATTCCTGGGACACATCTGGAGGCATCCTGTAAGCTGTTTACGTTCAGACTTTTGATGAAAGACAGAAATTGCATCGGCGTTGAATACAACAGGCACCATGATGACTTTTCTCCATGGGAGTAATGTCTCAAACTGTCTACGCTTTGATCGATTCCTGTGATACCAGTAGTAGTTTCCGAAGCACATCTGGAGGCATCCTGTAAGCTGTTTATGTTCAGAGTTTTGATGAAGGACAGAAATTGCATCGGCACTGAATACAACAGGCACCATGCGGACTTTTCTCCATGGGAGTAATGTCTCAAACTGTCTACGCTTTCATCGATTCCAGGGACACCAGTAGTAGTTTCCGATGCACATCTGGAGGCTTCCTGTAATCTGCGGACGTTCAGAATTTTGATGAAAGACAGAAATTGCATCGGCATTGAATACAACAGGCACCATGCGGTCTTTTCTCCATGGGAGTAATGTCTCAAACTGTCTACGCTTTGATCGATCCCAGGGACACCAGTAGTAGTTTCCGAAGCACATCTGGAGGCTTCCTGTAATCTGTGTACGTTCAGAGGTTTGTTGAAAGACAGAAATTGCATCGGGATGGAATACAACAGGCACCATGCCGACTTTTCTCCATGGGAGTAGTGTCTCAAACTGTCTACGCTTTGATCGATTCCTGGGACACCAGTAGTAGATTCCGAAGCACATCTGGAGGCTTCCTGTAGTCTGTAAACGTTCAGAGTTTTGATGAAAGTCAGAAATTGCATCGGGATTGAATACAACAGGAACGATGCGGACTTTTCTCCATGGGAGTAATGTCACATACTGTCTACGCTTTGATAGAATCCTGGGACACATCTGGAGGCATCCTGTAAGCTGTTTACGTTCAGAGTTTTGATGAAAGACAGAAATTGCATCGGCATTGAATACAACAGGCACCATGCAAACTTTTCTCCATGGGAGTAATGTCTCAAACTGTCTACGCTTTGATCGATTCCTGGGACACCAGTAGTAGATTCCGAAGCACATCTGGAGGCTTCCTGAAATCTGTAGACGTTCAGAATGTTGATGAAAGACAGAAATTGCATCGGGATTGAATACAACAGGGACCATGCTAACTTTCCTCCATGGAAGTAATGTCACAAACTGTCTACGCTTTGATCAATTCCTGGGACACCTGTAGTAGTTTCCGAAGGTACATCTGGAGGCTTCCTGTAATCTGTGGACGTTCAGAGTTTTGATGAAAGACAGAAATTGCATCGGGATTGAATACAACAGGCACCATGCAAACTTTTCTCCATGAGAGTAATGTCTCAAACTGTCTACGCTTTGATCGATTCCTGGGACACCAGTAGTAGTTTCCGAAGCACATCTGGAGGCATCCTGTAAGCTGTTTACGTTCAGAGTTTTGATAAAAGACAGAAATTGCATCGGCATTGAATACAACAGGCACCATGCGGACTTTTCTCCATGGGAGTAATGTCTCAAACTGTCTACGCTTTGATCGATTCCAGGGACACCAGTAGTAGTTTCCGAAGCACATCTGGAGGCTTCCTGTAATCTGCGGACCTTCAGAATTTTGATGAAAGACAGAAATTGCATCGGCATTGAATACAACTGGCACCATGCGGACTTTTCTCCATGGGAGTAGTGTCTCAAACTGTCTACGCTTTGATCGATTCCATGGACACCAGTAGTAGTTTCCGAAGCACATCTGGAGGCTTCCTGTAATCTGTGTACGTTCAGAGGTTTGTTGAAAGACAGAAATTGCATCGGGATGGAATACAAGAGGCACAATGCCGACATTTCTCCATGGGAGTAGTGTCTCAAACTGTCTACGCTTTGATCGATTCCTGGGACACCAGTAGTAGATTCCGAAGCACATCTGGAGGCTTCCTGTAGTCTGTAAACGTTCAGAGTTTTGATGAAAGTCAGAAATTGCATCGGGATTGAATACAACAGGAACGATGCGGACTTTTCTCCATGGGAGTAATGTCACATACTGTCTACACTTTGATCGATTTCTGGGACACATCTGGAGGCATCCTGTAAGCTGTTTACGTTCAGAGTTTGATGAAAGACAGAAATTGCATCGGCATTGAATACAACAGGCACCATGATGACTTTTCTCCATGGGAGTAATGTCTCAAACTGTCTACGCTTTGATCGATTCCTGTGATACCAGTAGTAGTTTCCGAAGCACATCTGGAGGCATCCTGTAATCTGCGGACGTTCAGAGTTTTGATGAAAGACAGAAATTGCATCGGCATTGAATACAACAGGCACCATGCGGACTTTTCTCCATGGGAGTAATGTCTCAAACTGTCTACGCTTTGATCGATCCCAGGGACACCAGTAGTAGTTCCCGAAGCACATCTGGAGGCTTCCTGTAGTCTGTAAACGTTCAGAGTTTTGATGAAAGTCAGAAATTGCATCGGGATTGAATACAACAGGAACGATGCGGACTTTTCTCCATGGGAGTAATGTCACATACTGTCTACGCTTTGATCGATTCCTGGGACACCAGTAGTAGTTTCCGAAGCATATCTGGAGGCTTCCTATAATCTGTGGACGTTCAGAGTTTTGATGAAAGACAGATTGCATCGGGATTGAATACAACAGGCACCATGCGGACTTTTCTCCATGGTAGTAATGTCTCAAACTGTCTACGCTTTCATCGATTCCAGGGACACCAGTAGTAGTTTCCGAAGCACATCTGGAGGCTTCCTGTAATCTGCGGACGTTCAGAATTTTGATGAAAGACAGAAATTGCATCGGGATTGAATACAACAGGCACCATGCAAACTTTTCTCCATGAGAGTAATGTCTCAAACTGTCTACGCTTTGATCGATTCCTGGGACACCAGTAGTAGTTTCCGAAGCACATCTGGAGGCATCCTGTAAGCTGTTTACGTTCAGAGTTTTGATGAAAGACAGAAATTGCATCGGCATTGAATACAACAGGCACCATGCGGACTTTTCTCCATGGGAGTATTGTCTCAGACTGTCTACGCTTTCATCGATTCCAGGGACACCAGTAGTAGTTTCCGAAGCACATCTGGAGGCTTCCTGTAATCTGCGGACGTTCGGATTTTTGATGAAAGACAGAAATTGCATCGGCATTGAATACAACAGGCACCATGCGGACTTTTCTCCATGGGAGTAATGTCTCAAACTGTCTACGCTTTGATCGATTCCAGGGACACCAGTAGTAGTTTCCGAAGCACATCTGGGGGCTTCCTGTAATCTGTGTACGTTCAGAGGTTTGTTGAAAGACAGAAATTGCATCGGGATGGAATACAACAGGCACCATGCCGACTTCTCTCCATGGGAGTAGTGTCTCAAACTGTCTACGCTTTGATCGATTCCTGGGACACCAGTAGTAGATTCCGAAGCACATCTGGAGGCTTCCTGTAGTCTGTAAACGTTCAGAGTTTTGATGAAAGTCAGAAATTGCATCGGGATTGAATACAACAGGAACGATGCGGACTTTTCTCCATGGGAGTAATGTCACATACTGTCTACGCTTTGATCGATTCCTGGGACACATCTGGAGGCATCCTGTAAGCTGTTTACGTTCAGAGTTTTGATGAAAGACAGAAATTGCATCGGCATTGAATACAACAGGCACCAAGCAAACTTTTCTCCATGGGAGAAATGTCTCAAAGTGTCTACGCTTTGATCGATTCCAGTGTTACCAGTAGTAGTTTCTAAGCACATCTGGAGGCTTCCTGTAATCTGCGGACGTTCAGAATTTTGATGAAAGACAGAAATTGCATCGGCATTGAATACAACAGGCACCATGCGGACTTTTCTCCATGGGAGTAATGTCTCAAACTGTCTACGCTTTCATCGATTCCAGGGACACCAGTAGTAGTTTCCGAAGCACATCTGAAGGCTTCCTGTAATCTGCGGACGTTCAGAATTTTGATGAAAGACAGAAATTGCATCGGGATTGAATACAACAGGCACCATGCAAACTTTTCTCCATGGGAGTAATGTCTCAAACTGTCTACGCTTTGATCGATTCCTGGGACACCAGTAGTAGTTTCCGAAGCACATCTGGAGGCTTCCTGTAATCTGTGTACGTTCAGAGGTTTGTTGAAAGACAGAAATTGCATCGGGATGGAATACAACAGGCACCATGCCGACTTTTCTCCATGGGAGTAGTGTCTCAAACTGTCTACGCTTTGATCGATTCCTGGGACACCAGTAGTAGATTCCGAAGCACATCTGGAGGCTTCCTGTAGTCTGTAAACGTTCAGAGTTTTGATGAAAGTCAGAAATTGCATCGGGATTGAATACAACAGGAACGATGCGGACTTTTCTCCATGGGAGTAATGTCACATACTGTCTACGCTTTGATCGATTCCTGGGACACCAGTAGTAGTTTCCGAAGCATATCTGGAGGCTTCCTATAATCTGTGGACGTTCAGAGTTTTGATGAAAGACAGATTGCATCGGGATTGAATACAACAGGCACCATGCGGACTTTTCTCCATGGTAGTAATGTCTCAAACTGTCTACGCTTTCATCGATTCCAGGGACACCAGTAGTAGTTTCCGAAGCACATCTGGAGGCTTCCTGTAATCTGCGGACGTTCAGAATTTTGATGAAAGACAGAAATTGCATCGGGATTGAATACAACAGGCACCATGCAAACTTTTCTCCATGAGAGTAATGTCTCAAACTGTCTACGCTTTGATCGATTCCTGGGACACCAGTAGTAGTTTCCGAAGCACATCTGGAGGCATCCTGTAAGCTGTTTACGTTCAGAGTTTTGATGAAAGACAGAAATTGGATCGGCATTGAATACAACAGGCACCATGCGGACTTTTCTCCATGGGAGTATTGTCTCAGACTGTCTACGCTTTCATCGATTCCAGGGACACCAGTAGTAGTTTCCGAAGCACATCTGGAGGCTTCCTGTAATCTGCGGACGTTCGGATTTTTGATGAAAGACAGAAATTGCATCGGCATTGAATACAACAGGCACCATGCGGACTTTTCTCCATGGGAGTAATGTCTCAAACTGTCTACGCTTTGATCGATTCCAGGGACACCAGTAGTAGTTTCCGAAGCACATCTGGGGGCTTCCTGTAATCTGTGTACGTTCAGAGGTTTGTTGAAAGACAGAAATTGCATCGGGATGGAATACAACAGGCACCATGCCGACTTCTCTCCATGGGAGTAGTGTCTCAAACTGTCTACGCTTTGATCGATTCCTGGGACACCAGTAGTAGATTCCGAAGCACATCTGGAGGCTTCCTGTAGTCTGTAAACGTTCAGAGTTTTGATGAAAGTCAGAAATTGCATCGGGATTGAATACAACAGGAACGATGCGGACTTTTCTCCATGGGAGTAATGTCACATACTGTCTACGCTTTGATCGATTCCTGGGACACATCTGGAGGCATCCTGTAAGCTGTTTACGTTCAGAGTTTTGATGAAAGACAGAAATTTCATCGGCATTGAATACAACAGGCACCAAGCAAACTTTTCTCCATGGGAGAAATGTCTCAAAGTGTCTACGCTTTCATCGATTCCAGTGATACCAGTAGTAGTTTCTAAGCACATCTGGAGGCTTCCTGTAATCTGCGGACGTTCAGAATTTTGATGAAAGACAGAAATTGCATCGGCATTGAATACAACAGGCACCATGCGGACTTTTCTCCATGGGAGTAATGTCTCAAACTGTCTACGATTTGATCGATTCCAGGGACACCAGTAGTAGTTTCCGAAGCACATCTGAAGGCTTCCTGTAATCTGCGGACGTTCAGAATTTTGATGAAAGACAGAAATTGCATCGGGATTGAATACAACAGGCACCATGCAAACTTTTCTCCATGGGAGTAATGTCTCAAACTGTCTACGCTTTGATCGATTCCTGGGACACCAGTAGTAGTTTCCGAAGCACATCTGGAGGCTTCCTGTAATCTGTGTACGTTCAGAGGTTTGTTGAAAGACAGAAATTGCATCGGGATGGAATACAACAGGCACCATGCCGACTTTTCTCCATGGGAGCAGTGTCTCAAACTGTCTACGCTTTGATCGATTCCTGGGACACCAGTAGTAGATTCCGAAGCACATCTGGAGGCTTCCTGTAGTCTGTAAACGTTCAGAGTTTTGATGAAAGACAGAAATTGCATCGGGATTGAATACAACAGGAACGATGCGGAATTTTCTCCATGGGAGTAATGTCACATACTGTCTACGCTTTGATCGATTCCTGGGACACCAGTAGTAGTTTCCGAAGCATATCTGGAGGCTTCCTATAATCTGTGGACGTTCAGAGTTTTGATGAAAGACAGATTGCATCGGGATTGAATACAACAGGCACCATGCGGACTTTTCTCCATGGTAGTAATGTCTCAAACTGTCTACCCTTTCATCGATTCCAGGGACACCAGTAGTAGTTTCCGAAGCACATCTGGAGGCTTCCTGTAATCTGCGGACGTTCAGAATTTTGATGAAAGACAGAAATTGCATCGGGTTTGAATACAACAGGCACCATGCAAACTTTTCTCCATGGGAGTAATGTCTCAAACTGTCTACGCTTTGATCGATTCCTGGGACACCAGTAGTAGTTTCCGAAGCACATCTGGAGGCTTCCTGTAATCTGTGTACGTTCAGAGGTTTGTGGAAAGACAGAAATTGCATGGGGATGGAATACAACAGGCACCATGCCGACTTTTCTCCATGGGAGTAGTGTCTCAAACTGTCTACGCTTTGATCGATTCCTGGGACACCAGTAGTAGATTGCGAAGCACATCTGGAGCTTCCTGTAGTCTGTAAACGTTCAGAGTTTTGATGAAAGTCAGAAATTGCATCGGGATTGAATACAACAGGAACGATGCGGACTTTTCTCCATGGGAGTAATGTCACATACTGTCTACGCTTTGATCGATTCCTGGGACACATCTGGAGGCATCCTGTAAGCTGTTTACGTTCAGAGTTTTGATGAAAGACAGAAATTGCATCGGCATTGAATACAACAGGCACCAAGCAAACTTTTCTCCATGGGAGTAATGTCTCAAAGTGTCTACGCTTTGATCGATTCCAGTGATACCAGTAGTAGTTTCTAAGCACATCTGGAGGCTTCCTGTAATCTGCGGACGTTCAGAATTTTGATGAAAGACAGAAATTGCATCGGCATTGAATACAACAGGCACCATGCGGACTTTTCTCCATGGGAGTAATGTCTCAAACTGTCTACGCTTTGATCGATTCCAGGGACACCAGTAGTAGTTTCCGAAGCACATCTGAAGGCTTCCTGTAATCTGCGGACGTTCAGAATTTTGATGAAAGACAGAAATTGCATCGGGATTGACTACAACAGGCACCATGCAAACTTTTCTCCATGGGAGTAATGTCTCAAACTGTCTACGCTTTGATCGATTCCTGGGACACCAGTAGTAGTTTCCGAAGCACATCTGGAGGCTTCCTGTAATCTGTGTACGTTCAGAGGTTTGTTGAAAGACAGAAATTGCATCGGGATGGAATACAACAGGCACCATGCCGACTTTTCTCCATGGGAGTCGTGTCTCAAACTGTCTACGCTTTGATCGATTCCTGGGACACCAGTAGTAGATTCCGAAGCACATCTGGAGGCTTCCTGTAGTCTGTAAACGTTCAGAGTTTTGATGAAAGTCAGATTGCATCGGGATTGAATACAACAGGAACGATGCGGACTTTTCTCCATGGGAGTAATGTCACATACTGTCTACGCTTTGATCGATTCCTGGGACACCAGTAGTAGTTTCCGAAGCATATCTGGAGGCTTCCTATAATCTGTGGACGTTCAGAGTTTTGATGAAAGACAGATTGCATCGGGATTGAATACAACATGCACCATGCGGACTTTTCTCCATGGGAGTAATGTCTCAAACTGTCTACGCTTTGATCGATTCCTGGGACACCAGTAGTAGTTTCCGAAGCACATCTGGAGGCATCCTGTAAGCTGTTTACGTTCAGAGTTTTGATGAAAGACAGAAATTGCATCGGCATTGAATACAACAGACCCCATGCGGACTTTTCTCCATGTGAGTAATGGCTCAAACTGTCTACGCTTTGATCGATTCCAGGGACATCAATAGTAGTTTCCGAAGCACATCTGGAGGCTTCCTGTAATCTGTGTACGTTCAGAGGTTTGTTGAAAGACAGAAATTGCATCGGGATTGAATAAAACAGGAACGATGCGGACTTTTCTCCATGGGAGTAATGTCACATACTGTCTACGCTTTGATCGATTCCTGGGAGACATCTGGAGGCATCCTGTAAGCTGTTTACGTTCAGAGTTTTGATGAAAGACAGAAATTGCATCGGCATTGAATACAACAGGCACCATGCAAACTTTTCTCCATGGGAGTAATGTCCCAAAGTGTCTACGCTTTGTTCGATTCCAGTGATACCAGTAGTAGTTTCTAAGCACATCTGGAGGCTTGGTGTAATCTGCGGACGTTCAGAATTTTGATGAAAGACAGAAATTGCATCGGCATTGAATACAACAGGCACCATGCGGACTTTTCTCCATGGGAGTAATGTCTCAAACTGTCTACGCTTTCATCGATTCCAGGGACACCAGTAGTAGTTTCCGAAGCACATCTGGAGGCTTCCTGTAGTCTGTAAACGTTCAGAGTTTTGATG
Source organism: Schistocerca gregaria (assembly GCF_023897955.1). NCBI lineage: Eukaryota > Metazoa > Arthropoda > Insecta > Orthoptera > Acrididae > Schistocerca > Schistocerca gregaria. Next base: position 3,528,285 of record NW_026061730.1, on the reverse strand, counting down.
AAAGTCAGAAATTGCATCGGGATTGAATACAACAGGAACGATGCGGACTTTTCTCCATGGGAGTAATGTCACATACTGTCTACATTTTGATCGATTCCTGGGACACATCTGGAGGCATCCTGTAAGCTGTTTACGTTCAGAATTTTGATGAAAGACAGAAATTGCATCGGCATTGAATACAACAGGCACCATGCGGACTTTTCTCCATGGGAGTAATGTCTCAAACTGTCTACGCTTTCATCGATTCCAGGGACACCAGTAGTAGTTTCCGAAGCACATCTGGAGGCTTCCTGTAATCTGCGGACGTTCAGAATTTTGATGAAAGACAGAAATTGCATCGGCATTGAATACAACAGGCACCATGCGGACTTTTCTCCATGGGAGTAATGTCTCAAACTGTCTACGCTTTGATCGATTCCTGGAACACCAGTAGTAGTTTCCGAAGCACATCTGGAGGCTTCCTGTAATCTGTGTACGTTCAGAGGTTTGTTGAAAGACAGTAATTGCATCGGGATGGAATACAACAGGCACCATGCCGACTTTTCTCCATGGGCGTAGTGTCTCAAACTGTCTACGATTTCATCGATTCCTGGGACACCAGTAGTAGATTCCGAAGCACATCTGGAGGCTTCCTGTAGTCTGTAAACGTTCAGAGTTTTGATGAAAGTCAGAAATTGCATCGGGATTGAATACAACAGGAACGATGCGGACATTTCTCCATGGGAGTAATGTCACATACTGTCTACGCTTTGATCGAATCCTGGGACACATCTGGAGGCATCCTGTAAGCTGTTTACGTTCAAAGTTTTGATGAAAGATAGAAATTGCATCGGCATTGAATACAACAGGCACCATGCAAACTTTTCTCCATGGGAGTAATGTCTCAAACTGTCTACGCTTTGATCGATTCCTGGGACACCAGTAGTAGTTTCCGAAGCACATCTGGAGGCATCCTGTAAGCTGTTTACGTTCAGAGTTTTGATGAAAGACAGAAATTGCATCGGCATTGAATACAACAGGCACCATGCGGACTTTTCTCCATGGGAGTAATGTCTCAAACTGTCTACGATTTGATCGATTCCAGGGACACCAGTAGTAGTTTCCGAAACAAATCTGGAGGCTTCCTGTAATCTGCGGACGTTCAGAATTTTGATGAAAGACAGAAATTGCATCGGCATTGAATACAACAGGCACCATGCGGACGTTTCTCCATGGGAGTAGTGTCTCAAACTGTCTACGCTTTGATCGATTCCAGGGACACCAGTAGTAGTTTCCGAAGCACATCTGGAGGCATCCTGTAAGCTGTTTACGTTCAGAATTTTGATGAAAGACAGAAATTGCATCGGGATTGAATACAACAGGCACCATGCAAACTTTTCTCCATGGGAGTAATGTCTTAAACTGTCTACGCTTTGATCGATTCCTGGGACACCAGTAGTAGTTTCCGAAGCACATCTGGAGGATTCCTGTAATCTGTGTACGTTCAGAGGCTTGTTGAAAGACAGAAATTGCATCGGGATGGAATACAACAGGCACCATGCCGACTTTTCTCCATGGGAGTAGTGTCTCAAACTGTCTACGCTTTGATCGATTCCTGGGACACCAGTAGTAGTTTCCGAAGCACATCTGGAGGCTTCCTGTAATCTGCGGACGTTCAGAATTTTGATGAAAGACAGAAATTGCATCGGCATTGAACACAACAGGCACCATGCAAACTTTTCTCCATGGGAGTAATGTCTCAAACTGTCTACGCTTTGATCGATTCCTGGGACAGCAGTAGTAGTTTCCGAAGCACATCTGGAGGCATCCTGTAAGCTGTTTACGTTCAGAGTTTTGATGAAAGACAGAAATTGCATCGGCATTGAATACAACAGGCACCATGCGGACTTTTCTCCATGGGAGTAATGTCTCAAACTGTCTACGATTTGATCGATTCCAGGGACACCAGTAGTAGTTTCCGAAACAAATCTGGAGGCTTCCTGTAATCTGCGGACGTTCAGAATTTTGATGAAAGACAGAAATTGCATCGGCATTGAATACAACAGGCACCATGCGGACGTTTCTCCATGGGAGTAGTGTCTCAAACTGTCTACGCTTTGATCGATTCCAGGGACACCAGTAGTAGTTTCCGAAGCACATCTGGAGGAATCCTGTAAGCTGTTTACGTTCAGAGTTTTGATGAAAGACAGAAATTGCATCGGGATTGAATACAACAGGCACCATGCAAACTTTTCTCCATGGGAGTAATGTCTTAAACTGTCTACGCTTTGATCGATTCCTGGGACACCAGTAGTAGTTTCCGAAGCACATCTGGAGGATTCCTGTAATCTGTGTACGTTCAGAGGCTTGTTGAAAGACAGAAATTGCATCGGGATGGAATACAACAGGCACCATGCCGACTTTTCTCCATGGGAGTAGTGTCTCAAACTGTCTACGTTTTGATCGATTCCTGGGACACCAGTAGTAGATTCCGAAGCACATCTGGAGGCTTCCTGTAGTCTGTAAACGTTCAGAGTTTTGATGAAAGTAGGAAATTGCATCGGGATTGAATACAACAGGAACGATGCGGACTTTTCTCCATGGGAGTAATGTCACATACTGTCTACGCTTTGATCGATTCCTGGGACACCAGTAGTAGTTTCCGAAGCATTTCTGGAGGCTTCCTATAATCTGTTGACGTTCAGAGTTTTGATGAAAGACAGATTGCATCGGGATTGAATACAACAGGCACCATGCGGACTTTTCTTCATGGAAGTAATGTCTCAAACTGTCTACGCTTTGATCGATTCCTGGGACACCAGTAGTAGTTTTCGAAGCACATCTGGAGGCATCCTGTAAGCTGTTTACGTTCGGAGTTTTGATGAAAGACAGAAATTGCATCAGCATTGAATACAACAGGCACCATGCGGACTTTTCTCCATGGGAGTAATGTCTCAAACTGTCTACGCTTTGATCGATTCCAGGGACACCAGTAGTAGTTTCCGAAGCACATCTGGAGGCTTCCTGTAATCTGTGTACGTTCAGAGGTTTGGTGAAAGACAGAAATTGCGTCGGGATTGAATACAACAGGCACCATGCCGACTTTTCTCCATGGGAGTAGTGTCTCAAACTGTCTACGCTTTGATCGATTCCAGGGACACCAGTAGTAGTTTCCGAAGCACATCTGGAGGCATCCTGTAAGCTGTTTACGTTCAGAGTTTTGATGAAAGACAGAAATTGCATCGGCATTGAATACAACAGGCACCATGCGGACTTTTCTCCATGGGAGTAATGTCTCAAACTGTCTACGCTTTGATCGATTCCTGGGACACCAGTAGTAGTTTCCGAAGCACATCTGGAGGCTTCCTGTAATCTTCGGACGTTCAGAATTTTGATGAAAGACAGAAATTGCATCGGGATTGAATACAACAGTCACCATGCAAACTTTTCTCCATGGGAGTAATGTCTCAAACTGTCTACGCTTTGATCGATTCCTGGGACACCAGTAGTAGTTTCCGAAGCACATCTGGAGGCTTCCTGTAATCTGTGTACGTTCAGAGGTTTGTTGAAAGACAGAAATTGCATCGGGATGGAATACAACAGGCACCATGCCGACTTTTCTCCATGGGAGTAGTGTCTCAAACTGTCTACGCTTTGATCGATTCCTGGGACACCAGTAGTAGTTTCCGAAGCACATCTGGAGGCTTCCTGTAATCTGTGTACGTTCAGAGGTTTGTTGAAAGACAGAAATTGCATCGGGATGGAATACAACAGGCACCATGCCGACTTTTCTCCATGGGAGTAGTGTCTCAAACTGTCTACGCTTTGATCGATTCCTGGGACACCAGTAGTAGATTCCGAAGCACATCTGGAGGCTTCCTGTAGTCTGTAAACGTTCAGAGTTTTGATGAAAGTCAGAAATTGCATCGGGATTGAATACAACAGGAACGATGCGGACTTTTCTCCATGGGAGTAATGTCACATACTGTCTACGCTTTGATCGATTCCTGGGACACCAGTAGTAGATTCCGAAGCATTTCTGGAGGCTTCCTATAATCTGTGGACGTTCAGAGTTTTGATGAAAGACAGATTGCATCGGGATTGAATACAACAGGCACCATGCGGACTTTTCTCCATGGGAGTAATGTCTCAAACTGTCTACGCTTTGATCGATTCCTGGGACACCAGTAGTAGTTTCCGAAGCACATCTGGAGGCATCCTGTAAGCTGTTTACGTTCAGAGTTTTGATGAAAGACAGAAATTGCATCGGCATTGAATACAACAGGCACCATGCGGAATTTTCTCCATGGGAGTAATGTCTCAAACTGTCTACGCTTTGATCGATTCCAGGGACACCAGTAGTAGTTTCCGAAGCAAATCTGGAGGCTTCCTGTAATCTGCGGACGTTCAGAATTTTGATGAAAGACAGAAATTGCATCGGCATTGAATACAACAGGCACCATGCGGACGTTTCTCTATGGGAGTAGTGTCTCAAACTGTCTACGCTTTGATCGATTCCAGGGACACCAGTAGTAGTTTCCGAAGCACATCTGGAGGCATCCTGTAAGCTGTTTACGTTCAGAATTTCGATGAAAGACAGAAATTGCATCGGCATTGAATACAACAGGCACCATGCAAACTTTTCTCCATGGGAGTAATGTCTTAAACTGTCTACGCTTTGATCGATTCCTGGGACACCAGTAGTAGTTTCCGAAGCACATCTGGAGGCTTCCTGTAATCTGTGTACGTTCAGAGGCTTGTTGAAAGACAGAAATTGCATCGGGATGGAATACAACAGGCACCATGCCGACTTTTCTCCATGGGAGTAGTGTCTCAAACTGTCTACGTTTTGATCGATTCCTGGGACACCAGTAGTAGATTCCGAAGCACATCTGGAGGCTTCCTGTAATCTGTGTACGTTCAGAGTTTTGATGAAAGTAGGAAATTGCATCGGGATTGAATACAACAGGAACGATGCGGACTTTTCTCCATGGGAGTAATGTCACATACTGTCTACGCTTTGATCGATACCTGGGACACCAGTAGTAGTTTCCGAAGCATTTCTGGAGGCTTCCTATAATCTGTTGACGTTCAGAGTTTTGATGAAAGACAGATTGCATCGGGATTGAATACAACAGGCACCATGCGGACTTTTCTTCATGGAAGTAATGTCTCATACTGTCTACGCTTTTGATCTTTTCCTGGGACACCAGTAGTAGTTTCCGAAGCACATCTGGAGGCATCCTGTAAGCTGTTTACGTTCAGAGTTTTGATGAAAGACAGAAATTGCATCGGCATTGAATACAACAGGCACCATGCGGACTTTTCTCCATGGGAGTAATGTCTCAAACTGTCTACGCTTTGATCGATTCCAGGGACACCAGTAGTAGTTTCCGAAGCACATCTGGAGGCTTCCTGTAATCTGTGTACGTTCAGAGGTTTGGTGAAAGACAGAAATTGCGTCGGGATTGAATACAACAGGCACCATGCCGACTTTTCTCCATGGGAGTAGTGTCTCAAACTGTCTACGCTTTGATCGATTCCAGGGACACCAGTAGTAGTTTCCGAAGCACATCTGGAGGCATCCTGTAAGCTGTTTACGTTCAGAGTTTTGATGAAAGACAGAAATTGCATCGGCATTGAATACAACAGGCACCATGCGGACTTTTCTCCATGGGAGTAATGTCTCAAACTGTCTACGCTTTGATCGATTCCAGGGACACCAGTAGTAGTTTCCGAAGCACATCTGGAGGCTTCCTGTAATCTGTGTACGTTCAGAGGTTTGTTGAAAGACAGAAATTGCATCGGGATGGAATACAACAGGCACCATGCCGACTTTTCTCCATGGGAGTAATGTCTCAAACTGTCTACGCTTTGATCGATTCCTGGGACACCAGTAGTAGTTTCCGAAGCACATCTGGAGGCTTCCTGTAATCTGCGGACGTTCAGAATTTTAATGAAAGACAGAAATTGCATCGGGATTGAATACAACAGGCACCATGCAAACTTTTCTCCATTGGAGTAATGTCTCAAACTGTCTACGCTTTGATCGATTCCTGGGACACCAGTAGTAGTTTCCGAAGCACATCTGGAGGCTTCCTGTAATCTGTGTACGTTCAGAGGTTTGTTGAAAGACAGAAATTGCATCGGGATGGAATACAACAGGCACCATGCCGACTTTTCTCCATGGGAGTAATGTCTCAAACTGTCTACGCTTTGATCGATTCCTGGGATACCAGTAGTAGATTCCGAAGCACATCTGGAGGCTTCCTGTAGTCTGTTAACGTTCAGAGGTTTGTTGAAAGACAGAAATTGCATCGGGATGGAATACAACAGGCACCATGCCGACCTTTCTCCATGGGAGTAGTGTCTCAAACTGTCTACGCTTTGATCGATTCCTGGGACACCAGTAGTAGTTTCCGAAGCACATCTGGAGGCATCCTGTTAGCTGTTTACGTTCAGAGTTTTGATGAAAGACAGAAATTGCATCAGCATTGAATACAACAGGCACCATGCGGACTTTTCTCCATGGGAGTAATGTCTCAAACTGTCTACGCTTTGATCGATTCCTGGGACACCAGTAGTAGTTTCCGAAGCACATCTGGAGGCTTCCTGTAATCTGCGGACGTTCAGAATTTTGATGAAAGACAGAAATTGCATCGGGATTGAATACAACAGGCACCATGCAAACTTTTCTCCATTGGAGTAATGTCTCAAACTGTCTACGCTTTGATCGATTCCTGGGACACCAGTAGTAGTTTCCGAAGCACATCTGGAGGCTTCCTGTAATCTGTGTACGTTCAGAGGTTTGTTGAAAGACAGAAATTGCATCGGGATGGAATACAACAGGCACCATGCCGACTTTTCTCCATGGGAGTAATGTCTCAAACTGTCTACGCTTTGATCGATTCCTGGGATACCAGTTGTAGATTCCGAAGCACATCTGGAGGCTTCCTGTAGTCTGTAAACGTTCAGAGGTTTGTTGAAAGACAGAAATTGCATCGGGATGGAATACAACAGGCACCATGCCGACTTTTCTCCATGGGAGTAGTGTCTCAAACTGTCTACGCTTTGATCGATTCCTGGGACACCAGTAGTAGTTTCCGAAGCACATCTGGAGGCTTCCTGTAATCTGTGTACGTTCAGAGGTTTGTTGAAAGACAGAAATTGCATCGGGATGGAATACAACAGGCACCATGACGACTTTTCTCCATGGGAGTAATGTCTCTAACTGTCTACGCTTTGATCGATTCCTGGGATACCAGTAGTAGATTTCGAAGCACATCTGGAGGCTTCCTGTAATCTGTGTACGTTCTGAGGTTTGTTGAAAGACAGAAATTGCATCGGGATGGAATACAACAGGCACCATGCCGACTTTTCTCCATGGGAGTAATGTCTCAAACTGTCTACGCTTTGATCGATTCCTGGGACACCAGTAGTAGTTTCCGAAGCACATCTGGAGGCATCCTGTTAGCTGTTTACGTTCAGAGTTTTGATGAAAGACAGAAATTGCATCAGCATTGAATACAACAGGCACCATGCGGACTTTTCTCCATGGGAGTAATGTCTCAAACTGTCTACGCTTTGATCGATTCCTGGGACACCAGTAGTAGTTTCCGAAGCACATCTGGAGGCTTCCTGAAATCTGCGGACGTTCAGAATTTTGATGAAAGACAGAAATTGCATCGGGATTGAATACAACAGGCACCATGCAAACTTTTCTCCATTGGAGTAATGTGTCAAACTGTCTACGCTTTGATCGATTCCTGGGACACCAGTAGTAGTTTCCGAAGCACATCTGGAGGCTTCCTGTAATCTGTGTACGTTCAGAGGTTTGTTGAAAGACAGAAATTGCATCGGGATGGAATACAACAGGCACCATGCCGACTTTTCTCCATGGGAGTAATGTCTCAAACTGTCTACGCTTTGATCGATTCCTGGGATACCAGTAGTAGATTCCGAAGCACATCTGGAGGCTTCCTGTAGTCTGTAAACGTTCAGAGGTTTGTTGAAAGACAGAAATTGCATCGGGATTGAATACAACAGGCACCATGCAAACTTTTCTCCATTGGAGTAATGTCTCAAACTGTCTACGCTTTGATCGATTCCTGGGACACCAGTAGTAGTTTCCGAAGCACATCTGGAGGCTTCCTGTAATCTGTGTACGTTCAGAGGTTTGTTGAAGGACAGAAATTGCATCGGGATGGAATACAACAGGCACCATGCCGACTTTTCTCCATGGGAGTAATGTCTCAAACTGTCTACGCTTTGATCGATTCCAGGGACACCAGTAGTAGTTTCCGAAGCACATCTGGAGGCTTCCTGTAATCTGTGTACGTTCAGAGGTTTGGTGAAAGACAGAAATTGCGTCGGGATTGAATACAACAGGCACCATGCCGACTTTTCTCCATGGGAGTAGTGTCTCAAACTGTCTACGCTTTGATCGATTCCAGGGACACCAGTAGTAGTTTCCGAAGCACATCTGGAGGCATCCTGTAAGCTGTTTACGTTCAGAGTTTTGATGAAAGACAGAAATTGCATCGGCATTGAATACAACAGGCACCATGCGGACTTTTCTCCATGGGAGTAATGTCTCAAACTGTCTACGCTTTGATCGATTCCTGGGACACCAGTAGTAGTTTCCGAAGCACATCTGGAGGCTTCCTGTAATCTGCGGACGTTCAGAATTTTGATGAAAGACAGAAATTGCATCGGGATTGAATACAACAGTCACCATGCAAACTTTTCTCCATGGGAGTAATGTCTCAAACTGTCTACGCTTTGATCGATTCCTGGGACACCAGTAGTAGTTTCCGAAGCACATCTGGAGGCTTCCTGTAATCTGTGTACGTTCAGAGGTTTGTTGAAAGACAGAAATTGCATCGGGATGGAATACAACAGGCACCATGCCGACTTTTCTCCATGGGAGTAGTGTCTCAAACTGTCTACGCTTTGATCGATTCCTGGGACACCAGTAGTAGTTTCCGAAGCACATCTGGAGGCTTCCTGTAATCTGTGTACGTTCAGAGGTTTGTTGAAAGACAGAAATTGCATCGGGATGGAATACAACAGGCACCATGCCGACTTTTCTCCATGGGAGTAGTGTCTCAAACTGTCTACGCTTTGATCGATTCCTGGGACACCAGTAGTAGATTCCGAAGCACATCTGGAGGCTTCCTGTAGTCTGTAAACGTTCAGAGTTTTGATGAAAGTCAGAAATTGCATCGGGATTGAATACAACAGGAACGATGCGGACTTTTCTCCATGGGAGTAATGTCACATACTGTCTACGCTTTGATCGATTCCTGGGACACCAGTAGTAGATTCCGAAGCATTTCTGGAGGCTTCCTATAATCTGTGGACGTTCAGAGTTTTGATGAAAGACAGATTGCATCGGGATTGAATACAACAGGCACCATGCGGACTTTTCTCCATGGGAGTAATGTCTCAAACTGTCTACGCTTTGATCGATTCCTGGGACACCAGTAGTAGTTTCCGAAGCACATCTGGAGGCATCCTGTAAGCTGTTTACGTTCAGAGTTTTGATGAAAGACAGAAATTGCATCGGCATTGAATACAACAGGCACCATGCGGACTTTTCTCCATGGGAGTAATGTCTCAAACTGTCTACGCTTTGATCGATTCCAGGGACACCAGTAGTAGTTTCCGAAGCAAATCTGGAGGCTTCCTGTAATCTGCGGACGTTCAGAATTTTGATGAAAGACAGAAATTGCATCGGCATTGAATACAACAGGCACCATGCGGACGTTTCTCTATGGGAGTAGTGTCTCAAACTGGCTACGCTTTGATCGATTCCAGGGACACCAGTAGTAGTTTCCGAAGCACATCTGGAGGCATCCTGTAAGCTGTTTACGTTCAGAATTTTGATGAAAGACAGAAATTGCATCGGCATTGAATACAACAGGCACCATGCAAACTTTTCTCCATGGGAGTAATGTCTTAAACTGTCTACGCTTTGATCGATTCCTGGGACACCAGTAGTAGTTTCCGAAGCACATCTGGAGGCTTCCTGTAATCTGTGTACGTTCAGAGGCTTGTTGAAAGACAGAAATTGCATCGGGATGGAATACAACAGGCACCATGCCGACTTTTCTCCATGGGAGTAGTGTCTCAAACTGTCTACGTTTTGATCGATTCCTGGGACACCAGTAGTAGATTCCGAAGCACATCTGGAGGCTTCCTGTAATCTGTGTACGTTCAGAGTTTTGATGAAAGTAGGAAATTGCATCGGGATTGAATACAACAGGAACGATGCGGACTTTTCTCCATGGGAGTAATGTCACATACTGTCTACGCTTTGATCGATACCTGGGACACCAGTAGTAGTTTCCGAAGCATTTCTGGAGGCTTCCTATAATCTGTTGACGTTCAGAGTTTTGATGAAAGACAGATTGCATCGGGATTGAATACAACAGGCACCATGCGGACTTTTCTTCATGGAAGTAATGTCTCATACTGTCTACGCTTTTGATCTTTTCCTGGGACACCAGTAGTAGTTTCCGAAGCACATCTGGAGGCATCCTGTAAGCTGTTTACGTTCAGAGTTTTGATGAAAGACGGAAATTGCATCGGCATTGAATACAACAGGCACCATGCGGACTTTTCTCCATGGGAGTAATGTCTCAAACTGTCTACGCTTTGATCGATTCCAGGGACACCAGTAGTAGTTTCCGAAGCACATCTGGAGGCTTCCTGTAATCTGTGTACGTTCAGAGGTTTGGTGAAAGACAGAAATTGCGTCGGGATTGAATACAACAGGCACCATGCCGACTTTTCTCCATGGGAGTAGTGTCTCAAACTGTCTACGCTTTGATCGATTCCAGGGACACCAGTAGTAGTTTCCGAAGCACATCTGGAGGCATCCTGTAAGCTGTTTACGTTCAGAGTTTTGATGAAAGACAGAAATTGCATCGGCATTGAATACAACAGGCACCATGCGGACTTTTCTCCATGGGAGTAATGTCTCAAACTGTCTACGCTTTGATCGATTCCAGGGACACCAGTAGTAGTTTCCGAAGCACATCTGGAGGCTTCCTGTAATCTGTGTACGTTCAGAGGTTTGTTGAAAGACAGAAATTGCATCGGGATGGAATACAACAGGCACCATGCCGACTTTTCTCCATGGGAGTAATGTCTCAAACTGTCTAAGCTTTGATCGATTCCTGGGACACCAGTAGTAGTTTCCGAAGCACATCTGGAGGCTTCCTGTAATCTGCGGACGTTCAGAATTTTAATGAAAGACAGAAATTGCATCGGGATTGAATACAACAGGCACCATGCAAACTTTTCTCCATTGGAGTAATGTCTCAAACTGTCTACGCTTTGATCGATTCCTGGGACACCAGTAGTAGATTCCGAAGCACATCTGGAGGCTTCCTGTAATCTGTGTACGTTCAGAGGTTTGTTGAAAGACAGAAATTGCATCGGGATGGAATACAACAGGCACCATGCCGACTTTTCTCCATGGGAGTAATGTCTCAAACTGTCTACGCTTTGATCGATTCCTGGGATACCAGTAGTAGATTCCGAAGCACATCTGGAGGCTTCCTGTAGTCTGTAAACGTTCAGAGGTTTGTTGAAAGACAGAAATTGCATCGGGATGGAATACAACAGGCACCATGCCGACCTTTCTCCATGGGAGTAGTGTCTCAAACTGTCTACGCTTTGATCGATTCCTGGGACACCAGTAGTAGTTTCCGAAGCACATCTGGAGGCATCCTGTTAGCTGTTTACGTTCAGAGTTTTGATGAAAGACAGAAATTGCATCAGCATTGAATACAACAGGCACCATGCGGACTTTTCTCCATGGGAGTAATGTCTCAAACTGTCTACGCTTTGATCGATTCCTGGGACACCAGTAGTAGTTTCCGAAGCACATCTGGAGGCTTCCTGAAATCTGCGGACGTTCAGAATTTTGATGAAAGACAGAAATTGCATCGGGATTGAATACAACAGGCACCATGCAAACTTTTCTCCATTGGAGTAATGTGTCAAACTGTCTACGCTTTGATCGATTCCTGGGACACCAGTAGTAGTTTCCGAAGCACATCTGGAGGCTTCCTGTAATCTGTGTACGTTCAGAGGTTTGTTGAAAGACAGAAATTGCATCGGGATGGAATACAACAGGCACCATGCCGACTTTTCTCCATGGGAGTAATGTCTCAAACTGTCTACGCTTTGATCGATTCCTGGGATACCAGTAGTAGATTCCGAAGCACATCTGGAGGCTTCCTGTAGTCTGTAAACGTTCAGAGGTTTGTTGAAAGACAGAAATTGCATCGGGATTGAATACAACAGGCACCATGCAAACTTTTCTCCATTGGAGTAATGTCTCAAACTGTCTACGCTTTGATCGATTCCTGGGACACCAGTAGTAGTTTCCGAAGCACATCTGGAGGCTTCCTGTAATCTGTGTACGTTCAGAGGTTTGTTGAAGGACAGAAATTGCATCGGGATGGAATACAACAGGCACCATGTCGACTTTTCTCCATGGGAGTAATGTCTCAAACTGTCTACGCTTTGATCGATTCCAGGGACACCAGTAGTAGTTTCCGAAGCACATCTGGAGGCTTCCTGTAATCTGTGTACGTTCAGAGGTTTGGTGAAAGACAGAAATTGCGTCGGGATTGAATACAACAGGCACCATGCCGACTTTTCTCCATGGGAGTAGTGTCTCAAACTGTCTACGCTTTGATCGATTCCAGGGACACCAGTAGTAGTTTCCGAAGCACATCTGGAGGCATCCTGTAAGCTGTTTACGTTCAGAGTTTTGATGAAAGACAGAAATTGCATCGGCATTGAATACAACAGGCACCATGCGGACTTTTCTCCATGGGAGTAATGTCTCAAACTGTCTACGCTTTGATCGATTCCTGGGACACCAGTAGTAGTTTCCGAAGCACATCTGGAGGCTTCCTGTAATCTGCGGACGTTCAGAATTTTGATGAAAGACAGAAATTGCATCGGGATTGAATACAACAGTCACCATGCAAACTTTTCTCCATGGGAGTAATGTCTCAAACTGTCTACGCTTTGATCGATTCCTGGGACACCAGTAGTAGTTTCCGAAGCACATCTGGAGGCTTCCTGTAATCTGTGTACGTTCAGAGGTTTGTTGAAAGACAGAAATTGCATCGGGATGGAATACAACAGGCACCATGCCGACTTTTCTCCATGGGAGTAGTGTCTCAAACTGTCTACGCTTTGATCGATTCCTGGGACACCAGTAGTAGTTTCCGAAGCACATCTGGAGGCTTCCTGTAATCTGTGTACGTTCAGAGGTTTGTTGAAAGACAGAAATTGCATCGGGATGGAATACAACAGGCACCATGCCGACTTTTCTCCATGGGAGTAGTGTCTCAAACTGTCTACGCTTTGATCGATTCCTGGGACACCAGTAGTAGATTCCGAAGCACATCTGGAGGCTTCCTGTAGTCTGTAAACGTTCAGAGTTTTGATGAAAGTCAGAAATTGCATCGGGATTGAATACAACAGGAACGATGCGGACTTTTCTCCATGGGAGTAATGTCACATACTGTCTACGCTTTGATCGATTCCTGGGACACCAGTAGTAGATTCCGAAGCATTTCTGGAGGCTTCCTATAATCTGTGGACGTTCAGAGTTTTGATGAAAGACAGATTGCATCGGGATTGAATACAACAGGCACCATGCGGACTTTTCTCCATGGGAGTAATGTCTCAAACTGTCTACGCTTTGATCGATTCCTGGGACACCAGTAGTAGTTTCCGAAGCACATCTGGAGGCATCCTGTAAGCTGTTTACGTTCAGAGTTTTGATGAAAGACAGAAATTGCATCGGCATTGAATACAACAGGCACCATGCGGACTTTTCTCCATGGGAGTAATGTCTCAAACTGTCTACGCTTTGATCGATTCCAGGGACACCAGTAGTAGTTTCCGAAGCAAATCTGGAGGCTTCCTGTAATCTGCGGACGTTCAGAATTTTGATGAAAGACAGAAATTGCATCGGCATTGAATACAACAGGCACCATGCGGACGTTTCTCTATGGGAGTAGTGTCTCAAACTGGCTACGCTTTGATCGATTCCAGGGACACCAGTAGTAGTTTCCGAAGCACATCTGGAGGCATCCTGTAAGCTGTTTACGTTCAGAATTTTGATGAAAGACAGAAATTGCATCGGCATTGAATACAACAGGCACCATGCAAACTTTTCTCCATGGGAGTAATGTCTTAAACTGTCTACGCTTTGATCGATTCCTGGGACACCAGTAGTAGTTTCCGAAGCACATCTGGAGGCTTCCTGTAATCTGTGTACGTTCAGAGGCTTGTTGAAAGACAGAAATTGCATCGGGATGGAATACAACAGGCACCATGCCGACTTTTCTCCATGGGAGTAGTGTCTCAAACTGTCTACGTTTTGATCGATTCCTGGGACACCAGTAGTAGATTCCGAAGCACATCTGGAGGCTTCCTGTAATCTGTGTACGTTCAGAGTTTTGATGAAAGTAGGAAATTGCATCGGGATTGAATACAACAGGAACGATGCGGACTTTTCTCCATGGGAGTAATGTCACATACTGTCTACGCTTTGATCGATACCTGGGACACCAGTAGTAGTTTCCGAAGCATTTCTGGAGGCTTCCTATAATCTGTTGACGTTCAGAGTTTTGATGAAAGACAGATTGCATCGGGATTGAATACAACAGGCACCATGCGGACTTTTCTTCATGGAAGTAATGTCTCATACTGTCTACGCTTTTGATCTTTTCCTGGGACACCAGTAGTAGTTTCCGAAGCACATCTGGAGGCATCCTGTAAGCTGTTTACGTTCAGAGTTTTGATGAAAGACGGAAATTGCATCGGCATTGAATACAACAGGCACCATGCGGACTTTTCTCCATGGGAGTAATGTCTCAAACTGTCTACGCTTTGATCGATTCCAGGGACACCAGTAGTAGTTTCCGAAGCACATCTGGAGGCTTCCTGTAATCTGTGTACGTTCAGAGGTTTGGTGAAAGACAGAAATTGCGTCGGGATTGAATACAACAGGCACCATGCCGACTTTTCTCCATGGGAGTAGTGTCTCAAACTGTCTACGCTTTGATCGATTCCAGGGACACCAGTAGTAGTTTCCGAAGCACATCTGGAGGCATCCTGTAAGCTGTTTACGTTCAGAGTTTTGATGAAAGACAGAAATTGCATCGGCATTGAATACAACAGGCACCATGCGGACTTTTCTCCATGGGAGTAATGTCTCAAACTGTCTACGCTTTGATCGATTCCAGGGACACCAGTAGTAGTTTCCGAAGCACATCTGGAGGCTTCCTGTAATCTGTGTACGTTCAGAGGTTTGTTGAAAGACAGAAATTGCATCGGGATGGAATACAACAGGCACCATGCCGACTTTTCTCCATGGGAGTAATGTCTCAAACTGTCTAAGCTTTGATCGATTCCTGGGACACCAGTAGTAGTTTCCGAAGCACATCTGGAGGCTTCCTGTAATCTGCGGACGTTCAGAATTTTAATGAAAGACAGAAATTGCATCGGGATTGAATACAACAGGCACCATGCAAACTTTTCTCCATTGGAGTAATGTCTCAAACTGTCTACGCTTTGATCGATTCCTGGGACACCAGTAGTAGATTCCGAAGCACATCTGGAGGCTTCCTGTAATCTGTGTACGTTCAGAGGTTTGTTGAAAGACAGAAATTGCATCGGGATGGAATACAACAGGCACCATGCCGACTTTTCTCCATGGGAGTAATGTCTCAAACTGTCTACGCTTTGATCGATTCCTGGGATACCAGTAGTAGATTCCGAAGCACATCTGGAGGCTTCCTGTAGTCTGTAAACGTTCAGAGGTTTGTTGAAAGACAGAAATTGCATCGGGATGGAATACAACAGGCACCATGCCGACCTTTCTCCATGGGAGTAGTGTCTCAAACTGTCTACGCTTTGATCGATTCCTGGGACACCAGTAGTAGTTTCCGAAGCACATCTGGAGGCATCCTGTTAGCTGTTTACGTTCAGAGTTTTGATGAAAGACAGAAATTGCATCAGCATTGAATACAACAGGCACCATGCGGACTTTTCTCCATGGGAGTAATGTCTCAAACTGTCTACGCTTTGATCGATTCCTGGGACACCAGTAGTAGTTTCCGAAGCACATCTGGAGGCTTCCTGTAATCTGCGGACGTTCAGAATTTTGATGAAAGACAGAAATTGCATCGGGATTGAATACAACAGGCACCATGCAAACTTTTCTCCATTGGAGTAATGTCTCAAACTGTCTACGCTTTGATCGATTCCTGGGACACCAGTAGTAGTTTCCGAAGCACATCTGGAGGCTTCCTGTAATCTGTGTACGTTCAGAGGTTTGTTGAAAGACAGAAATTGCATCGGGATGGAATACAACAGGCACCATGCCGACTTTTCTCCATGGGAGTAATGTCTCAAACTGTCTACGCTTTGATCGATTCCTGGGATACCAGTTGTAGATTCCGAAGCACATCTGGAGGCTTCCTGTAGTCTGTAAACGTTCAGAGGTTTGTTGAAAGACAGAAATTGCATCGGGATGGAATACAACAGGCACCATGCCGACTTTTCTCCATGGGAGTAGTGTCTCAAACTGTCTACGCTTTGATCGATTCCTGGGACACCAGTAGTAGTTTCCGAAGCACATCTGGAGGCTTCCTGTAATCTGTGTACGTTCAGAGGTTTGTTGAAAGACAGAAATTGCATCGGGATGGAATACAACAGGCACCATGCCGACTTTTCTCCATGGGAGTAATGTCTCAAACTGTCTACGCTTTGATCGATTCCTGGGATACCAGTAGTAGATTCCGAAGCACATCTGGAGGCTTCCTGTAATCTGTGTACGTTCTGAGGTTTGTTGAAAGACAGAAATTGCATCGGGATGGAATACAACAGGCACCATGCCGACTTTTCTCCATGGGAGTAATGTCTCAAACTGTCTACGCTTTGATCGATTCCTGGGACACCAGTAGTAGTTTCCGAAGCACATCTGGAGGCATCCTGTTAGCTGTTTACGTTCAGAGTTTTGATGAAAGACAGAAATTGCATCAGCATTGAATACAACAGGCACCATGCGGACTTTTCTCCATGGGAGTAATGTCTCAAACTGTCTACGCTTTGATCGATTCCTGGGACACCAGTAGTAGTTTCCGAAGCACATCTGGAGGCTTCCTGTAATCTGCGGACGTTCAGAATTTTGATGAAAGACAGAAATTGCATCGGGATTGAATACAACAGGCACCATGCAAACTTTTCTCCATTGGAGTAATGTGTCAAACTGTCTACGCTTTGATCGATTCCTGGGACACCAGTAGTAGTTTCCGAAGCACATCTGGAGGCTTCCTGTAATCTGTGTACGTTCAGAGGTTTGTTGAAAGACAGAAATTGCATCGGGATGGAATACAACAGGCACCATGCCGACTTTTCTCCATGGGAGTAATGTCTCAAACTGTCTACGCTTTGATCGATTCCTGGGATACCAGTAGTAGATTCCGAAGCACATCTGGAGGCTTCCTGTAGTCTGTAAACGTTCAGAGGTTTGTTGAAAGACAGAAATTGCATCGGGATGGAATACAACAGGCACCATGCCGACTTTGCTCCATGGGAGTAGTGTCTCAAACTGTCTACGCTTTGATCGATTCCTGGGACACCAGTAGTAGTTTCCGAAGCACATCTGGAGGCTTCCTGTAATCTGTGTACGTTCAGAGGTTTGTTGAAAGACAGAAATTGCATCGGGATGGAATACAACAGGCACCATGCCGACTTTTCTCCATGGGAGTAATGTCTCAAACTGTCTACGCTTTGATCGATTCCTGGGATACCAGTAGTAGATTCCGAAGCACATGTGGAGGCTTCCTGTAATCTGTGTACGTTCAGAGGTTTGTTGAAAGACAGAAATTGCATCGGGATGGAATACAACAGGCACCATGCCGACTTTTCTCCATGGGAGTAATGTCTCAAACTGTCTACGCTTTGATCGATTCGTGGGACACCAGTAGTAGTTTCCGAAGCACATCTGGAGGCATCCTGTTAGCTGTTTACGTTCAGAGTTTTGATGAAAGACAGAAATTGCATCAGCATTGAATACAACAGGCACCATGCGGACTTTTCTCCATGGGAGTAATGTCTCAAACTGTCTACGCTTTGATCGATTCCTGGGACACCAGTAGTAGTTTCCGAAGCACATCTGGAGGCTTCCTGTAATCTGCGGACGTTCAGAATTTTGATGAAAGACAGAAATTGCATCGGGATTGAATACAACAGGCACCATGCAAACTTTTCTCCATTGGAGTAATGTCTCAAACTGTCTACGCTTTGATCGATTCCTGGGACACCAGTAGTAGTTTCCGAAGCACATCTGGAGGCTTCCTGTAATCTGTGTACGTTCAGAGGTTTGTTGAAAGACAGAAATTGCATCGGGATGGAATACGACAGGCACCATGCCGACTTTTCTCCATGGGAGTAATGTCTCAAACTGTCTACGCTTTGATCGATTCCTGGGATACCAGTAGTAGATTCCGAAGCACATCTGGAGGCTTCCTGTAGTCTGTAAACGTTCAGAGGTTTGTTGAAAGACAGAAATTGCATCGGGATGGAATACAACAGGCACCATGCCGACTTTTCTCCATGGGAGTAGTGTCTCAAACTGTCTACGCTTTGATCGATTCCTGGGACACCAGTAGTAGTTTCCGAAGCACATCTGGAGGCTTCCTGTAATCTGTGTACGTTCAGAGGTTTGTTGAAAGACAGAAATTGCATCGGGATGGAATACAACAGGCACCATGCCGACTTTTCTCCATGGGAGTAATGTCTCAAACTGTCTACGCTTTGATCGATTCCTGGGATACCAGTAGTAGATTCCGAAGCACATCTGGAGGCTTCCTGTAGTCTGTAAACGTTCAGAGGTTTGTTGAAAGACAGAAATTGCATCGGGATGGAATACAACAGGCACCATGCCGACTTTTCTCCATGGGAGTAGTGTCTCAAACTGTCTACGCTTTGATCGATTCCTGGGACACCAGTAGTAGTTTCCGAAGCACATCTGGAGGCATCCTGTTAGCTGTTTACGTTCAGAGTTTTGATGAAAGACAGAAATTGCATCAGCATTGAATACAACAGGCACCATGCGGACTTTTCTCCATGGGAGTAATGTCTCAAACTGTCTACGCTTTGATCGATTCCTGGGACACCAGTAGTAGTTTCCGAAGCACATCTGGAGGCATCCTGTTAGCTGTTTACGTTCAGAGTTTTGATGAAAGACAGAAATTGCATCAGCATTGAATACAACAGGCACCATGCGGACTTTTCTCCATGGGAGTAATGTCTCAAACTGTCTACGCTTTGATCGATTCCTGGGACACCAGTAGTAGTTTCCGAAGCACATCTGGAGGCTTCCTGTAATCTGCGGACGTTCAGAATTTTGATGAAAGACAGAAATTGCATCGGGATTGAATACAACAGGCACCATGCGGACTTTTCTCCATGGGAGTAATGTCTCAAACTGTCTACGCTTTGATCGATTCCAGTGATACCAGTAGTAGTTTCTAAGCACATCTGGAGGCTTCCTGTAATCTGCGGACTTTCAGAATTTTGATGAAAGACAGAAATTGCATCGGCATTGAATACAACAGGCACCATGCGGACTTTTCTCCATGGGAGTAATGTCTCAAACTGTCTACGCTTTGATCGATTCCAGGGACACCAGTAGTAGTTTCCGAAGCACATCTGGAGGCTTCCTGTAATCTCTGTACGTTCAGAGGTTTGTTGAAAGACAGAAATTGCATCGGGATGGAATACAACAGGCACCATGCCGACTTTTCTCCATGGGAGTAGTGTCTCAAACTGTCTACGCTTTGATCGATTCCTGGGACACCAGTAGTAGTTTCCGAAGCACATCTGGAGGCTTCCTGTAATCTGCGGACGTTCAGAATGTTGATGAAAGACAGAAATTGCATCGGGATTGAATACAACAGGCACCATGCAAACTTTTCTCCATGGGAGTAATGTCTCAAACTGTCTACGCTTTGATCGATTCCTGGGACACCAGTAGTAGTTTCCGAAGCACATCTGGAGGCATCCTGTAAGCTGTTTACGTTCAGAGTTTTGATGAAAGACAGAAATTGCTTCGGCATTGAATACAACAGGCACCATGCGGACTTTTCTCCGTGGGAGTAATGTCTCAAACTGTCTACGCTTTGATCGATTCCAGGGACACCAGTAGTAGTTTCCGAAGCACATCTGGAGGCTTCCTGTAATCTGCGGACGTTCAGAATTTTGATGAAAGACAGAAATTGCATCGGCATTGAATACAACAGGCACCATGCGGACTTTTCTCCATGGGAGTAGTGTCTCAAACTGTCTACGCTTTGATCGATTCCAGGGACACCAGTAGTAGTTTCCGAAGCACATCTGGAGGCTTCCTGTAATCTGCGGACGTTCAGAATTTTGATGAAAGACAGAAATTGCATCGGCATTGAATACAACGGGCACCATGCAGACTTTTCTCCATGGGAGTAATGTCTCAAACTGTCTACGCTTTGATCGATTCCTGGGACACCAGTAGTAGTTTCCGAAGCACATCTGGAGGCATCCTGTAAGCTGTTTACGTTCAGAGTTTTGATGAAAGACAGAAATTGCATCGGCATTGAATACAACAGGCACCATGCGGACTTTTCTCCATGGGAGTAATGTCTCAAACTGTCTACGCTTTGTTCGATTCCAGTGATACCAGTAGTAGTTTCCGAAGCACATCTGGAGGCATCCTGTAAGCTGTTTACGTTCAGAGTTTTGATGAAAGACAGAAATTGCATCGGCATTGAATACAACAGGCACCATGCGGACTTTTCTCCATGGGAGTAATGTCTCAAACTGTCTACGCTTTGATCGATTCCAGTGATACCGATAGTAGTTTCCGAAGCACATCTGGAGGCTTCCTGTAATCTGCGGACGTTCAGAATTTTGATGAAAGACAGAAATTGCATCGGCATTGAATACAACAGGCACCATGCAAACTTTTCTCCATGGGAGTAATGTCTCAGTGTGTCTACGCTTTGATCGATTCCTGGGACACCAGTAGTAGTTTCCGAAGCACATCTGGAGGCATCCTGTAAGCTGTTTACGTTCAGAGTTTTGATGAAAGACAGAAATTGCATCGGCATTGAATACAACAGGCACCATGCGGACTTTTCTCCTTGGGAGTAATGTCTCAAACTGTCTACGCTTTGATCGATTCCAGGGACACCAGTAGTAGTTTCCGAAGCACATCTGGAGGCTTCCTGTAATCTGTGGACGTTCAGAATGTTGATGAAAGACAGAAATTGCATCGGGATTGAATACAACAGGGACCATGCTAACTTTCCTCCATGGAAGTAATGTCACAAACTGTCTACGCTTTGATCAATTCCTGGGACACCTGTAGTAGTTTCCGAAGCACATCTGGAGGCTTCCTGTAATCTGCGGACGTTCAGAATGTTGATGAAAGACAGAAATTGCATCTGGATTGAATACAACAGGGACCATGCTAACTTTCCTCCATGGAAGTAATGTCACAAACTGTCTACGCTTTGATCAATTCCTGGGACACCTGTAGTAGTTTCCGAAGGTACATCTGGAGGCTTCCTGTAATCTGTGGACGTTCCGAGTTTTGATGAAAGACAGAAATTGCATCGGGATTGAATACAACAGGCACCATGCAAACTTTTCTCCATGGGAGTAATGTCACAAACTGTCTACGCTTTGATCGATTCCTGGGACACCAGTAGTAGTTTCCGAAGCACATCTGGAGGCATCCTGTAAGCTGTTTACGTTCAGAGTTTTGATGAAAGACAGAAATTGCATCGGCATTGAATACAACAGGCACCATGCGGACTTTTCTCCATGGGAGTAATGTCTCAAACTGTCTACGCTTTGATCGATTCCAGGGACACCAGAAGTAGTTTCCGAAGCACATCCGGCGGCTTCCTGTAATCTTCGGACGTTCAGAATTTTGATGAAAGACAGAAATTGCATCGGCATTGAATACAACAGGCACCATGCGGACTTTTCTGCATGGGAGTAGTGTCTCAAACTGTCTACGCTTTGATCGATTCCAGGGACACCAGTAGTAGTTTCCGAAGCACATCTGGAGGCTTCCTGTAATCTGCGGACGTTCAGAATTTTGATGAAAGACAGAAATTGCATCGGCATTGAATACAACGGGCACCATGCGGACTTTTCTCCATGGGAGTAATGTCTCAAACTGTCTACGCTTTTTTAATCGATTCCTGGGACACCAGTAGTAGTTTCCGAAGCACATCTGGAGGCATCCTGTAAGCTCTTTACGTTCAGAGTTTTGATGAAAGACAGAAATTGCATCGGCATTGAATACAACAGGCACCATGCGGACTTTTCTCCATGGGAGTAATGTCTCAAACTGTCTACGCTTTGATCGATTCCAGGGACACCAGTAGTAGTTTCCGAAGCACATCTGGAGGCTTCCTGTAATCTGCGGACGTTCAGAATTTTTAATGAAAGACAGAAATAGCATCGGGATTGAATACAACAGGCACCATGCAAACTTTTCTCCATGGGAGTAATGTCTCAAACTGTCTACGCTTTGATCGATTCCTGGGACACCAGTAGTAGTTTCCGAAGCACATCTGGAGGCTTCCTGTAATCTGTGTACGTTCAGAGGTTTGTTGAAAGACAGAAATTGCATCGGGATGGAATACAACAGGCACCATGCCGACTTTTCTCCATGGGAGTAGTGTCTCAAACTGTCTACGCTTTGATCGAATCCTGGGACACCAGTAGTAGATTCCGAAGCACATCTGGAGGCTTCCAGTAGTCTGTAAATGTTCAGAGTTTTGATGAAAGTCAGAAATTGCATCGGGATTGAATACAACAGGAACGATGCGGACTTTTCTCCATGGGAGTAATGTCACATACTGTCTACGCTTTGATCGATTCCTGGGACACCAGTAGTAGTTTCCGAAGCATTTCTGGAGGCTTCCTATAATCTGTGGACGTTCAGAGTTTTGATGAAAGACAGATTGCATCGGGATTGAATACAACAGGCACCATGCGGACTTTTCTCCATGGGAGTAATGTCTCAAACTGTCTACGCTTTGATCGATTCCTGGGACACCAGTAGTAGTTTCCGAAGCACATCTGGAGGCATCCTGTAATCTGCGGACGTTCAGAATTTTGATGAAAGACAGAAATTGCATCGGCATTGAATACAACAGGCACCATGCGGACTTTTCTCCATGGGAGTAATGTCTCAAACTGTCTACGCTTCGATCGATTCCAGGGACACCAGTAGTAGTTTCCGAAGCACATCTGGAGGCTTCCTGTAATCTGTGTACGTTCAGAGGTTTGTTGAAAGACAGAAATTGCATCGGGATGGAATACAACAGGCACCATGCCGACTTTTCTCCATGGGAGTAGTGTCTCAAACTGTCTACGCTTTGATCGATTCCAGTGATACCAGTAGTAGTTTCTAAGCACATCTGGAGGCTTCCTGTAATCTGCGGACGTTCAGAATTTTGATGAAAGACAGAAATTGCATCGGCATTGAATACAACAGGCACCATGCGGACTTTTCTCCATGGGAGTAATGTCTCAAACTGTCTACGCTTTGATCGATTCCAGGGACACCAGTAGTAGTTTCCGAAGCACATCTGGAGGCTTCCTGTAATCTGTGTACGTTCAGAGGTTTGTTGAAAGACAGAAATTGCATCGGGATGGAATACAACAGGCACCATGCCGACTTTTCTCCATGGGAGTAGTCTCTCAAACTGTCTACGCTTTGATCGATTCCTGGGACACCAGTAGTAGTTTCCGAAGCACATCTGGAGGCTTCCTGTAATCTGCGGACGTTCAGAATGTTGATGAAAGACAGAAATTGCATCGGGATTGAATACAACAGGCACCATGCAAACTTTTCTCCATGGGAGTAATGTCTCAAACTGTCTACGCTTTGATCGATTCCTGGGACACCAGTAGTAGTTTCCGAAGCACATCTGGAGGCATCCTGTAAGCTGTTTACGTTCAGAGTTTTGATGAAAGACAGAAATTGCTTCGGCATTGAATACAACAGGCACCATGCGGACTTTCCTCCATGGGAGTAATGTCTCAAACTGTCTACGCTTTGATCGATTCCAGGGACACCAGTAGTAGTTTCCGAAGCACATCTGGAGGCTTCCTGTAATCTGCGGACGTTCAGAATTTTGATGAAAGACAGAAATTGCATCGGCATTGAATACAACAGGCACCATGCGGACTTTTCTCCATGGGAGTAGTGTCTCAAACTGTCTACGCTTTGATCGATTCCAGGGACACCAGTAGTAGTTTCCGAAGCACATCTGGAGGCATCCTGTAATCTGTGTACGTTCAGAGGTTTGTTGAAAGACAGAAATTGCATCGGGATGGAATACAACAGGCACCATGCCGACTTTTCTCCATGGGAGTAGTGTCTCAAACTGTCTACGCTTTGATCGATTCCTGGGACACCAGTTGTAGATTCCGAAGCACATCTGGAGGCATCCTGTAAGCTGTTTACGTTCAGAGTTTTGATGAAAGACAGAAATTGCATCGGCATTGAATACAACAGGCACCATGCGGACTTTTCTCCATGGGAGTAATGTCTCAAACTGTCTACGCTTTGTTCGATTCCAGTGATACCAGTAGTAGTTTCCGAAGCACATCTGGAGGCATCCTGTAAGCTGTTTACGTTCAGAGTTTTGATGAAAGACAGAAATTGCATCGGGATTGAATACAACAGGGACCATGCTAACTTTCCTCCATGGAAGTAATGTCACAAACTGTCTACGCTTTGATCAATTCCTGGGACACCTGTAGTAGTTTCCGAAGGTACATCTGGAGGCTTCCTGTAATCTGTGGACGTTCAGAGTTTTGATGAAAGACAGAAATTGCATCGGGATTGAATACAACAGGCACCATGCAAACTTTTCTCCATGGGAGTAATGTCACAAACTGTCTACGCTTTGATCGATTCCTGGGACACCAGTAGTAGTTTCCGAAGCACATCTGGAGGCATCCTGTAAGCTGTTTACGTTCAGTGTTTTGATGAAAGACAGAAATTGCATCGGCATTGAATACAACAGGCACCATGCGGACTTTTCTCCATGGGAGTAATGTCTCAAACTGTCTACGCTTTGATCGATTCCAGGGACACCAGAAGTAGTTTCCGAAGCACATCCGGCGGCTTCCTGTAATCTTCGGACGTTCAGAATTTTGATGAAAGACAGAAATTGCATCGGCATTGAATACAACAGGCACCATGCGGACTTTTCTGCATGGGAGTAGTGTCTCAAACTGTCTACGCTTTGATCGATTCCAGGGACACCAGTAGTAGTTTCCGAAGCACATCTGGAGGCTTCCTGTAATCTGCGGACGTTCAGAATTTTGATGAAAGACAGAAATTGCATCGGCATTGAATACAACGGGCACCATGCGGACTTTTCTCCATGGGAGTAATGTCTCAAACTGTCTACGCTTTTTTAATCGATTCCTGGGACACCAGTAGTAGTTTCCGAAGCACATCTGGAGGCATCCTGTAAGCTCTTTACGTTCAGAGTTTTGATGAAAGACAGAAATTGCATCGGCATTGAATACAACAGGCACCATGCGGACTTTTCTCCATGGGAGTAATGTCTCAAACTGTCTACGCTTTGATCGATTCCAGGGACACCAGTAGTAGTTTCCGAAGCACATCTGGAGGCTTCCTGTAATCTGCGGACGTTCAGAATTTTTAATGAAAGACAGAAATAGCATCGGGATTGAATACAACAGGCACCATGCAAACTTTTCTCCATGGGAGTAATGTCTCAAACTGTCTACGCTTTGATCGATTCCTGGGACACCAGTAGTAGTTTCCGAAGCACATCTGGAGGCTTCCTGTAATCTGTGTACGTTCAGAGGTTTGTTGAAAGACAGAAATTGCATCGGGATGGAATACAACAGGCACCATGCCGACTTTTCTCCATGGGAGTAGTGTCTCAAACTGTCTACGCTTTGATCGAATCCTGGGACACCAGTAGTAGATTCCGAAGCACATCTGGAGGCTTCCAGTAGTCTGTAAATGTTCAGAGTTTTGATGAAAGTCAGAAATTGCATCGGGATTGAATACAACAGGAACGATGCGGACTTTTCTCCATGGGAGTAATGTCACATACTGTCTACGCTTTGATCGATTCCTGGGACACCAGTAGTAGTTTCCGAAGCATTTCTGGAGGCTTCCTATAATCTGTGGACGTTCAGAGTTTTGATGAAAGACAGATTGCATCGGGATTGAATACAACAGGCACCATGCGGACTTTTCTCCATGGGAGTAATGTCTCAAACTGTCTACGCTTTGATCGATTCCTGGGACACCAGTAGTAGTTTCCGAAGCACATCTGGAGGCATCCTGTAATCTGCGGACGTTCAGAATTTTGATGAAAGACAGAAATTGCATCGGCATTGAATACAACAGGCACCATGCGGACTTTTCTCCATGGGAGTAATGTCTCAAACTGTCTACGCTTCGATCGATTCCAGGGACACCAGTAGTAGTTTCCGAAGCACATCTGGAGGCTTCCTGTAATCTGTGTACGTTCAGAGGTTTGTTGAAAGACAGAAATTGCATCGGGATGGAATACAACAGGCACCATGCCGACTTTTCTCCATGGGAGTAGTGTCTCAAACTGTCTACGCTTTGATCGATTCCTGGGACACCAGTTGTAGATTCCGAAGCACATCTGGAGGCTTCCTGTAATCTGTGTACGTTCAGAGTTTTGATGAAAGTCAGAAATTGCATCGGGATTGAATACAACAGGAACGATGCGGACTTTTCTCCATGGGAGTAATGTCACATACTGTCTACGCTTTGATCGATTCCTGGGACACATCTGGAGGCATCCTGTAAGCTGTTTACGTTCAGAGTTTTGATGAAAGGCAGAAATATCATCGCCATTGAATACAACAGGCACCATGCAAACTTTTCTCCATGGGAGTAATGTCTCAAACTGTCTACGCTTTGATCGATTCCTGGGACACCAGTAGTAGTTTCCGAAGCACATCTGGAGGCATCCTGTAAGCTGTTTACGTTCAGAGTTTTGATGAAAGACAGAAATTGCTTCGGCATTGAATACAACAGGCACCATGCGGACTTTTCTCCATGGGAGTAATGTCTCAAACTGTCTACGCTTTGATCGATTCCAGGGACACCAGTAGTAGTTTCCGAAGCACATCTGGAGGCTTCCTGTAATCTGCGGACGTTCAGAATTTTGATGAAAGACAGAAATTGCATCGGCATTGAATACAACAGGCACCATGCGGACTTTTCTCCATGGGAGTAGTGTCTCAAACTGTCTACGCTTTGATCGATTCCAGGGACACCAGTAGTAGTTTCCGAAGCACATCTGGAGGCTTCCTGTAATCTGCGGACGTTCAGAATTTTGATGAAAGACAGAAATTGCATCGGCATTGAATACAACGGGCACCATGCAGACTTTTCTCCATGGGAGTAATGTCTCAAACTGTCTACGCTTTGATCGATTCCTGGGACACCAGTAGTAGTTTCCGAAGCACATCTGGAGGCATCCTGTAAGCTGTTTACGTTCAGAGTTTTGATGAAAGACAGAAATTGCATCGGCATTGAATACAACAGGCACCATGCGGACTTTTCTCCATGGGAGTAATGTCTCAAACTGTCTACGCTTTGTTCGATTCCAGTGATACCAGTAGTAGTTTCCGAAGCACATCTGGAGGCATCCTGTAAGCTGTTTACGTTCAGAGTTTTGATGAAAGACAGAAATTGCATCGGCATTGAATACAACAGGCACCATGCGGACTTTTCTCCATGGGAGTAATGTCTCAAACTGTCTACGCTTTGATCGATTCCAGTGATACCGGTAGTAGTTTCCGAAGCACATCTGGAGGCTTCCTGTAATCTGCGGACGTTCAGAATTTTGATGAAAGACAGAAATTGCATCGGCATTGAATACAACAGGCACCATGCAAACTTTTCTCCATGGGAGTAATGTCTCAGTGTGTCTACGCTTTGATCGATTCCTGGGACACCAGTAGTAGTTTCCGAAGCACATCTGGAGGCATCCTGTAAGCTGTTTACGTTCAGAGTTTTGATGAAAGACAGAAATTGCATCGGCATTGAATACAACAGGCACCATGCGGACTTTTCTCCTTGGGAGGAATGTCTCAAACTGTCTACGCTTTGATCGATTCCAGGGACACCAGTAGTAGTTTCCGAAGCACATCTAGAGGCTTCCTGTAATCTGCGGACGTTCAGAATGTTGATGAAAGACAGAAATTGCATCGGGATTGAATACAACAGGGACCATGCTAACTTTCCTCCATGGAAGTAATGTCACAAACTGTCTACGCTTTGATCAATTCCTGGGACACCTGTAGTAGTTTCCGAAGCACATCTGGAGGCTTCCTGTAATCTGCGGACGTTCAGAATGTTGATGAAAGACAGAAATTGCATCGGGATTGAATACAACAGGGCCATGCTAACTTTCCTCCATGGAAGTAATGTCACAAACTGTCTACGCTTTGATCAATTCCTGGGACACCTGTAGTAGTTTCCGAACGTACATCTGGAGGCTTCCTGTAATCTGTGGACGTTCAGAGTTTTGATGAAAGACAGAAATTGCATCGGGATTGAATACAACAGGCACCATGCAAACTTTTCTCCATGGGAGTAACGTCACAAACTGTCTACGCTTTGATCGATTCCTGGGACACCAGTAGTAGTTTCCGAAGCACATCTGGAGGCATCCTGTAAGCTGTTTACGTTCAGAGTTTTGATGAAAGACAGAAATTGCATCGGCATTGAATACAACAGGCACCATGCGGACTTTTCTCCATGGGAGTAATGTCTCAAACTGTCTACGCTTTGATCGATTCCAGGGACACCAGAAGTAGTTTCCGAAGCACATCTGGAGGCTTCCTGTAATCTTCGGACGTTCAGAATTTTGATGAAAGACAGAAATTGCATCGGCATTGAATACAACAGGCACCATGCGGACTTTTCTCCATGGGAGTAGTGTCTCAAACTGTCTACGCTTTGATCGATTCCAGGGACACCAGTAGTAGTTTCCGAAGCACATCTGGAGGCTTCCTGTAATCTGCGGACGTTCAGAATTCTGATGAAAGACAGAAATTGCATCGGCATTGAATACAACGGGCACCATGCGGACTTTTCTCCATGGGAGTAACGTCTCAAACTGTCTACGCTTTTTTAATCGATTGCTGGGACACCAGTAGTAGTTTCCGAAGCACATCTGGAGGCATCCTGTAAGCTGTTTACGTTCAGAGTTTTGATGAAAGACAGAAATTGCATCGGCATTGAATACAACAGGCACCATGCGGACTTTTCTCCATGGGAGTAATGTCTCAAACTGTCTACGCTTTGATCGATTCCTGGGACACCAGTAGTAGTTTCCGAAGCACATCTGGAGGCATCCTGTAAGCTGTTTACGTTCAGAGTTTTGATGAAAGACAGAAATTGCTTCGGCATTGAATACAACAGGCACCATGCGGACTTTTCTCCATGGGAGTAATGTCTCAAACTGTCTACGCTTTGATCGATTCCAGGGACACCAGTAGTAGTTTCCGAAGCACATCTGGAGGCTTCCTGTAATCTGCGGACGTTCAGAATTTTGATGAAAGACAGAAATTGCATCGGCATTGAATACAACAGGCACCATGCGGACTTTTCTCCATGGGAGTAGTGTCTCAAACTGTCTACGCTTTGATCGATTCCAGGGACACCAGTAGTAGTTTCCGAAGCACATCTGGAGGCTTCCTGTAATCTGCGGACGTTCAGAATTTTGATGAAAGACAGAAATTGCATCGGCATTGAATACAACGGGCACCATGCAGACTTTTCTCCATGGGAGTAATGTCTCAAACTGTCTACGCTTTGATCGATTCCTGGGACACCAGTAGTAGTTTCCGAAGCACATCTGGAGGCATCCTGTAAGCTGTTTACGTTCAGAGTTTTGATGAAAGACAGAAATTGCATCGGCATTGAATACAACAGGCACCATGCGGACTTTTCTCCATGGGAGTAATGTCTCAAACTGTCTACGCTTTGTTCGATTCCAGTGATACCAGTAGTAGTTTCCGAAGCACATCTGGAGGCATCCTGTAAGCTGTTTACGTTCAGAGTTTTGATGAAAGACAGAAATTGCATCGGCATTGAATACAACAGGCACCATGCGGACTTTTCTCCATGGGAGTAATGTCTCAAACTGTCTACGCTTTGATCGATTCCAGTGATACCGGTAGTAGTTTCCGAAGCACATCTGGAGGCTTCCTGTATTCTGCGGACGTTCAGAATTTTGATGAAAGACAGAAATTGCATCGGCATTGAATACAACAGGCACCATGCAAACTTTTCTCCATGGGAGTAATGTCTCAGTGTGTCTACGCTTTGATCGATTCCTGGGACACCAGTAGTAGTTTCCGAAGCACATCTGGAGGCATCCTGTAAGCTGTTTACGTTCAGAGTTTTGATGAAAGACAGAAATTGCATCGGCATTGAATACAACAGGCACCATGCGGACTTTTCTCCTTGGGAGGAATGTCTCAAACTGTCTACGCTTTGATCGATTCCAGGGACACCAGTAGTAGTTTCCGAAGCACATCTAGAGGCTTCCTGTAATCTGCGGACGTTCAGAATGTTGATGAAAGACAGAAATTGCATCGGGATTGAATACAACAGGGACCATGCTAACTTTCCTCCATGGAAGTAATGTCACAAACTGTCTACGCTTTGATCAATTCCTGGGACACCTGTAGTAGTTTCCGAAGCACATCTGGAGGCTTCCTGTAATCTGCGGACGTTCAGAATGTTGATGAAAGACAGAAATTGCATCGGGATTGAATACAACAGGGCCATGCTAACTTTCCTCCATGGAAGTAATGTCACAAACTGTCTACGCTTTGATCAATTCCTGGGACACCTGTAGTAGTTTCCGAACGTACATCTGGAGGCTTCCTGTAATCTGTGGACGTTCAGAGTTTTGATGAAAGACAGAAATTGCATCGGGATTGAATACAACAGGCACCATGCAAACTTTTCTCCATGGGAGTAACGTCACAAACTGTCTACGCTTTGATCGATTCCTGGGACACCAGTAGTAGTTTCCGAAGCACATCTGGAGGCATCCTGTAAGCTGTTTACGTTCAGAGTTTTGATGAAAGACAGAAATTGCATCGGCATTGAATACAACAGGCACCATGCGGACTTTTCTCCATGGGAGTAATGTCTCAAACTGTCTACGCTTTGATCGATTCCAGGGACACCAGAAGTAGTTTCCGAAGCACATCTGGAGGCTTCCTGTAATCTTCGGACGTTCAGAATTTTGATGAAAGACAGAAATTGCATCGGCATTGAATACAACAGGCACCATGCGGACTTTTCTCCATGGGAGTAGTGTCTCAAACTGTCTACGCTTTGATCGATTCCAGGGACACCAGTAGTAGTTTCCGAAGCACATCTGGAGGCTTCCTGTAATCTGCGGACGTTCAGAATTCTGATGAAAGACAGAAATTGCATCGGCATTGAATACAACGGGCACCATGCGGACTTTTCTCCATGGGAGTAACGTCTCAAACTGTCTACGCTTTTTTAATCGATTGCTGGGACACCAGTAGTAGTTTCCGAAGCACATCTGGAGGCATCCTGTAAGCTGTTTACGTTCAGAGTTTTGATGAAAGACAGAAATTGCATCGGCATTGAATACAACAGGCACCATGCGGACTTTTCTCCATGGGAGTAATGTCTCAAACTGTCTACGCTTTGATCGATTCCAGGGACACCAGTAGTAGTTTCCGAAGCACATCTGGAGGCTTCCTGTAATCTGCGGACGTTCAGAATTTTGATGAAAGACAGAAATTGCATCGGGATTGAATACAACAGGCACCATGCAAACTTTTCTCCATGGGAGTAATGTCTCAAACTGTCTACGCTTTGATCGATTCCTGGGACACCAGTAGTAGTTTCCGAAGCACATCTGGAGGCTTCCTGTAATCTGTGTACGTTCAGAGGTTTGTTGAAAGACAGAAATTGCATCGGGATGGAATACAACAGGCACCATGCCGACTTTTCTCCATGGGAGTAGTGTCTCAAACTGTCTACGCTTTGATCGAATCCTGGGACACCAGTAGTAGATTCCGAAGCACATCTGGAGGCTTCCAGTAGTCTGTAAATGTTCAGAGTTTTGATGAAAGTCAGAAATTGCATCGGGATTGAATACAACAGGAACTATGCGGACTTTTCTCCATGGGAGTAATGTCACATACTGTCTACGCTTTGATCGATTCCTGGGACACCAGTAGTAGTTTCCGAAGCATTTCTGGAGGCTTCCTATAATCTGTGGACGTTCAGAGTTTTGATGAAAGACAGATTGCATCGGGATTGAATACAACAGGCACCATGCGGACTTTTCTCCATGGGAGTAATGTCTCAAACTGTCTACGCTTTGATCGATTCCTGGGACACCAGTAGTAGTTTCCGAAGCACATCTGGAGGCATCCTGTAAGCTGTTTACGTTTAGAGTTTTGATGAAAGACAGAAATTGCATCGGCATTGAATACAACAGGCACCATGCGGACTTTTCTCCATGGGAGTAATGTCTCAAACTGTCTACGCTTTCATCGATTCCAGGGACACCAGTAGTAGTTTCCGAAGCACATCTGGAGGCTTCCTGTAATCTGCGGACGTTCAGAATTTTGATGAAAGACAGAAATTGCATCGGCATTGAATACAACAGGCACCATGCGGACTTTTCTCCATGGGAGTAATGTCTCAAACTGTCTACGCTTTGATCGATTCCAGGGACACCAGTAGTAGTTTCCGAAGCACATCTGGAGGCTTCCTGTAATCTGTGTACGTTCAGAGGTTTGTTGAAAGACAGAAATTGCATCGGGATGGAATACAACAGGCACCATGCCGACTTTTCTCCATGGGAGTAGCGTCTGAAACTGTCTACGCTTTTATCGATTCCTGGGACACCAGTAGTAGATTCCGAAGCACATCTGGAGGCTTCCTGTAGTCTGTAAACTTTCAGAGTTTTGATGAAAGTCAGAAATTGCATCGGGATTGAATACAACAGGAACGATGCGGACTTTTCTCCATGGGAGTAATGTCACATACTGTCTACGCTTTGATCGATTCCTGGGACACATCTGGAGGCATCCTGTAAGCTGTTTACGTTCAGAGTTTTGATGAAAGACAGAAATTGCATCGGCATTGAATACAACAGGCACCATGCGGACTTTTCTCCATGGGAGTAATGTCTCAAACTGTCTACGCTTTCATCGATTCCAGGGACACCAGTAGTAGTTTCCGAAGCACATCTGGAGCCTTCCTGTAATCTGCGGACGTTCAGAATTTTGATGAAAGACAGAAATTGCATCGGCATTCAATACAACAGGCACCATGCGGACTTTTCTCCATGGGAGTAAAGTCGCAAACTGTCTACGCTTTGATCGATTCCAGGGACACCAGTAGTAGTTTCCGAAGCACATCTGGAGGCTTCCTGTAATCTGTGTACGTTCAGAGGTTTGTTGAAAGACAGAAATTGCATCGGGATGGAATACAACAGGCACCATGCCGACTTTTCTCCATGGGAGTAGTGTCTCAAACTGTCTACGCTTTGATCGATTCCTGGGACACCAGTAGTAGATTCCGAAGCACATCTGGAGGCTTCCTGTAGTCTGTAAACGTTCAGAGTTTTGATGAAAGTCAGAAATTGCATCGGGATTGAATACAACAGGAACGATGCGGACTTTTCTCCATGGGAGTAATGTCACTTACTGTCTACACTTTGATCGATTCCTGGGACACATCTGGAGGCATCCTGTAAGCTGTTTAAATTCAGAGTTTTGATGAAAGACAGAAATTGCATCGGCATTGAATACAACAGGCACCATGCGGACTTTTCTCCATGGGAGTAATGTCTCAAACTGTCTACGCTTTGATCGATTCCAGTGATACCAGTAGTAGTTTCCGAAGCACATCTGGAGGCTTCCTGTAATCTGTGTACGTTCAGAGTTTTGATGAAAGTCAGAAATTGCTTCGGGATTGAATACAACAGGAACGATGCAAACTTTTTTCCATGGGAGTAATGTCTCAAACTGTCTACGCTTTGATCGATTCCAGTGATACCAGTAGTAGTTTCCGAAGCACATCTGGAGGTTTCCTGTAATCTGCGGACGTTCAGAATTTTGATGAAAGACAGAAATTGCATCGGCATTGAATACAACAGGCACCATGCAAACTTTTCTCCATAGGAGTAATGTCTCAAACTGTCTACGCTTTGATCGATTCCAGGGACACCAGTAGTAGTTTCCGAAGCACATCTGGAGGCTTCCTGTAGTCTGTAAACGTTCAGATTTTTGATGAAAGTCAGAAATTGCATCGGGATTGAATACAACAGGAACGATGCGGACTTTTCTCCATGGGAGTAATGTCACTTACTGTCTACA
The DNA here is from genome assembly GCF_023897955.1 of Schistocerca gregaria. NCBI lineage: Eukaryota > Metazoa > Arthropoda > Insecta > Orthoptera > Acrididae > Schistocerca > Schistocerca gregaria. The sequence continues at coordinate 3,493,767 of NW_026061730.1, read as the reverse complement.
CTTTGATCGATTCATGGGACACCAGTAGTATTTTCCGAAGCACATCTGGAGGCTTCCTGTAATCTGTGGACGTTCAGAGTTTTGATGAAAGACAGAAATTGCATCGGGGTTGAATATAATGTGTACCATGCGGAATTTTCTCCATGGGAGTAATGTCTCAAACTGTCTACGCTTTGATCAATTCCTGGGACACCTGTAGTAGTTCCCGAAGGTACATCTGGAGGTTTCCTGTAATCTGTGGACGTTCAGATTTTGATGAAAGAAAGAAATTGCATCGGGATTGAATACAACAGTCACCATGAGGACTTTTCTCCATGGGAGTAATGTCTCAGTGTGTCTACGCTTTGATCGATTCATGGGACACCAGTAGTATTTTCCGAAGCACATCTGGAGGCTTGCTGTAATCTGCGGACGTTCAGATTTTTGATGAAAGACAGAAATTGCATCGGGATTGAATACAACAGGCACCATGCAAACTTTTCTCCATGGGAGTAATGTCTCAAACTCTCTACGCTTTGATCGATTCCTGTGACACCAGTAGTAGTTGTACGAAGCACATCTGGAGTCTTCCTGTAATCTGTGGACGTTCAGAGTTTTGATGAAAGACAGAAATTGCATCGGGATTGAATACAACAGGGACCATGCTAACTTTCCTCCATGGAAGTAATGTCACAAACTGTCTACGCTTTGATCAATTCCTGGGACACCTGTAGTAGTTCCCGAAGGTACATCTGGAGGTTTCCTGTAATCTGTGGACGTTCAGATTTTGATGAAAGAAAGAAATTGCATCGGGATTGAATACAACAGTCACCATGAGGACTTTTCTCCATGGGAGTAATGTCTCAGTGTGTCTACGCTTTGATCGATTCATGGGACACCAGTAGTATTTTCCGAAGCACATCTGGAGGCTTGCTGTAATCTGCGGACGTTCAGATTTTTGATGAAAGACAGAAATTGCATCGGGATTGAATACAACAGGCCCCATGCAAACTTTTCTCCATGGGAGTAATGTCTCAAACTCTCTACGCTTTGATCGATTCCTGGGACACCAGTAGTAGTTGTACGAAGCACATCTGGAGTCTTCCTGTAATCTGTGGACGTTCAGAGTTTTGATGAAAGGCAGAAATTGAATCGGGATTGAATGCAACAGGCACCATGCGGACTTTTCTCCATGGGAGTAATGTCTCAAACTGTCTACGCTTTGATCGATTCCTGGGACACCAGTAGTAGATTCCGAAGCACATCTGGAGGCTTCCTGTAGTCTGTAAACGTTCAGATTTTTGATGAAAGTCAGAAATTGCATCGGGATTGAATACAACAGGAACGATGCGGACTTTTCTCCATGGGAGTAATGTCACTTACTGTATACACTTTGATCGATTCCTGGGACACATCTGGAGGCATCCTGTAAGCTGTTTAAATTCAGAGTTTTGATGAAAGACAGAAATTGCATCGGCATTGAATACAACAAGCACCATGCGGACTTTTCTCCATGGGAGTAATGTCTCAAACTGTCTACGCTTTGATCGATTCCAGTGATACCAGTAGTAGTTTCCGAAGCACATCTGGAGGCATCCTGTGAGCTGTTTACGTTCAGAGTTTTGATGAAAGACAGAAATTGCATCGGCATTGAATACAACAGGCACCATGCGGACTTTTCTCCATGGGAGTAATGTCTCAAACTGTCTACGCTTTGATCGATTCCAGGGACACCAGTAGTAGTTTCCGAAGCACATCTGGAGGCTTCCTGTAATCTGCGGACGTTCAGAATTTTGATGAAAGACAGAAATTGCATCGGCATTGAATACAACAGGCTCCATGCGGACTTTTCTCCATGGGAGTAATGTCTCAAACTGACTACGCTTTGATCGATTCCAGGGACACCAGTAGTAGTTTCCGAAGCACATCTGGAGGCTTCCTGTAATCTGTGTACGTTCAGAGGTTTGTTGAAAGACAGAAATTGCATCGGGATGGAATACAACAGGCACCATGCCGACTTTTCTCCATGGGAGTAGTGTCTCAAACTGTCTACGCTTTGATCGATTCCTGGGACACCAGTAGTAGATTCCGAAGCACATCTGGAGGCTTCCTGTAGTCTGTAAACGTTCAGAGTTTTGATGGAAGTCAGAAATTGCATCGGGATTGAATACAACAGGAACGATGCAAACTTTTTTCCATGGGAGTAATGTCTCAAACTGTCTACGCTTTGATCGATTCCAGTGATACCAGTAGTAGTTTCCGAAGCACATCTGGAGGTTTCCTGTAATCTGCGGACGTTCAGAATTTTGATGAAAGACAGAAATTGCATCGGCATTGAATACAACAGGCACCATGCAAACTTTTCTCCATGGGAGTAATGTCTCAAACTGTCTACGCTTTGATCGATTCCAGGGACACCAGTAGTAGTTTCCGAAGCACATCTGGGGGCTTCCTGTAATCTGCGGACGTTCAGAATTTTGATGAAAGACAGAAATTGCATCGGCATTGAATACAACAGGCACCATGCAAACTTTTCTCCATGGGAGTAATGTCTCAAACTGTCTACGCTTTGATCGATTCCAGGGACACCAGTAGTAGTTTCCGAAGCACATCTGGAGGCTTCCTGTAATCTGTGGACGTTCAGAGTTTTGATGAAAGACAGAAATTGCATCGGGGTTGAATATAATGTGTACCATGCGGAATTTTCTCCATGGGAGTAATGTCTCAAACTGTCTACGCTTTGATCGATTCCTGGGACACCAGTAGTAGTTGCACGAAGCACATCTGGAGTCTTCCTGTAATCTGTGGACGTTCAGAGTTTTGATGAAAGACAGAAATTGCATCGGGATTGAATACAACAGGGACCATGCTAACTTTCCTCCATGGAAGTAATGTCACAAACTGTCTACGCTTTGATCAATTCGTGGGACACCTGTAGTAGTTTCCGAAGGTACATCTGGAGGCTTCCTGTAATCTGTGGACGTTCAGAGTTTTGATGAAAGAAAGAAATTGCATCGGGATTGAATACAACAGTCACCATGAGGACTTTTCTCCATGGGAGTAAAGTCTCAAACTGTCTACGCTTTGATCGATTCCAGGGACACCAGTAGTAGTTTCCGAAGCACATCTGGAGGCTTCATGTAATCTGTGTACGTTCAGAGGTTTGTTGAAAGACAGAAATTGCATCGGGATGGAATACAACAGGCACCATGCCGACTTTTCTCCATGGGAGTAGTGTCTCAAACTGTCTACGCTTTGATCGATTCCTGGGACACCAGTAGTAGATTCCGAAGCACATCTGGATGCTTCCTGTAGTCTGTAAACGTTCAGAGTTTTGATGAAAGTCAGAAATTGCATCGGGATTGAATACAACAGGAACGATGCGGACTTTTCTCCATGGGAGTAATGTCACTTACTGTCTACACTTTGATCGATTCCTGGGACACATCTAGAGGCATCCTGTAAGCTGTTTAAATTCAGAGTTTTGATGAAAGACGGAAATTGCATCGGCATTGAATACAACAGGCACCATGCGGACTTTTCTCCATGGGAGTAATGTCTCAAACTGTCTACGCTTTGATCGATTCCAGTGATACCAGTAGTAGTTTCCGAAGCACATCTGGAGGCATCCTGTAAGCTGTTTACGTTCAGAGTTTTGATGAAAGACAGAAATTGCATCGGCATTGAATACAACAGGCACCATGCGGACTTTTCTCCATGGGAGTAATGTCTCAAACAGTCTACGCTTTCATCGATTCCAGGGACACCAGTAGTAGTTTCCGAAGCACATCTGGAGGCTTCCTGTAATCTGCGGACGTTCAGAATTTTGATGAAAGACAGAAATTGCATCGGCATTGAATACAACAGGCTCCATGCGGACTTTTCTCCATGGGAGTAATGTCTCAAACTGTCTACGCTTTGATCGATTCCAGGGACACCAGTAGTAGTTTCCGAAGCACATCTGGAGGCTTCCTGTAATCTGTGTACGTTCAGAGGTTTGTTGAAAGACAGAAATTGCATCGGGATGGAATAGAACAGGCACCATGCCGACTTTTCTCCATGGGAGTAGTGTCTCAAACTGTCTACGCTTTGATCGATTCCTGGGACACCAGTAGTAGATTCCGAAGCACATCTGGAGGCTTCCTGTAGTCTGTAAACGTTCAGAGTTTTGATGAAAGTCAGAAATTGCATCGGGATTGAATACAACAGGAACGATGCAAACTTTTTTCCATGGGAGTAATGTCTCAAACTGTCTACGCTTTGATCGATTCCAGTGATACCAGTAGTAGTTTCCGAAGCACATCTGGAGGTTTCCTGTAATCTGCGGACGTTCAGAATTTTGATGAAAGACAGAAATTGCATCGGCATTGAATACAACAGGCACCATGCAAACTTTTCTCCATGGGAGTAATGTCTCAAACTGTCTACGCTTTGATCGATTCCAGGGACACCAGTAGTAGTTTCCGAAGCACATCTGGAGGCTTCCTGTAATCTGCGGACGTTCAGAATTTTGATGAAAGACAGAAATTGCATCGGCATTGAATACAACAGGCACCATGCAAACTTTTCTCCATGGGAGTAATGTCTCAAACTGTCTACGCTTTGATCGATTCCAGGGACACCAGTAGTAGTTTCCGAAGCACATCTGGAGGCTTCCTGTAATCTATGGACGTTCAGAGTTTTGATGAAAGACAGAAATTGCATCGGGGTTGAATATAATGTGTACCATGCGGAATTTTCTCCATGGGAGTAATGTCTCAAACTTTCTACGCTTTGATCGATTCCTGGGACACCAGTAGTAGTTGCACGAAGCACATCTGGAGTCTTCCTGTAATCTGTGGACGTTCAGAGTTTTGATGAAAGACAGAAATTGCATCGGGATTGAATACAACAGGGACCATGCTAACTTTCCTCCATGGAAGTAATGTCACAAACTGTCTACGCTTTGATCAATTCGTGGGACACCTGTAGTAGTTTCCGAAGATACATCTGGAGGCTTCCTGTAATCTGTGGACGTTCAGAGTTTTGATGAAAGAAAGAAATTGCATCGGGATTGAATACAACAGTCACCATGAGGACTTTTCTCCATGGGAGTAAAGTCTCAAACTGTCTACGCTTTGATCGATTCCAGGGACACCAGTAGTAGTTTCCGAAGCACATCTGGAGGCTTCATGTAATCTGTGTACGTTCAGAGGTTTGTTGAAAGACAGAAATTGCATCGGGATGGAATACAACAGGCACCATGCCGACTTTTCTCCATGGGAGTAGTGTCTCAAACTGTCTACGCTTTGATCGATTCCTGGGACACCAGTAGTAGATTCCGAAGCACATCTGGAGGCTTCCTGTAGTCTGTAAACGTTCAGAGTTTTGATGAAAGTCAGAAATTGCATCGGGATTGAATACAACAGGAACGATGCGGACTTTTCTCCATGGGAGTAATGTCACTTACTGTCTACACTTTGATCGATTCCTGGGACACATCTAGAGGCATCCTGTAAGCTGTTTAAATTCAGAGTTTTGATGAAAGACAGAAATTGCATCGGCATTGAATACAACAGGCACCATGCGGACTTTTCTCCATGGGAGTAATGTCTCAAACTGTCTACGCTTTGATCGATTCCAGTGATACCAGTAGTAGTTTCCGAAGCACATCTGGAGGCATCCTGTAAGTTGTTTACGTTCAGAGTTTTGATGAAAGACAGAAATTGCATCGGCATTGAATACAACAGGCACCATGCGGACTTTTCTCCATGGGAGTAATGTCTCAAACTGTCTACGCTTTCATCGATTCCAGGGACACCAGTAGTAGTTTCCGAAGCACATCTGGAGGCTTCCTGTAATCTGCGGACGTTCAGAATTTTGATGAAAGACAGAAATTGCATCGGCATTGAATACAACAGGCACCATGCGGACTTTTCTCCATGGGAGTAATGTCTCAAACTGTCTACGCTTTGATCAATTCCAGGGACACCAGTAGTAGTTTCCGAAGCACATCTGGAGGCTTCCTGTAATCTGTGTACGTTCAGAGGTTTGTTGAAAGACAGAAATTGCATCGGGATGGAATACAACAGGCACCATGCCGACTTTTCTCCATGGGAGTAGTGTCTCAAACTGTGTACGCTTTGATCGATTCCTGGGACACCAGTAGTAGATTCCGAAGCACATCTGGAGGCTTCCTTTAGTCTGTAAACGTTCAGAGTTTTGATGAAAGTCAGAAATTGCATCGGGATTGAATACAACAGGAACGATGCAACCTTTTTTCCATGGGAGTAATGTCTCAAACTGTCTACGCTTTGATCGATTCCAGTGATACCAGTAGTAGTTTCCGAAGCACATCTGGAGGCTTCCTGTAATCTGCGGACGTTCAGAATTTTGATGAAAGACAGAAATTGCATCGGCATTGAATACAACAGGCACCATGCAAACTTTTCTCCATGGGAGTAATGTCTCAAACTGTCTACGCTTTGATCGATTCCAGGGACACCAGTAGTAGTTTCCGAAGCACATCTGGAGGCTTCCTGTAATCTGTGGACGTTCAGAGTTTTGATGAAAGACAGAAATTACATCGGGATTGAATACAACAGGGACCATGCTAACTTTCCTCCATGGAAGTAATGTCACAAACTGTCTACGCTTTGATCAATTCCTGGGACACCTGTAGTAGTTCCCGAAGGTACATCTGGAGGCTTCCTGTAATCTGCGGACGTTCATAATTTTGATGAAAGACAGAAATTGCATCGGCATTGAATACAACGGGCACCATGCGGACTTTTCTCCATGGCAGTAATGTCTCAAACTGTCTACGCTTTTTTATTCGATTTCTGGGACACCAGTAGTAGTTTCCGAAGCACATCTGGAGGCATCCTGTAAGCTGTTTACGATCAGAGTTTTGATGAAAGACAGAAGTTGCATCGGCATTGAATACAGCAGGCACCATGCGGACTTTTCTCCATGGGAGTAATGTCTCAAACTGTCTACGCTTTGATCGATTCCAGGGACACCAGTAGTAGTTTCCGAAGCACATCTGGAGGCTTCCTGTAATCTGCGGACGTTCAGAATTTTGATGAAAGACAGAAATTGCATCGGGATTGAATACAACAGGCACCATGCAAACTTTTCTCCATGGGAGTAATGTCTCAAACTGTCTACGCTTTGATCGATTCCTGGGACACCAGTAGTAGTTTCCGAAGCACATCTGGAGGCTTCCTGTAATCTGTGTGCGTTCAGAGGTTTGTTGAAAGACAGAAATTGCATCGGGATGGAATACAACAGACACCATGCCGACTTTTCTCCATGGGAGTGGTGTCTCAAACTGTCTACGCTTTGATCGAATCCTGGGACACCAGTAGTAGATTCCGAAGCACATCTGGAGGCTTCCTGTAGTCTGTAATCGTTCAGAGTTTTGATGAAAGTCAGAAATTGCATCGGGATTGAATACAACAGGAACGATGCGGACTTTTCTCCATGGGGGTAATGTCACATACTGTCTACGCTTTGATCGATTCCTGGGACACCAGTAGTAGTTTCCGAAGCATTTCTGGAGGCTTCCTATAATCTGTGGACGTTCAGAGTTTTGATGAAAGACAGATTGCATCGGGATTGTATACAACAGGCACCATGCGGACATTTCTCCATGGGAGTAATGTCTCAAACTGTCTACGCTTTGATCGATTCCTGGGACACCAGTAGTAGTTTCCGAAGCACATCTGGAGGCATCCTGTAAGCTGTTTACGTTCAGAGTTTTGATGAAAGACAGAAATTGCATCGGCATTGAATACAACAGGCAACATGTGGACTTTTCTCCATGGGAGTAATGTCTCAAACTGTCTACGCTTTCATCGATTCCAGGGACACCAGTAGTAGTTTCCGAAGCACATCTGGAGGCTTCCTGTAATCTGCGGACGTTCAGAATTTTGATGAAAGACAGAAATTGCATCGGCATTGAATACAACAGGCACCATGCGGACTTTTCTCCATGGGAGTAATGTCTCAAACTGTCTACGCTTTGATCGATTCCAGGGACACCAGTAGTAGTTTCCGAAGCACATCTGGAGGCTTCCTGTAATCTGTGTACGTTCAGAGGTTTGTTGAAAGACAGAAATTGCATCGGGATGGAATACAACAGGCACCATGCCGACTTTTCTCCATGGGAGTAGTGTCTGAAACTGTCTACGCTTTTATCGATTCCTGGGACACCAGTAGTAGATTCCGAAGCACTTCTGGAGGCTTCCTGTAGTCTGTAAACGTTCAGAGTTTTGATGAAAGTCAGAAATTGCATCGGGATTGAATACAACAGGAACGATGCGGACTTTTCTCCATGGGAGTAATGTCACATACTGTCTACGCTTTGATCGATTCCTGGGACACATCTGGAGGCATCCTGTAAGCTGTTTACGTTCAGAGTTTTGATGAAAGACAGAAATTGCATCGGCATTGAATACAACAGGCACCATGCGGACTTTTCTCCATGGGAGTAATGTCTCAAACTGTCTACGCTTTCATCGATTCCAGGGACACCAGTAGTAGTTTCCGAAGCACATCTGGAGGCTTCCTGTAATCTGCGGACGTTCAGAATTTTGATGAAAGACAGAAATTGCATCGGCATTGAATACAACAGGCACCATGCGGACTTTTCTCCATGGGAGTAATGTATCAAACTGTCTACGCTTTGATCGATTCCTGGGACACCAGTAGTAGATTCCGAAGCACATCTGGAGGCTTCCTTTAGTCTGTAAACGTTCAGAGTTTTGATGAAAGTCAGAAATTGCATCGGGATTGAATACAACAGGAACGATGCAACCTTTTTTCCATGGGAGTAATGTCTCAAACTGTCTACGCTTTGATCGATTCCAGTGATACCAGTAGTAGTTTCCGAAGCACATCTGGAGGCTTCCTGTAATCTGCGGACGTTCAGAATTTTGATGAAAGACAGAAATTGCATCGGCATTGAATACAACAGGCACCATGCAAACTTTTCTCCATGGGAGTAATGTCTCAAACTGTCTACGCTTTGATCGATTCCAGGGACACCAGTAGTAGTTTCCGAAGCACATCTGGAGGCTTCCTGTAATCTGTGGACGTTCAGAGTTTTGATGAAAGACAGAAATTACATCGGGATTGAATACAACAGGGACCATGCTAACTTTCCTCCATGGAAGTAATGTCACAAACTGTCTACGCTTTGATCAATTCCTGGGACACCTGTAGTAGTTCCCGAAGGTACATCTGGAGGCTTCCTGTAATCTGCGGACGTTCATAATTTTGATGAAAGACAGAAATTGCATCGGCATTGAATACAACGGGCACCATGCGGACTTTTCTCCATGGCAGTAATGTCTCAAACTGTCTACGCTTTTTTATTCGATTTCTGGGACACCAGTAGTAGTTTCCGAAGCACATCTGGAGGCATCCTGTAAGCTGTTTACGATCAGAGTTTTGATGAAAGACAGAAGTTGCATCGGCATTGAATACAGCAGGCACCATGCGGACTTTTCTCCATGGGAGTAATGTCTCAAACTGTCTACGCTTTGATCGATTCCAGGGACACCAGTAGTAGTTTCCGAAGCACATCTGGAGGCTTCCTGTAATCTGCGGACGTTCAGAATTTTGATGAAAGACAGAAATTGCATCGGGATTGAATACAACAGGCACCATGCAAACTTTTCTCCATGGGAGTAATGTCTCAAACTGTCTACGCTTTGATCGATTCCTGGGACACCAGTAGTAGTTTCCGAAGCACATCTGGAGGCTTCCTGTAATCTGTGTGCGTTCAGAGGTTTGTTGAAAGACAGAAATTGCATCGGGATGGAATACAACAGACACCATGCCGACTTTTCTCCATGGGAGTGGTGTCTCAAACTGTCTACGCTTTGATCGAATCCTGGGACACCAGTAGTAGATTCCGAAGCACATCTGGAGGCTTCCTGTAGTCTGTAATCGTTCAGAGTTTTGATGAAAGTCAGAAAATGCATCGGGATTGAATACAACAGGAACGATGCGGACTTTTCTCCATGGGGGTAATGTCACATACTGTCTACGCTTTGATCGATTCCTGGGACACCAGTAGTAGTTTCCGAAGCATTTCTGGAGGCTTCCTATAATCTGTGGACGTTCAGAGTTTTGATGAAAGACAGATTGCATCGGGATTGTATACAACAGGCACCATGCGGACATTTCTCCATGGGAGTAATGTCTCAAACTGTCTACGCTTTGATCGATTCCTGGGACACCAGTAGTAGTTTCCGAAGCACATCTGGAGGCATCCTGTAAGCTGTTTACGTTCAGAGTTTTGATGAAAGACAGAAATTGCATCGGCATTGAATACAACAGGCAACATGTGGACTTTTCTCCATGGGAGTAATGTCTCAAACTGTCTACGCTTTCATCGATTCCAGGGACACCAGTAGTAGTTTCCGAAGCACATCTGGAGGCTTCCTGTAATCTGCGGACGTTCAGAATTTTGATGAAAGACAGAAATTGCATCGGCATTGAATACAACAGGCACCATGCGGACTTTTCTCCATGGGAGTAATGTCTCAAACTGTCTACGCTTTGATCGATTCCAGGGACACCAGTAGTAGTTTCCGAAGCACATCTGGAGGCTTCCTGTAATCTGTGTACGTTCAGAGGTTTGTTGAAAGACAGAAATTGCATCGGGATGGAATACAACAGGCACCATGCCGACTTTTCTCCATGGGAGTAGTGTCTGAAACTGTCTACGCTTTTATCGATTCCTGGGACACCAGTAGTAGATTCCGAAGCACTTCTGGAGGCTTCCTGTAGTCTGTAAACGTTCAGAGTTTTGATGAAAGTCAGAAATTGCATCGGGATTGAATACAACAGGAACGATGCGGACTTTTCTCCATGGGAGTAATGTCACATACTGTCTACGCTTTGATCGATTCCTGGGACACATCTGGAGGCATCCTGTAAGCTGTTTACGTTCAGAGTTTTGATGAAAGACAGAAATTGCATCGGCATTGAATACAACAGGCACCATGCGGACTTTTCTCCATGGGAGTAATGTCTCAAACTGTCTACGCTTTCATCGATTCCAGGGACACCAGTAGTAGTTTCCGAAGCACATCTGGAGGCTTCCTGTAATCTGCGGACGTTCAGAATTTTGATGAAAGACAGAAATTGCATCGGCATTGAATACAACAGGCACCATGCGGACTTTTCTCCATGGGAGTAATGTATCAAACTGTCTACGCTTTGATCGATTCCAGTGATACCAGTAGTAGTTTCCGAAGCACATCTGGAGGCATCCTGTAAGCTGTTTACGTTCAGAGTTTTGATGAAAGACAGAAATTGCATCGGCATTGAATACAACAGGCACCATGCGGACTTTTCTCCATGGGAGTAATGTCTCAAACTGTCTACGCTTTGATCGATTCCAGGGACACCAGTAGTAGTTTCCGAAGCACATCTGGAGGCTTCCTGTAATCTGCGGGCGTTCAGAATTTTGATGAAAGACAGAAATTGCATCGGCATTGAATACAACAGGCACCATGCAAACTTTTCTCCATGGGAGTAATGTCTCAAACTGTCTACGCTTTGATCGATTCCAGGGACACCAGTAGTAGTTTCCGAGGCACATCTGGAGGCTTCCTGTAATCTGCGGACGTTCAGAATTTTGATGAAAGACAGAAATTGCATCGGCATTGAATACAACAGGCACCATGCAAACTTTTCTCCATGGGAGTAATGTCTCAAACTGTCTACGCTTTGATCGATTCCAGGGACACCAGTAGTAGTTTCCGAAGCACATCTGGAGGCTTCCTGTAATCTGTGGACGTTCAGAGTTTTGATGAAAGACAGAAATTGCATCGGGGTTGAATATAATGTGTACCATGCGGAATTTTCTCCATGGGAGTAATGTCTCAAACTGTCTACGCTTTGATCGATTCCTGGGACACCAGTAGTAGTAGTACGAAGCACATCTGCAGTCTTCCTGTAATCTGTGGACGTTCAGAGCTTTGATGAAAGACAGAAATTGCATCGGGATTGAATACAACAGGGACCATGCTAACTTTCCTCCATGGAAGTAATGTCACAAACTGTCTACGCTTTGATCAATTCCTGGGACACCTGTAGTAGTTCCCGAAGGTACATCTGGAGGTTTCCTGTAATCTGTGGACGTTCAGATTTTGATGAAAGAAAGAAATTGCATCGGGATTGAATACAACAGTCACCATGAGGACTTTTCTCCATGGGAGTAATGTCTCAGTGTGTCTACGCTTTGATCGATTCATGGGACACCAGTAGTATTTTCCGAAGCACATCTGGAGGCTTGCTGTAATCTGCGGACGTTCAGAGTTTTGATGAAAGACAGAAATTGCATCGGGATTGAATACAACAGGCACCATGCAAACTTTTCTCCATGGGAGTAATGTCTCAAACTCTCTACGCTTTGATCGAGTCCTGGGACACCAGTAGTAGTTGTACGAAGCACATCTGGAGTCTTCCTGTAATCTGTGGACGTTCAGAGTTTTGATGAAAGGCAGAAATTGAATCGGGATTGAATGCAACAGGCACCATGCGGACATTTCTCCATGGGAGTAATGTCTCAAACTGTCTACGCTTTGATCGATTCCAGGGACACCAGTAGTAGTTTCCGAAGCACATCTAGAGGCTTCCTGTAATCTGCGGACGTGCAGAGTTTTGATGAAAGACCGAAATTGCATCGGGATTGAATACAACAGGGACCATGCTAACTTTCCTCCATGGAAGTAATGTCACAAACTGTCTACGCTTTGATCAATTCCTGGGACACCTGTAGTAGTTTCCGAAGGTACATCTGGAGGCTTCCTGTGATCTGTGGACGTTCAGAGTTTTGATGAAAGAAAGAAATTGCATCGGGATGGAATACAACAGGCACCATGCCGACTTTTCTCCATGGGAGTAGTGTCTCAAACTGTCTACGCTTTGATCGATTCCTGGGACACCAGTAGTAGATTCCGAAGCACATCTGGAGGCTTCCTGTAGTCTGTAAACGTTCAGAGTTTTGATGAAAGTCAGAAATTGCATCGGGATTGAATACAACAGGAACGATGCGGACTTTTCTCCATGGGAGTAATGTCACTTACTGTCTACACTTTGATCGATTCCTGGGACACATCTGGAGGCATCCTGTAAGCTGTTTAAATTCAGAGTTTTGATGAAAGACAGAAATTGCATCGGCATTGAATACAACAGGCACCATGCGGACTTTTCTCCATGGGAGTAATGTTTCAAACTGTCTACGCTTTGATCGATTCCTGAGACACCAGTAGTAGTTGTACGAAGCACATCTGGAGTCTTCCTGTAATCTGTGGACGTTCAGAGTTTTGATGAAAGACAGAAATTGCATCGGGATTGAATACAACAGGCACCATGCGGACTTATCTCCATGGGAGTAATGTTTAAAACTGTCTACGCTTTGATCGATTCCTGGGACACCAGTAGTAGTTGTACGAAGCACATCTGGAGGCTTCCTGTAATCTGCAGACGTTCAGAATTTTGATGAAAGACAGAAATTGCATCGGCATTGAATACAACAGGCACCATGCGGACTTTTCTCCATGGGAGTAATGTCTCAAACTGTCTACGCTTTGATCGATTCCAGGGACACAAGTAGTAGTTTCCGAAGCACATCTGGAGGCTTCCTGTAATCTGTGTACGTTCAGAGGTTTGTTGAAAGACAGAAATTGCATCGGGATGGAATACAACAGGCACCATGCCGACTTTTCTCCATGGGAGTAGTGTCTCAAACTGTGTACGCTTTGATCGATTCCTGGGACACCAGTAGTAGATTCGGAAGCACATCTGGAGGCTTCCTGTAGTCTGTAAACGTTCAGAGTTTTGATGAAAGTCAGAAATTGCATCGGGATTGAATACAACAGGAACGATGCAAACTTTTTTCCATGGGAGTAATGTCTCAAACTGTCTACGCTTTGATCGATTCCAGTGATACCAGTAGTAGTTTCCGAAGCACATCTGGAGGCTTCCTGTAATCTGCGGACGTTCAGAATTTTGATGAAAGACAGAAATTGCATCGGCATTGAATACAACAGGCACCATGCAAACTTTTCTCCATGGGAGTAATGCCTCAAACTGTCTACGCTTAGATCGATTCCAGGGACACATGTAGTAGTTTCCGAAGCACATCTGGAGGCTTCCTGTAATCTGTGGACGTTCAGAGTTTTGATGAGAGACAGAAATTGCATCGGGATTGAATACAACTGTCACCATGAGGACTTTTCTCCATGGGAGTAATGTCTCAGTGTGTCTACGCTTTGATCGATTCATGGGACACCAGTAGTAGTTTCCGAAGCACATCTAGAGGCTTCCTGTAATCTGCGGACGTGCAGAGTTTTGATGAAAGACCGAAATTGCATCGGGATTGAATACAACAGGGACCATGCTAACTTTCCTCCATGGAAGTAATGTCACAAACTGTCTACGCTTTGATCAATTCCTGGGACACCTGTAGTAATTTCCGAAGGTACATCTGGAGGCTTCCTGTAATCTGCGGACGTTCAGAGTTTTGATGAAAGACAGAAATTCCATCGGCATTGAATACAACAGGCACCATGCGGACTTTTCTCCATGGGAGTAATGTCTCAGTGTGTCTACGCTTTGATCGATTCATGGGACACCAGTAGTAGTTGTACGAAGCACATCTGGAGGCTTCCTGCAATCTGTGGACGTTCAGAGTTTTGATGAAAGACAGAAATTGCATCGGGGTTGAATATAATGTGTACCATGCGGACTTTTCTCCATGGGAGTAATGTCTCAAACTGTCTACGTTTTGATCGATTCCTGGGACACAAGTAGTAGTTGTACGAAGCACATCTGTAGTCTTCCTGTAATCTGTGGACGTTCAGAGATTTGATGAAAGACAGAAATTGCATCGGGATTGAATACAACAGTCACCATGAGGACTTTTCTCCATGGGAGTAATGTCTCAGTGTGTCTACGCTTTGATCGATTCATGGGACACCAGTAGTATTTTCCGAAGCACATCTGGAGGCTTGCTGTAATCTGCGGACGTTCAGAGTTTTGATGAAAGACAGAAATTGCATCGGGATTGAATACAATAGGCACCATGCAAACTTTTCTCCATGCGAGTAATGTCTCAAACTGTCTACGCTTTGATCGATTCCATGGACACCAGTAGTTGTTTCCGAAGCACATCTGGAGGCTTCCTGTAATCTGCGGACGTTCAGAGTTTTGATGAAAGACAGAAATTCCATCGGCATTGAATACAACAGGCACCATGCGGACTTTTCTCCATGGGAGTAATGCCTCAAACTGTCTACGCTTTGATCGATTCCAGGGACAATAGTAGTAGTTTCCGAAACACATCTAGAGGCTTCCTGTAATCTGCGGACGTGCAGAGTTTTGATGAAAGACCGAAATTGCATCGGGATTGAATACAACAGGGACCATGCTAACTTTCCTCCATGGAAGTAATGTCACAAACTGTCTACGCTTTGATCAATTCCTGGGACACCTGTAGTAGTTTCCGAAGGTACATCTGGAGGCTTCCTGTAATCTGTGGACGTTCAGAGTTTAGATGAAAGACAGAAATTGCATCGGGGTTGAATATAATGTGTACCATGCGGACTTTTCTCCATGGGAGTAATGCCTCAAACTGTCTACGCTTTGATCGATTCCTGGGACACCAGTAGTAGTTGTACGAAGCACATCTGTAGTCTTCCTGTAATCTGTGGACGTTCAGAGTTTTGATGAAAGACAGAAATTGCATCGGGATTGAATACAACAGGGACCATGCTAACTTTCCTCCATGGAAGTAATGTCACAAACTGTCTACGCTTTGATCAATTCCTGGGACACCTGTAGTAGTTCCCGAAGGTACATCTGGAGGCTTCCTGTAATCTGTGGACGTTCAGAGTTTTGATGAAAGAAAGAAATTGCATCGGGATTGAATACAACAGTCACCATGAGGACTTTTCTCCATGGGAGTAATGTCTCAGTGTGTCTACGCTTTGATCGATTCATGGGACACCAGTAGTATTTTCCGAAGCACATCTGGAGGCTTGCTGTAATCTGCGGACGTTCAGAGTTTTCATGAAAGACAGAAATTGCATCGGGATTGAATACAACAGGCACCATGCAAACTTTTCTCCATGGGAGTAATGTCTCAAACTATCTACGCTTTGATCGATTCCTGGGTTACCAGTAGTAGTTGTACGAAGCACATCTGGAGTCTTCCTGTAATCTGTGGACGTTCAGAGTTTTGATGAATGATAGAAATTGAATCGGGATTGAATGCAACAGGCACCATGCGGACTTTTCTCCATGGGAGTAATGTCTCAAACTGTCTACGCTTTTATCGATTCCAGGGACACCAGTAGTAGTTTCCGAAGCACATTTGGAGGCTTCCTGTAATCTGCGGACGTTCAGAATTTTGATGAAAGACAGAAATTCCATCGGCATTGAATACAACAGGCACCATGCGGACTTGTCTCCATGGGAGTAATGTCTCAAACTGTCTACGCTTTGATCGATTCCAGGGACACCAGTAGTAGTTTCCGAAGCACATCTAGAGGCTTCCTGTAATCTGTAGACGTTCAGAGTTTTGATGAAAGACAGAAATTGCATCGGGATTGAATATAACAGGGACCATGCTAACTTTCCTCCATGGAAGTAATGTCACAAACTGTCTACGCTTTGATCAATTCCTGGGACACCTGTAGCAGTTTCCGAAGGTACATCTGGAGGCTTCCTGTAATCTGTGGACGTTCAGAGTTTTGATGAAAGAAAGAAATTGCATCGGGATTGAATACAACAGTCACCATGCGGACTTTTCGCCATGGGAGTAATGTCTCAGTGTGTCTACGCTTTGATCGATTCATGGGACACCAGTAGTAGTTGTACGAAGCACATAAGGAGGCATCCTGCAATCTGTGGACGTTCAGAGTTTTGATGAAAGTCAGAAATTGAATCGGGATTGAATGCAACAGGCACCATGCGGACTTTTCTCCATTGGAGTAATGTCTCAAACTGTCTACGCTTTGATCAATTCCTGGGACACCTGTAGTAGTTTCCGAAGGTACATCTGGAGGCTTCCTGTAATCTGTGGACGTTCAGAGTTTTGATGAAAGAAAGAAATTGCATCGGGATTGAATACAACAGTCACCATGCGGACTTTTCGCCATGGGAGTAATGTCTCAGTGTGTCTACGCTTTGATCGATTCATGGGACACCAGTAGTAGTTGTACGAAGCACATCTGGAGGCATCCTGCAATCTGTGGACGTTCAGAGTTTTGATGAAAGTCAGAAATTGAATCGGGATTGAATGCAACAGGCACCATGCGGACTTTTCTCCATTGGAGTAATGTCTCAAACTGTCTACGCTTTGATCAATTCCTGGGACACCTGTAGTAGTTTCCGAAGGTACATCTGGAGGCTTCCTGTAATCTGTGGACGTTCAGAGTTTTGATGAAAGAAAGAAATTGCATCGGGATTGAATACAACAGTCACCATGAGGACTTTTCTCCATGGGAGTAATGTCTCAGTGTGTCTACGCTTTGATCGATTCATGGGACACCAGTAGTAGTTGTACGAAGCACATCTGGAGGCATCCTGCAATCTGTGGACGTTCAGAGTTTTTATGAAAGAAAGAAATTGAATCGGGATTGAATGCAACAGGCACCAGGCGGACTTTTCTCCATGGGAGTAATGTCTCAGTGTGTCTACGCTTTGATCGATTCATGGGACACCAGTAGTAGATTCCGAAGCACATCTGGAGGCTTGCTGTAATCTGCGGACGTTCAGAGTTTTGATGAAAGACAGAAATTGCATCGGGATTGAATACAACAGGCACTATGCAAACTTTCCTAAATAGAAGTAATGTCATAAACTGTCTACGCTTTGATCAATTCCTGGGACACCTGTAGTAGTTTCCGAAGGTACATCTGGAGGATTCCTGTAATCTGTGGACGTTCAGAGTTTTGATGAAAGAAAGAAATTGCATCGGGATTGAATACAACAGTCACCATGAGGACTTTTCTCCATGGGAGTAATGTCTCAGTGTGTCTACGCTTTGATCGATTCATGGGACACCAGTAGTAGTTGTACGAAGCACATCTGGAGGCTTCCTGCAACCTGTGGACGTTCAGAGTTTTGATGAAAGACAGAAATTGCATCGGGGTTGAATATAATGTGTACCATGCGGACTTTTCTCCATGGGAGTAATGTCTCAAACTGTCTACGCTTTGATCAATTCCTGGGACACCTGTAGTAGTTTCCGAAGGTACATCTGGAGGCTTCCTGTAATCTGTGGACGTTCAGAGTTTTGATGAAAGAAAGAAATTGCATCGGGATTGAATACAACAGTCACCATGAGGACTTTTCTCCATTTGAGTAATGTCTCAGTGTGTCTACGATTGATCGATTCATGGGACACCAGTAGTAGTTGTACGAAGCACATCTGGAGGCATCCTGCAATCTGTGGACGTTCAGAGTTTTGATGAAAGACAGAAATTGAATCGGGATTGAATGCAACAGGCACCATGCGGACTTTTCTCCATGGGAGTAATGTATCAGTGTGTCTACGCTTTGATCGATTCATGGGACACCAGTAGTAGATTCCGAAGCACATCTGGAGGCTTGCTGTAATCTGCGGACGTTCAGAGTTTTGATGAAAGACAGAAATTGCATCGGGATTGAATACAACAGGCACCATGCAAACTTTCCTCCATGGAAGTAATGTCACAAACTGTCTACGCTTTGATCAATTCCTGGGACACCTGTAGTAGTTTCCGAAGGTACATCTGTAGTCTTCCTGTAATCTGTGGACGTTCAGAGTTTTGATGAAAGACAGAAATTGCATCGGGATTGAATACAACAGTCACCATGAGGACTTTTCTCCATGGGAGTAATGTCTCAGTGTGTCTACGCTTTGATCGATTCATGGGACACCAGTAGTATTTTCCGAAGCACATCTGGAGGCTTGCTGTAATCTGCGGACGTTCAGAGTTTTGATGAAAGACAGAAATTCCATCGGCATTGAATACAACAGGCACCATGCGGACTTTTCTCCATGGGAGTAATGTCTCAAACTGTCTACGCTTTGATCGATTCCAGGGACAATAGTAGTAGTTTCCGAAACACATCTAGAGGCTTCCTGTAATCTGCGGACGTGCAGAGTTTTGATGAAAGACCGAAATTGCATCGGGATTGAATACAACAGGGACCATGCTAACTTTCCTCCATGGAAGTAATGTCACAAACTGTCTACGCTTTGATCAATTCCTGGGACACCTGTAGTAGTTTCCGAAGGTACATCTGGAGGCTTCCTGTAATCTGTGGACGTTCAGAGTTTTGATGAAAGAAAGAAATTGCATCGGTATTGAATACAACAGTCACCATGAGGACTTTTCTCCATGGGAGTAATGTCTCAGTGTGTCTACGCTTTGATCGATTCATGGGACACCAGTAGTAGTTGTACGAAGCACATCTGGAGGCTTCCTGCAATCTGTGGACGTTCAGAGTTTAGATGAAAGACAGAAATTGCATCGGGGTTGAATATAATGTGTACCATGCGGACTTTTCTCCATGGGAGTAATGCCTCAAACTGTCTACGCTTTGATCGATTCCTGGGACACCAGTAGTAGTTGTACGAAGCACATCTGTAGTCTTCCTGTAATCTGTGGACGTTCAGAGTTTTGATGAAAGACAGAAATTGCATCGGGATTGTATACAACAGGGACCATGCTAACTTTCCTCCATGGAAGTAATGTCACAAACTGTCTATGCTTTGATCAATTCCTGGGACACCTGTAGTAGTTCCCGAAGGTACATCTGGAGGCTTCCTGTAATCTGTGGACGTTCAGAGTTTTGATGAAAGAAAGAAATTGCATCGGGATTGAATACAACAGTCACCATGAGGACTTTTCTCCATGGGAGTAATGTCTCAGTGTGTCTACGCTTTGATCGATTCATGGGACACCAGTAGTATTTTCCGAAGCACATCTGGAGGCTTGCTGTAATCTGCGGACGTTCAGAGTTTTCATGAAAGACAGAAATTGCATCGGGGTTGAATACAACAGGCACCATGCAAACTTTTCTCCATGGGAGTAATGTCTCAAACTATCTACGCTTTGATCGATTCCTGGGACACCAGTAGTAGTTGTACGAAGCACATCTGGAGTCTTCCTGTAATCTGTGGACGTTCAGAGTTTTGATGAAAGACAGAAATTGAATCGGGATTGAATGCAACAGGCACCATGCGGACTTTTCTCCATGGGAGTAATGTCTCAAACTGTCTACGCTTTTATCGATTCCAGGGACACCAGTAGTAGTTTCCGAAGCACATTTGGAGGCTTCCTGTAATCTGCGGACGTTCAGAATTTTGATGAAAGACAGAAATTCCATCGGCATTGAATACAACAGGCACCATGCGGACTTGTCTCCATGGGAGTAATGTCTCAAACTGTCTACGCTTTGATCGATTCCAGGGACACCAGTAGTAGTTTCCGAAGCACATCTTGAGGCTTCCTGTAATCTGTAGACGTTCAGAGTTTTGATGAAAGACAGAAATTGCATCGGGATTGAATATAACAGGGACCATGCTAACTTTCCTCCATGGAAGTAATGTCACAAACTGTCTACGCTTTGATCAATTCCTGGGACACCTGTAGCAGTTTCCGAAGGTACATCTGGAGGCTTCCTGTAATCTGTGGACGTTCAGAGTTTTGATGAAAGAAAGAAATTGCATCGGGATTGAATACAACAGTCACCATGCGGACTTTTCGCCATGGGAGTAATGTCTCAGTGTGTCTACGCTTTGATCGATTCATGGGACAACAGTAGTAGTTGTACGAAGCACATAAGGAGGCATCCTGCAATCTGTGGACGTTCAGAGTTTTGATGAAAGTCAGAAATTGAATCGGGATTGAATGCAACAGGCACCATGCGGACTTTTCTCCATTGGAGTAATGTCTCAAACTGTCTACGCTTTGATCAATTCCTGGGACAAATGTAGTAGTTTCCGAAGGTACATCTGGAGGCTTCCTGTAATCTGTGGACGTTCAGAGTTTTGATGAAAGAAAGAAATTGCATCGGGATTGAATACAACAGTCACCATGAGGACTTTTCTCCATTTGAGTAATGTCTCAGTGTGTCTACGATTGATCGATTCATGGGACACCAGTAGTAGTTGTACGAAGCACATCTGGAGGCATCCTGCAATCTGTGGACGTTCAGAGTTTTGATGAAAGACAGAAATTGAATCGGGATTGAATGCAACAGGCACCATGCGGACTTTTCTCCATGGGAGTAATGTATCAGTGTGTCTACGCTTTGATCGATTCATGGGACACCAGTAGTAGATTCCGAAGCACATCTGGAGGCTTGCTGTAATCTGCGGACGTTCAGAGTTTTGATGAAAGACAGAAATTGCATCGGGATTGAATACAACAGGCACCATGCAAACTTTCCTCCATGGAAGTAATGTCACAAACTGTCTACGCTTTGATCAATTCCTGGGACACCTGTAGTAGTTTCCGAAGGTACATCTGTAGTCTTCCTGTAATCTGTGGACGTTCAGAGTTTTGATGAAAGACAGAAATTGCATCGGGATTGAATACAACAGTCACCATGAGGACTTTTCTCCATGGGAGTAATGTCTCAGTGTGTCTACGCTTTGATCGATTCATGGGACACCAGTAGTATTTTCCGAAGCACATCTGGAGGCTTGCTGTAATCTGCGGACGTTCAGAGTTTTGATGAAAGACAGAAATTGCATCGGGATTGAATACAACAGGCACCATGCAAACTTTTCTCCATGGGAGTAATGTCTCAAACTGTCTACGCTTTGATCGATTCCATGGACACCAGTAGTTGTTTCCGAAGCACATCTGGAGGCTTCCTGTAATCTGCGGACGTGCAGAGTTTTGATGAAAGACCGAAATTGCATCGGGATTGAATACAACAGGGACCATGCTAACTTTCCTCCATGGAAGTAATGTCACAAACTGTCTACGCTTTGATCAATTCCTGGGACACCTGTAGTAGTTTCCGAAGGTACATCTGGAGGCTTCCTGTAATCTGTGGACGTTCAGAGTTTTGATGAAAGAAAGAAATTGCATCGGTATTGAATACAACAGTCACCATGAGGACTTTTCTCCATGGGAGTAATGTCTCAGTGTGTCTACGCTTTGATCGATTCATGGGACACCAGTAGTAGTTGTACGAAGCACAACTGGAGGCTTCCTGCAATCTGTGGACGTTCAGAGTTTAGATGAAAGACAGAAATTGCATCGGGGTTGAATATAATGTGTACCATGCGGACTTTTCTCCATGGGAGTAATGCCTCAAACTGTCTACGCTTTGATCGATTCCTGGGACACCAGTAGTAGTTGTACGAAGCACATCTGTAGTCTTCCTGTAATCTGTGGACGTTCAGAGTTTTGATGAAAGACAGAAATTGCATCGGGATTGTATACAACAGGGACCATGCTAACTTTCCTCCATGGAAGTAATGTCACAAACTGTCTATGCTTTGATCAATTCCTGGGACACTTGTAGTAGTTCCCGAAGGTACATCTGGAGGCTTCCTGTAATCTGTGGACGTTCAGAGTTTTGATGAAAGAAAGAAATTGCATCGGGATTGAATACAACAGTCACCATGAGGACTTTTCTCCATGGGAGTAATGTCTCAGTGTGTCTACGCTTTGATCGATTCATGGGACACCAGTAGTATTTTCCGAAGCACATCTGGAGGCTTGCTGTAATCTGCGGACGTTCAGAGTTTTCATGAAAGACAGAAATTGCATCGGGATTGAATACAACAGGCACCATGCAAACTTTTCTCCATGGGAGTAATGTCTCAAACTATCTACGCTTTGATCGATTCCTGGGACACCAGTAGTAGTTGTACGAAGCACATCTGGAGTCTTCCTGTAATCTGTGGACGTTCAGAGTTTTGATGAAAGACAGAAATTGAATCGGGATTGAATGCAACAGGCACCATGCGGACTTTTCTCCATGGGAGTAATGTCTCAAACTGTCTACGCTTTTATCGATTCCAGGGACACCAGTAGTAGTTTCCGAAGCACATTTGGAGGCTTCCTGTAATCTGCGGACGTTCAGAATTTTGATGAAAGACAGAAATTCCATCGGCATTGAATACAACAGGCACCATGCGGACTTGTCTCCATGGGAGTAATGTCTCAAACTGTCTACGCTTTGATCGATTCCAGGGACACCAGTAGTAGTTTCCGAAGCACATCTAGAGGCTTCCTGTAATCTGTAGACGTTCAGAGCTTTGATGAAAGACAGAAATTGCATCGGGATTGAATATAACAGGGACCATGCTAACTTCCCTCCATGGAAGTAATGTCACAAACTGTCTACGCTTTGATCAATTCCTGGGACACCTGTAGCAGTTTCCGAAGGTACATCTGGAGGCTTCCTGTAATCTGTGGACGTTCAGAGTTTTGATGAAAGAAAGAAATTGCATCGGGATTGAATACAACAGTCACCATGCGGACTTTTCGCCATGGGAGTAATGTCTCAGTGTGTCTACGCTTTGATCGATTCATGGGACACCAGTAGTAGTTGTACGAAGCACATAAGGAGGCATCCTGCAATCTGTGGACGTTCAGAGTTTTGATGAAAGTCAGAAATTGAATCGGGATTGAATGCAACAGGCACCATGCGGACTTTTCTCCATTGGAGTAATGTCTCAAACTGTCTACGCTTTGATCAATTCCTGGGACACCTGTAGTAGTTTCCGAAGGTACATCTGGAGGCTTCCTGTAATCTGTGGACGTTCAGAGTTTTGATGAAAGAAAGAAATTGCATCGGGATTGAATACAACAGTCACCATGAGGACTTTTCTCCATGGGAGTAATGTCTCAGTGTGTCTACGCTTTGATCGATTCATGGGACACCAGTAGTAGTTGTACGAAGCACATCTGGAGGCATCCTGCAATCTGTGGAGGTTCAGAGTTTTTATGAAAGAAAGAAATTGAATCGGGATTGAATGCAACAGGCACCAGGCGGACTTTTCTCCATGGGAGTAATGTCTCAGTGTGTCTACGCTTTGATCGATTCATGGGACACCAGTAGTAGATTCCGAAGCACATCTGGAGGCTTGCTGTAATCTGCGGACGTTCAGAGTTTTGATGAAAGACAGAAATTGCATCGGGATTGAATACAACAGGCACCATGCAAACTTTCCTAAATAGAAGTAATGTCATAAACTGTCTACGCTTTGATCAATTCCTGGGACACCTGTAGTAGTTTCCGAAGGTACATCTGGAGGATTCCTGTAATCTGTGGACGTTCAGAGTTTTGATGAAAGAAAGAAATTGCATCGGGATTGAATACAACAGTCACCATGAGGACTTTTCTCCATGGGAGTAATGTCTCAGTGTGTCTACGCTTTGATCGATTCATGGGACACCAGTAGTAGTTGTACGAAGCACATCTGGAGGCATCCTGCAATCTGTGGACGTTCAGAGTTTTGATGAAAGAAAGAAATTGCATCGGGATTGAATACAACAGTCACCATGAGGACTTTTCTCCATTTGAGTAATGTCTCAGTGTGTCTACGCTTGATCGATTCATGGGACACCAGTAGTAGTTGTACGAAGCACATCTGGAGGCATCCTGCAATCTGTGGACGTTCAGAGTTTTGATGAAAGACAGAAATTGAATCGGGATTGAATGCAACAGGCACCATGCGGACGTTTCTCCATGGGAGTAATGTATCAGTGTGTCTACGCTTTGATCGATTCATGGGACACCAGTAGTAGATTCCGAAGCACATCTGGAGGCTTGCTGTAATCTGCGGACGTTCAGAGTTTTGATGAAAGACAGAAACTGCATCGGGATTGAATACAACAGGCACCATGCAAACTTTCCTCCATGGAAGTAATGTCACAAACTGTCTACGCTTTGATCAATTCCTGGGACACCTGTAGTAGTTTCCGAAGGTACATCTGGAGGCTTCCTGTAATCTGTGGACGTTCAGAGTTTTGATGAAAGAAAGAAATTGCATCGGCATTGAATACAACAGTCACCATGAGGACTTTTCTCCATGGGAGTAATGTCTCAGTGTGTCTACGCTTTGGTCGATTCATGGGACACCTGTAGTAGTTTCCGAAGGTACATCTGGAGGCTTCCTGTAATCCGTGGACGTTCAGAGTTTTGATGAAAGAAAGAAATTGCATCGGGATTGAATACAACAGTCACCATGAGGACTTTTCTCCATGGGAGTAATGTCTCAGTGTGTCTACGCTTTGATCGATTCATGGGACACCAGTAGTAGTTGTACGAAGCACATCTGGAGGCATCCTGCAATCTGTGGACGTTCAGAGTTTTGATGAAAGACAGAAATTGAATCGGGATTGAATGCAACAGGCACCATGCGGACTTTTCTCCATGGGAGTAATGTCTCAGTGTGTCTACGCTTTGATCGATTCATGGGACACCAGTAGTAGATTCCGAAGCACATCTGGAGGCTTGCTGTAATCTGCGGACGTTCAGAGTTTTGATGAAAGACAGAAATTGCATCAGGATTGAATACAACAGGCACCATGCAAACTTTCCTCCATGGAAGTAATGTCACAAACTGTCTACGCTTTGATCAATTCCTGGGACATTTGTAGTAGTTTCCGAAGGTACATCTGGAGGCTTCCTGTAATCTGTGGACGTTCAGAGTTTTGATGAAAGAAAGAAATTGCATCGGGATTGAATACAACAGTCACCATGAGGACTTTTCTCCATGGGAGTAATGTCTCAGTGTGTCTACGCCTTGATCGATTCATGGGACACCAGTAGTAGTTGTACGAAGCACATCTGGAGGCTTCCTGCAATCTGTGGACGTTCAGAGTTTTGATGAAAGACAGAAATTGCATCGGGGTTGAATATAATGTGTACCATGCGGACTTTTCTCCATGGGAGTAATGTCTCAAACTGTCTACGCTTTGATCGATTCCTGGGACACCAGTAGTAGTTGTACGAAGCACATCTGGAGTCTTCCTGTAATCTGTGGACGTTCAGAGTTTTGATGAAAGACAGAAATTGCATCGGGATTGAATACAACAGGGACCATGCTAACTTTCCTCCATGGAAGTAATGTCACAAACTGTCTACGCTTTGATCAATTCCTGGGACACCTGTAGTAGTTTCCGAAGGTACATCTGGAGGCTTCCTGTAATCTGTGGACGTTCAGAGTTTTGATGAAAGAAAGAAATTGCATCGGGATTGAATACAACAGTCACCATGAGGACTTTTCTCCATGGGAGTAATGTCTCAGTGTGTCTACGCTTTGATCGATTCATGGGACCCCAGTAGTAGATTCCGAAGCACATCTGGAGGCTTGCTGTAATCTGCGGACGTTCAGAGTTTTGATGAAAGACAGAAATTGCATCGGGATTGAATACAACAGGCACCATGCAAACTTTTCTCCATGGGAGTAATGTCTCAAACTGTCTACGCTTTGATCGATTCCTGGGACACCAGTAGTAGTTGTACGAAGCACATCTGGAGTCTTCCTGTAATCTGTGGACGTTCAGAGTTTTGATGAAAGACAGATATTGAATCGGGATTGAATGCAACAGGCACCATGCGGACTTTTCTCCATGGGAGTAATGTCTCAAACTGTCTACGCTTTGATCGATTCCTGGGACACCAGTAGTAGTTGTACGAAGCACATCTGGAGTCTTCCTGTAATCTGCAGACGTTCAGAATTTTGATGAAAGACAGAAATTGCATCGGGATTGAATACAACAGGGACCATGCTAACTTTCCTCCATGGAAGTAATGTCACAAACTGTCTACGCTTTGATCAATTCCTGGGACACCTGTAGTAGTTTCCGAAGGTACATCTGGAGGCTTCCTGTAATCTGTGGACGTTCAGAGTTTTGATGAAAGACAGAAATTGCATCGGGATTGAATACAACAGTCACCATGAGGACTTTTCTCCATGGGAGTAATGTCTCAGTGTGTCGACGCTTTGATCGATTCATGGGACACCAGTAGTAGTTTCCGAAGCACATCTGGAGGCTTCCTGTAATCTGTGGACGTTCAGAGTTTTGATGAAAGACAGAAATTGAATCGGGATTGAATACAACAGGCACCATGCGGACTTTTCTCCATGGGAGTAATGTCTCAAACTGTCTACGCTTTGATCAATTCCTGGGACACCTGTAGTAGTTTCCGAAGGTACATCTGGAGGCTTCCTGTAATCTGTGGACGTTCAGAGTTTTGATGAAAGAAAGAAATTGCATCGGGATTGAATACAGCAGACACCATGCGGACTTTTCTCCATGGGAGTAATGTCTCAGTGTGTCTACGCTTTGATCGATTCCTGGGACACCAGTAGTAGTTGTACGATGCACATCTGGAGTCTTCCTGTAATCTGTGGACGTTCAGAGTTTTGATGAAAGACAGAAATTGATTCGGGATTGAATGCAACAGGCTCCATGCGGACTTTTCTCAATGGGAGTAATGTGTCAAACTGTCTACGCTTTGATCGATTCCTGGGACACCAGTAGTAGTTGTACGAAGCACATCTCGAGTCTTCCTGTAATCTGTGGACGTTCAGAGTTTTGATGAAAGACAGAGATTGAATCGGGATTGAATGCAACAGGCACCATGCGGACTTTCCTCCATGGAAGTAATGTCACAAACTGTCTACGCTTTGATCAATTCCTGGGACACCAGTAGTAGTTTCCGAAGGTACATCTGGAGGCTTCCTGTAGTCTGTGGACGTTCAGAGTTTTGATGAAAGAAAGAAATTGCATCGGGATTGAATACAACAGTCACCATGAGGACTTTTCTCCATGGGAGTAATGTGTCAAACTGTCTACGCTTTGATAGATTCCTGGGACACCAGTAGTAGCTGTACGAAGCACATCTGGAGTCTTCCTGTAATCTGTGGACGTTCAGAGTTTTGATGAAAGACAGAAATTGAATCGGGATTGAATGCAACAGCACCATGCGGACTTTTCTCCATGGCAGTAATGTCTCAGTGTGTCTACGCTTTGATCGATTCATGGGACACCAGTAGTAGTTTCCGAAGCACATCCGGAGGCATCCTTTAATCTGCGGACGTTCAGAATTTTGATGAAAGACAGAAATTGCTTCGGCATTGAATACAACAGTCACCATGCGGACTTTTCTCCATGGGAGTAATGTCTCAGTGTGTGTACGCTTTGATCGATTCATGGGACACCAGTAGTAGTTTCCGAAGCACATCTGGAGGCTTCCTGTAATCTGCGGACGTTCAGAATTTTGATGAAAGACAGAAATTGCATCGGCATTGAATACAACAGTCACCATGCGGACTTTTCTCCATGGGAGTAATGTCTCAGTGTGTCTACGCTTTGATCGATTCATGGGACACCAGTAGTAGTTTCCGAAGCACATCTGGAGGCTTCCTGTAATCTGTGGACGTTCAGAGTTTTGATGAAAGACAGAAATTGAATCGGGATTGAATACAACAGGCACCATGCGGACTTTTCTCCATGGGAGTAATGTCTCAGTGTGTCTACGCTTTGATCGTTTCCAGGGATACCAGTAGTAATTTCCGAAGCACATCTGGAGACTTCCTGAAATCTGTAGACGTTCAGAATTTTGATGAAAGACAGAAATTGCATCGGGATTGAATACAACAGGGACCATGCTAACTTTCCTCCATGGAAGTAATGTCACAAACTGTCTACGCTTTGATCAATTCCTGGGACACCTGTAGTAGTTTCCGAAGGTACATCTGGAGGCTTCCTGTAATCTGTGGACGTTCAGAGTTTTGATGAAAGAAAGAAATTGCATCGGGATTGAATACAACAGACACCATGCGGACTTTTCTCCATGGGAGTAATGTCTCAGTGTGTCTACGCTTTGATCCATTCCTGGGACACCAGTAGTAGTTGTACGAAGCACATCTGGAGTCTTCCTGTAATCTGTGGACGTTCAGAGTTTTGATGAAAGACAGAAATTGAATCGGGATTGAATGCAACAGGCTCCATGCGGACTTTTCTCAATGGGAGTAATGTGTCAAACTGTCTACGTTTTGATCGATTCCTGGGACACCAGTAGTAGTTGTACGAAGCACATCTCGAGTCTTCCTGTAATCTGTGGACGTTCAGAGTTTTGATGAAAGACAGAGATTGAATCGGGATTGAATGCAACAGGCACCATGCGGACTTTCCTCCATGGAAGTAATGTCACAAATTGTCTACGCTTTGATCAATTCTTGGGACACCTGTAGTAGTTTCCGAAGGTACATCTGGAGGCTTCCTGTAGTCTGTGGACGTTCAGAGTTTTGATGAAAGACAGAAATTGCATCGGGATTGAATACAACAGTCACCATGAGGACTTTTCTCCATGGGAGTAATGTCTCAGTGTGTCTACGCCTTGATCGATTCATGGGACACCAGTAGTAGTTGTACGAAGCACATCTGGAGGCTTCCTGCAATCTGTGGACGTTCAGAGTTTTGATGAAAGACAGAAATTGCATCGGGGTTGAATATAATGTGTACCATGCGGACTTTTCTCCATGGGAGTAATGTCTCAAACTGTCTACGCTTTGATCGATTCCTGGGACACCAGTAGTAGTTGTACGAAGCACATCTGGAGTCTTCCTGTAATCTGTGGACGTTCAGAGTTTTGATGAAAGACAGAAATTGCATCGGGATTGAATACAACAGGGACCATGCTAACTTTCCTCCATGGAAGTAATGTCACAAACTGTCTACGCTTTGATCAATTCCTGGGACACCTGTAGTAGTTTCCGAAGGTACATCTGGAGGCTTCCTGTAACCTGTGGACGTTCAGAGTTTTGATGAAAGAAAGAAATTGCATCGGGATTGAATACAACAGTCACCATGAGGACTTTTCTCCTTGGGAGTAATGTCTCAGTGTGTCTACGCTTTGATCGATTCATGGGACACCAGTAGTAGATTCCGAAGCACATCTGGAGGCTTGCTGTAATCTGCGGACGTTCAGGGTTTTGATGAAAGACAGAAATTGCATCGGGATTGAATACAACAGGCACCATGCAAACTTTTCTCCATGGGAGTAATGTCTCAAACTGTCTACGCTTTGATCGATTCCTGGGACACCAGTAGTAGTTGTACGAAGCACATCTGGAGTCTTCCTGTAATCTGTGGACGTTCAGAGTTTTGATGAAAGACAGAAATTGAATGGGGATTGAATGCAACAGGCACCATGCGGACTTTTCTCCATGGGAGTAATGTCTCAAACTGTCTACGCTTTGATCGATTCCTGGGACACCAGTAGTAGTTGTACGAAGCACATCTGGAGTCTTCCTGTAATCTGCAGACGTTCAGAATTTTGATGAAAGACAGAAATTGCATCGGGATTGAATACAACAGGGACCATGCTAACTTTCCTCCATGGAAGTAATGTCACAAACTGTCTACGCTTTGATCAATTCCTGGGACACCTGTAGTAGTTTCCGAAGGTACATCTGGAGGCTTCCTGTAATCTGTGGACGTTCAGAGTTTTGATGAAAGACAGAAATTGCATCGGGATTGAATACAACAGTCACCATGAGGACTTTTCTCCATGGGAGTAATGTCTCAGTGTGTCTACGCTTTGATCGATTCATGGGACACCAGTAGTAGTTTCCGAAGCACATCTGGAGGCTTCCTGTAATCTGTGGACGTTCAGAGTTTTGATGAAAGACAGAAATTGAATCGGGATTGAATACAACAGGCACCATGCGGACTTTTCTCCATGGGAGTAATGTCTCAAACTGTCTACGCTTTGATCAATTCCTGGGACACCTGTAGTAGTTTCCGAAGGTACATCTGGAGGCTTCCTGTAATCTGTGGACGTTCAGAGTTTTGATGAAAGAAAGAAATTGCATCGGGATTGAATACAGCAGACACCATGCGGACTTTTCTCCATGGGAGTAATGTCTCAGTGTGTCTACGCTTTGATCGATTCCTGGGACACCAGTAGTAGTTGTACGATGCACATCTGGAGTCTTCCTGTAATCTGTGGACGTTCAGAGTTTTGATGAAAGACAGAAATTGAATCGGGATTGAATGCAACAGGCTCCATGCGGACTTTTCTCAATGGGAGTAATGTGTCAAACTGTCTACGCTTTGATCGATTCCTGGGACACCAGTAGTAGTTGTACGAAGCACATCTCGAGTCTTCCTGTAATCTGTGGACGTTCAGAGTTTTGATGAAAGACAGAGATTGAATCGGGATTGAATGCAACAGGCACCATGCGGACTTTCCTCCATGGAAGTAATGTCACAAACTGTCTACGCTTTGATCAATTCCTGGGACACCAGTAGTAGTTTCCGAAGGTACATCTGGAGGCTTCCTGTAGTCTGTGGACGTTCAGAGTTTTGATGAAAGAAAGAAATTGCATCGGGATTGAATACAACAGTCACCATGAGGACTTTTCTCCATGGGAGTAATGTGTCAAACTGTCTACGCTTTGATAGATTCCTGGGACACCAGTAGTAGCTGTACGAAGCACATCTGGAGTCTTCCTGTAATCTGTGGACGTTCAGAGTTTTGATGTAAGACAGAAATTGAATCGGGATTGAATGCAACAGCACCATGCGGACTTTTCTCCATGGCAGTAATGTCTCAGTGTGTCTACGCTTTGATCGATTCATGGGACACCAGTAGTAGTTTCCGAAGCACATCCGGAGGCATCCTTTAATCTGCGGACGTTCAGAATTTTGATGAAAGACAGAAATTGCTTCGGCATTGAATACAACAGTCACCATGCGGACTTTTCTCCATGGGAGTAATGTCTCAGTGTGTGTACGCTTTGATCGATTCATGGGACACCAGTAGTAGTTTCCGAAGCACATCTGGAGGCTTTCTGTAATCTGCGGACGTTCAGAATTTTGATGAAAGACAGAAATTGCATCGGCATTGAATACAACAGTCACCATGCGGACTTTTCTCCATGGGAGTAATGTCTCAGTGTGTCTACGCTTTGATCGATTCATGGGACACCAGTAGTAGTTTCCGAAGCACATCTGGAGGCTTCCTGTAATCTGTGGACGTTCAGAGTTTTGATGAAAGACAGAAATTGAATCGGGATTGAATACAACAGGCACCATGCGGACTTTTCTCCATGGGAGTAATGTCTCAGTGTGTCTACGCTTTGATCGTTTCCAGGGATACCAGTAGTAATTTCCGAAGCACATCTGGAGACTTCCTGAAATCTGTAGACGTTCAGAATTTTGATGAAAGACAGAAATTGCATCGGGATTGAATACAACAGGGACCATGCTAACTTTCCTCCATGGAAGTAATGTCACAAACTGTCTACGCTTTGATCAATTCCTGGGACACCTGTAGTAGTTTCCGAAGGTACATCTGGAGGCTTCCTGTAATCTGTGGACGTTCAGAGTTTTGATGAAAGAAAGAAATTGCATCGGGATTGAATACAACAGACACCATGCGGACTTTTCTCCATGGGAGTAATGTCTCAGTGTGTCTACGCTTTGATCCATTCCTGGGACACCAGTAGTAGTTGTACGAAGCACATCTGGAGTCTTCCTGTAATCTGTGGACGTTCAGAGTTTTGATGAAAGACAGAAATTGAATCGGGATTGAATGCAACAGGCTCCATGCGGACTTTTCTCAATGGGAGTAATGTGTCAAACTGTCTACGTTTTGATCGATTCCTGGGACACCAGTAGTAGTTGTACGAAGCACATCTCGAGTCTTCCTGTAATCTGTGGACGTTCAGAGTTTTGATGAAAGACAGAGATTGAATCGGGATTGAATGCAACAGGCACCATGCGGACTTTCCTCCATGGAAGTAATGTCACAAATTGTCTACGCTTTGATCAATTCCTGGGACACCTGTAGTAGTTTCCGAAGGTACATCTGGAGGCTTCCTGTAGTCTGTGGACGTTCAGAGTTTTGATGAAAGAAAGAAATTGCATCGGGATTGAATACAACAGTCACCATGAGGACTTTTCTCCATGGGAGTAATGTGTCAAACTGTCTACGCTTTGATAGATTCCTGGGACACCAGTAGTAGTTGTACGAAGCACATCTGGAGTCTTCCTGTAATCTGTGGACGTTCAGAGTTTTGATGAAAGACAGAAATTGAATCGGGATTGAATGCAACAGCACCATGCGGACTTTTCTCCATGGCAGTAATGTCTCAGTGTGTCTACGCTTTGATCGATTCATGGGACACCAGTAGTAGTTTCCGAAGCACATCTGGAGGCATCCTTTAATCTGCGGACGTTCAGAATTTTGATGAAAGACAGAAATTGCTTCGGCATTGAATACAACAGTCACCATGCGGACTTTTCTCCATGGGAGTAATGTGTCAGTGTGTCTACGCTTTGATCGATTCATGGGACACCAGTAGTAGTTTCCGAAGCACATCTGGAGGCTTCCTGTAATCTGCGGACGTTCAGAATTTTGATGAAAGACAGAAATTGCATCGGCATTGAATACAACAGTCACCATGCGGACTTTTCTCCATGGGAGTAATGTCTCAGTGTGTCTACGCTTTGATCGATTCATGGGACACCAGTAGTAGTTTCCGAAGCACATCTGGAGGCTTCCTGTAATCTGTGGACGTTCAGAGTTTTGATGAAAGACAGAAATTGAATCGGGATTGAATACAGCAGGCACCATGCGGACTTTTCTCCATGGGAGTAATGTCTCAGTGTGTCTACGCTTTGATCGATTCATTGGACATCAGTAGTAGTTGCACGAAGCCCATCTGGAGACTTCCTGAAATCTGTAGACGTTCAGAATTTTGATGAAAAACAGAAATTGCTTCGGGATTGAATACAACAGGGACCATGCTACCTTTCCTCCATGGAAGTAATGTCACAAACTGTCTACGCTTTGATCAGTTCCTGGGACACCTGTAGTAGTCTCCGAAGGTACATCTGGAGGCTTCCTGTAATCTGTGGACGTTCAGAGTTTTGATGAAAGAAAGAAATTGCATCGGGATTGAATACAACAGTCACCATGAGGACTTTTCTCCATGGGAGTAATGTCTCAGTGTGTCTACGCTTTGATCGATTCATGGGACACCAGTAGTAGTTGTACGAAGCACATCTGTAGGATTCCTGCTATCTGTGGACGTTCAGAGTTTTGATGAAAGACAGAAATTGCATCGGGGTTGAATATAATGTGTACCATGCGGACTTTTCTCCATGGGAGTAATGTCTCAAACTGTCTACGCTTTGAACGATTCCTGGGACACCAGTAGTAGTTGTACGAAGGACATCTGGAGTCTTCCTGTAATCTGTGGACGTTCAGAGATTTGATGAAAGACAGAAATTGAATCGGGATTGAATGCAACAGGCTCCATGCGGACTTTTCTCCATGGGAGTAATGTGTCAAACTGTCTACGCTTTGATAGATTCCTGGGACACCAGTAGTAGTTGTACGAAGCACATCTGGAGTCTTCCTGTAATCTGTGGACGTTCAGAGTTTTGATGAAAGACAGAAATTGAATCGGGATTGAATGCAACAGCACCATGCGGACTTTTCTCCATGGCAGTAATGTCTCAGTGTGTCTACGCTTTGATCGATTCATGGGACACCAGTAGTAGTTTCCGAAGCACATCTGGAGGCATCCTTTAATCTGCGGACGTTCAGAATTTTGATGAAAGACAGAAATTGCTTCGGCATTGAATACAACAGTCACCATGCGGACTTTTCTCCATGGGAGTAATGTCTCAGTGTGTGTACGCTTTGATCGATTCATGGGACACCAGTAGTAGTTTCCGAAGCACATCTGGAGGCTTCCTGTAATCTGCGGACGTTCAGAATTTTGATGAAAGACAGAAATTGCATCGGCATTGAATACAACAGTCACCATGCGGACTTTTCTCCATGGGAGTAATGTCTCAGTGTGTCCACGCTTTGATCGATTCATGGGACACCAGTAGTAGTTTCCGAAGCACATCTGGAGGCTTCCTGTAATCTGTGGACGTTCAGAGTTTTGATGAAAGACAGAAATTGAATCGGGATTGAATACAACAGGCACCATGCGGACTTTTCTCCATGGGAGTAATGTCTCAGTGTGTCTACGCTTTGATCGATTCATTGGACACCAGTAGTAGTTGTACGAAGCCCATCTGGAGACTTCCTGAAATCTGTAGACGTTCAGAATTTTGATGAAAAACAGAAATTGCTTCGGGATTGAATACAACAGGGACCATGCTACCTTTCCTCCATGGAAGTAATGTCACAAACTGTCTACGCTTTGATCAATTCCTGGGACACCTGTAGTAGTTTCCGAAGGTACATCTGGAGGCTTCCTGTAATCTGTGGACGTTCAGAGTTTTGATGAAAGAAAGAAATTGCATCGGGATTGAATACAACAGTCACCATGAGGACTTTTCTCCATGGGAGTAATGTCTCAGTGTGTCTACGCTTTGATCGATTCATGGGACACCAGTAGTAGTTGTACGAAGCACATCTGTAGGCTTCCTGCTATCTGTGGACGTTCAGAGTTTTGATGAAAGACAGAAATTGCATCGGGGTTGAATATAATGTGTACCATGCGGACTTTTCTCCATGGGAGTAATGTCTCAAACTGTCTACGCTTTGATCAGTTCCTGGGACACCTGTAGTAGTTGTACGAAGCACATCTGGAGTCTTCCTGTAATCTTTGGACGTTCAGGGTTTTGATGAAAGACAGAAATTGAATCGGGATTGATCGCAACAGGCACCATGCGGACTTTTCTCCATGGGAGTAATGTCTCAAACTGTCTACGCTTTGATCGATTCCAGGGATACCAGTAGTAGTTTCCGAAGCACATCTTGAGACTTCCTGAAATCTGTAGACGTTCAGAATTTTGATGAAAGACAGAAATTGCATCGGGATTGAATACAACAGGGACCATGCTAACTTTCCTCCATGGAAGTAATGTCACAAACTGTCTACGCTTTGATCAATTCCTGGGACACCTGTAGTAGTTTCCGAAGGTACATCTGGAGGCTTCCTGTAATCTGTGGACGTTCAGAGTTTTGATGAAAGAAAGAAATTGCATCGGGATTGAATACAACAGACACCATGCGGACTTTTCTCCATGGGAGTAATGTCTCAGTGTGTCTACGCTTTGATCGATTCCTGGGACACCAGTAGTAGTTGTACGAAGCACATCTGGAGTCTTCCTGTAATCTGTGGACGTTCAGAGTTTGGATGAAAGACAGAAATTGAATCGGGATTGAATGCAACAGGCTCCATGCGGACTTTTCTCAATGGGAGTAATGTGTCAAACTGTCTACGCTTTGATCGATTCCTGGGACACCAGTAGTAGTTGTACGAAGCACATCTCGAGTCTTCCTGTAATCTGTGGACGTTCAGAGTTTTGATGAAAGACAGAGATTGAATCGGGATTGAATGCAACAGGCACAATGCGGACTTTTCTCCATGGGAGTAATGTCTCAAACTGTCTACGCTTTGATCGATTCCAGGGATACCAGTAGTAGTTTCCGAAGCACATCTGGAGACTTCCTGAAATCTGTAGACGTTCAGAATTTTGATGAAAGACAGAAATTGCATCGGGATTGAATACAACAGGGACCATGCTAACTTTCCTCCATGGAAGTAATGTCACAAACTGTCTACGCTTTGATCAATTCCTGGGACACCTGTAGTATTTTCCGAAGGTACATCTGGAGGCTTCCTGTAATCTGTGGACGTTCAGAGTTTTGATGAAAGAAAGAAATTGCATCGGGATTGAATACAACAGTCACCATGCGGACTTTTCTCCATGGGAGTAATGTCTCAAACTGTCTACGCTTTGATCGATTCCTGGGACACCAGTAGTAGTTGTACGAAGCACATCTGGAGTCTTCCTGTAATCTGTGGACGTTCAGAGTTTTGATGAAAGACAGAAATTGAATCGGGATTGAATGCAACAGGCACCATGCGGACTTTTCTCCATGGGAGTAATGTCTCAAACTGTCTACGCTTTGATCGATTCCTGGGACACCAGTAGTAGTCGTACGAAGCACATCTGGATTCTTCCTGTAATCTGCAGACGTTCAGAATTTTGATGAAAGACAGAAATTGCATCGGGATTGAATACAACAGGGACCATGCTAACTTTCCTCCATGGAAGTAATGTCACAAACTGTCTACGCTTTGATCAATTCCTGGGACACCTGTAGTAGTTTCCGAAGGTACATCTGGGGGCTTCCTGCAATCTGTGGACGTTCAGAGTTTTGATGAAAGAAAGAAATTGCATCGGGATTGAATACAACAGTCACCATGAGGACTTTTCTCCATGGGAGTTATGTCTCAGTGTGTCTACGATTTGATCGATTCATGGGACACCAGTAGTAGTTTCCGAAGCACATCTGGAGGCTTCCTGCCATCTGTGGACGTTCAGAGTTTTGATGAAAGACAGAAATTGCATCGGGGTTGAATATAATGTGTACCATGCGGACTTTTCTCCATGGGAGTAATGTCTCAAACTGTCTACGCTTTGATCGATTCCTGGGACACCAGTAGTAGTTGTACGAAGCACATCTGGAGTCTTCCTGTAATCTGTGGACGTTCAGAGTTTTGATGAAAGACATAAATTGAATCGGGATTGAATGCAACAGGCACCATGCGGACTTTTCTCCATGGGAGTAATGTCTCAAACTGTCTACGCTTTGATCGATTCCTGGGATACCAGTAGTAGTTGTACGAAGCACATCTGGAGTCTTCATGTAATCTGTGGACGTTCAGAGTTTTCATGAAAGACAGAAATTGAATCGGGATTGAATGCAACAGGCACCATGCGGACTTTTCTCCATGGGAGTAATGTCTCAAACTGTCTACGCTTTGATCGATTCCTGGGACACCAGTAGTAGTTGTACGAAGCACATCTGGAGACTTCCTGTAATCTGTGGACGTTCAGAGTTTTGATGAAAGACAGAAATTGAATCGGGATTGAATGCAACAGGCACCATGCGGACTTTTCTCCATGGGAGTAATGTCTCAAACTGTCTACGCTTTGATCGATTCCTGGGACACCAGTAGTAGTTGTACGAAGCACATCTGGAGTCTTCCTGTAATCTGTGGACGTTCAGAGTTTTGATGAAAGACAGAAATTGAATCGGGATTGAATGCAACAGGCACCATGCGGACTTTTCTCCATGGGTGTAATGTGTCAAACTGTCTACGCTTTGATCGATTCCTGGGACACCAGTAGTAGTTGTACGAAGCATATCTGGATTCTTCCTGTAATCTGCAGACGTTCAGAAGTTTGATGAAAGACAGAAATATCATCGGGATTGAATACAACAGGGACCATGCTAACTTTCCTCCATGGAAGTAATGTCACAAACTGTCTACTCTTTGATCAATTCCTGGGACACCTGTAGTAGTTTCCGAAGGTACATCTGGAGGCTTCCTGCAATCTGTGGACGTTCAGAGTTTTGATGAAAGAAAGAAATTGCATCGGGATTGAATACAACAGTCACCATGAGGACTTTTCTCCATGGGAGTAATGTCTCAAACTGTCTACGCTTTGATCGATTCATGGGACACCAGTAGTAGTTGTACGAAGCACATCTGTAGGCTTCCTGCCATCTGTGGACGTTCAGAGTTCTGATGAAAGACAGAAAATGCATCGGGGTTGAATATAATGTGTACCATGCGGACTTTTCTCCATGGGAGTAATGTCTCAAACTGTCTACGCTTTGATCGATTCCTGGGACACCAGTAGTAGTTGTACGAAGCACATCTGGAGTCTTCCAGTAATCTGTGGACGTTCAGAGTTTTGATGAAAGACAGAAATTGAATCGGGATTGAATGCAACAGGCACCATGCGGACTTTTCTCCATGGGAGTAATGTCTCAAACTGTCTACGCTTTGATCGATTCCTGGGACACCAGTAGTAGTTGTACGAAGCACATCTGGAGTCTTCCTGTAATCTGTGGACGTTCAGAGTTTTGATGAAAGACAGAAATTGAATCGGGATTGAATGCAACAGGCACCATGCGGACTTTTCTCCATGGGAGTAATGTCTCAAACTGTCTACGCTTTGATCGATTCCTGGGACACCAGTAGTAGTTGTACGAAGCACATCTGGATTCTTCCTGTAATCTGCAGACGTTCAGAATTTTGATGAAAGACAGAAATTGCATCGGGATTGAATACAACAGGGACCATGCTAACCTTCCTCCATGGAAGTAATGTCACAAACTGTCTAAGCTTTGATGAATTCCTGGGACACCTGTAGTAGTTTCCGAAGGTACATCTGGAGGCTTCCTGCAATCTGTGGACGTTCAGAGTTTAAATGAAAGAAAGAAATTGCATCGGGATTGAATACAACAGTCACCATGAGGACTTTTCTCCATGGGAGTAATGTCTCAGTGTGTCTACGCTTTGATCGATTCATGGGACACCAGTAGTAGTTTCCGAAGCACATCTGGAGGCTTCCTGTAATCTGCGGACGTTCAGAATTTTGATGAAAGACAGAAATAGCATCGGCATTGAATACAACAGTCACCATGCGGACTTTTCTCCATGGGAGTAATGTCTCAGTGTGTCTACGTTTTGATCGACTCGTGGGACACCAGTAGTAGTTTCCGAAGCACATCTGGAGGCTTCCTGTAATCTGTGGACGTTCAGAGTTTTGATGAAAGACAGAAATTGCATCGGGATTGAATACAACAGGCACCATGCGGACTTTTCTCCATGGGAGTCATGTTTCAAACTGTCTACGCTTTGATCGATTCCAGGGATACCAGTAGTAGTTTCCGAAGCACATCTGGAGGCTTCCTGAAATCTGTAGACGTTCAGAGTTTTCATGAAAGACAGAAATTGCATCGGGATTGAATACAACGGGCACCATGCGGACTTTTCTCCATAGGAGTAATGTCTCAAACTGTCTACGCTTTGATCGATTCCTGGGACACCAGTAGTAGTGTACGAAGCACATCTGGAGTCTTCCTGTAATCTGTGGACGTTCAGAGTTTTGATGAAATCAGAAATTGCATCGGGATTGAATACAACAGGGACCATGCTAACTTTCCTCCATGGAAGTAATGTCACAAACTGTCTACGCTTTGATCAATTCCTGGGACACCTGTAGTAGTTTCCGAAGGTACATCTGGAGGCTTCCTGTAATCTGTGGACGTTCAGAGTTTTGATCAAAGAAAGAAATTGCATCGGGATTGAATACAACAGTCACCATGAGGAATTTTCTCCATGGGAGTAATGTCTCAAACTGTCTACGCCTTGATCGATTCATGGGACACCAGTAGTAGTTGTACGAAGCACATCTGGAGGCTTCCTGCAATCTGTGGACGTTCAGAGTTTTGATGAAAGACAGAAATTGCATCGGGGTTGAATATAATGTGTACCATGCGGACTTTTCTCCATTTGAGTAATGTCTCAAACTGTCTACGCTTTGATCGATTCCTGGGACACCAGTAGTAGTTGTACGAAGCACATCTGGAGGCTTCCTGTAATCTGTGGACGTTCAGAGTTTTGATGAAAGAAAGAAATTGCATCGGGATTGAATACAACAGTCACCATGAGGACTTTTCTCCATGGGAGTAATGTCTCAAACTGTCTACGCCTTGATCGATTCCTGGGACACCAGTAGTAGTTTCCGAAGCACATCTTGAGACTTCCTGAAATCTGTAGACATTCAGAATTTTGATGAAAGACAGAAATTGCATCGGGATTGAATACAACAGGGACCATGCTAACTTTCCTCCATGGAAGTAATGTCACAAACTGTCTACGCTTTGATCAATTCCTGGGACACCTGTAGTAGTTTCCGAAGGTACATCTGGAGGCTTCCTGTAATCTGTGGACGTTCAGAGTTTTGATGAAAGAAAGAAATTGCATCGGGATTGAATACAACAGTCACCATGAGGACTTTTCTCCATGGGAGTAATGTCTCAGTGTGTCTACGCTTTGATAGATTCATGGGACACCAGTAGTAGTTGTACGAAGCACATCTGTAGGCTTCCTGCAATCTGTGGACGTTCAGAGTTTTGATGAAAGACAGAAATTGCATCGGGGTTGAATATAATGTGTACCTTGCGGACTTTTCTCCATGGGAGTAATGTCTCAAACTGTCTACGCTTTGATCGATTCCTGGGACACCAGTAGTAGTTGTACGAAGCACATCTGGAGTCTTCCTGTAATCTGTGGACGTTCAGAGTTTTGATGAAAGACAGATATTGAATCGGGATTGAATGCAACAGGCACCATGCGGACTTTTCTCCATGCGAGTAATGTGTCAAACTGTCTACGCTTTGATCGATTCCTGGGACACCAGTAGTAGTTGTACGAAGCACATCTGGAGTCTTCATGTAATCTGTGGACGTTCAGAGTTTTGATGAAAGACAGAAATTGAATCGGGATTGAATGCAACAGGCACCATGCGGACTTTTCTCCATGGGAGTAATGTCTCAAACTGTCTACGCTTTGATCGATTCCTGGGACACCAGTAGTAGTTGTACGAAGCACATCTGGAGTCTTCCTGTAATCTGTGGACGTTCAGAGTTTTGATGAAAGACAGAAATTGAATCGGGATTGAATGCAACAGGCACCATGCGGACTTTTCTCCATGGGAGTAATGTCTCAAACTGTCTACGCTTTGATCGATTCCTGGGACACCAGTAGTAGTTGTACGAAGCACATCTGGAGTCTTCCTGTAATCTGTGGACGTTCAGAGTTTTGATGAAAGACAGAAATTGAATCAGGATTGAATGCAACAGGCACCATGCGGACGTTTCTCCATGGGAGTAATGTCTCAAACTGTCTACGCTTTGATCGATTCCTGGGACACCAGTAGTAGTTGTACGAAACACATCTGGAGTCTTCCTGTAATCTGCGGACGTTCAGAGTTTTGATGAAAGACAGAAATTGAATCGGGATTGAATGCAACAGGCACCATGCGGACTTTTCTCCATGGGAGTAATGTCTCAAACTGTCTACGCTTTGATCGATTCCTGGGACACCAGTAGTAGTAGTACGAAGCACATCTGGATTCTTCCTGTAATCTGCAGACGTTCAGAATTTTGATGAAAGACAGAAATTGCATCGGGATTGAATACAACAGGGACCATGCTAACTTTCCTCCATGGAAGTAATGTCACAAACTGTCTACGCTTTGATCAATTCCTGGGACACCTGTAGTAGTTTCCGAAGGTACATCTGGGGGCTTCCTGCAATCTGTGGACGTTCAGAGTTTTGATGAAAGGAAGAAATTGCATCGGGATTTAATACAACAGTCACCATAAGGACTTTTCTCCATTGGAGTAATGTCTCAGTGTGTCTACGCTTTGATCGATTCATGGGACACCAGTAGTAGTTTCCGAATTACATCTGGAGGCTTCCTGCCATCTGTGGACGTTCAGAGTTTTGATGAAAGACAGAAATTGCATCGGGGTTGAATATAATGTGTACCATGCGGACTTTTCTCCATGGGAGTAATGTCTCAAACTGTCTACGCTTTGATCGATTCCTGGGACACCAGTAGTAGTTGTACGAAGCACATCTGGAGTCTTCCTGTAATCTGTGGACGTTCAGAGTTTTGATGAAAGACAGAAATTGAATCGGGATTGAATGCAACAGGCACCATGCGGACTTTTCTCCATGGGAGTAATGTCTCAAACTGTCTACGCTTTGATCGATTCCTGGGACACCAGTAGTAGTTGTACGAAGCACATCTGGAGTCTTCCTGTAATCTGTGGACGTTCAGAGTTTTGATGAAAGACAGAAATTGAATCGGGATTGAATGCAACAGGCACCATGCGGACTTTTCTCCATGGGAGTAATGTCTCAAACTGTCTACGCTTTGATCGTTTCCTGGGACACCAGTAGTAGTTGTACGAAGCACATCTGGAGTCTTCCTGTAATCTGTGGACGTTCAGAGTTTTGATGAAAGACAGAATTTGAATCGGGATTGAATGCAACAGGCACCATGCGGACTTTTCTCCATGGGAGTAATGTCTCAAACTGTCTACGCTTTGATCGATTCCTGGGACACCAGTAGTAGTTGTACGAAGCACATCTGGAGTCTTCCTGTAATCCGTGGACGTTCAGAGTTTTGATGAAAGACAGAAATTGAATCGGGATTGAATGCAACAGGCACCATGCGGACTTTTCTCCATGGGAGTAATGTCTCAAACTGTCTACGCTTTGATCGATTCCTGGGACACCAGTAGTAGTTGTACGAAGCACATCTGGATTCTTCCTGTAATCTGCAGACGTTCAGAATTTTGATGAAAGACAGAAATTGCATCGGGATTGAATACAACAGGGACCATGCTAACTTTCCTCCATGGAAGTAATGTCACAAACTGTCTACGCTTTGATCAATTCCTGGGACACCTGTAGTAGTTTCCGAAGGTACATCTGGAGGCTTCCAGCAATCTGTGGACGTTCAGAGTTTTGATGAAAGAAAGAAATTGCATCGGGATTGAATACAACAGTCACCATGAGGACTTTTCTCCATGGGAGTAATGTCTCAGTGTGTCTACGCTTTGATCGATTCATGGGACACCAGTAGTAGTTGTACGAAGCACATCTGTAGGCTTCCTGCCATCTGTGGACGTTCAGAGTTTTGATGAAAGACAGAAATTGCATCGGGGTTGAATATAATGTGTACCATGCGGACTTTTCTCCATGGGAGTAATGTCTCAAACTGTCTACGCTTTGATCGATTCCTGGGACACCAGTAGTAGTTGTACGAAGCACATCTGGAGTCTTCCAGTAATCTGTGGACGTTCAGAGTTTTGATGAAAGACAGAAATTGAATCGGGATTGAATGCAACAGGCACCATGCGGACTTTTCTCCATGGGAGTAATGTCTCAAACTGTCTACGCTTTGATCGATTCCTGGGACACCAATAGTAGTTGTACGAAGCACATCTGGAGTCTTCCTGTAATCTGTGGACGTTCAGAGTTTTGATGAAAGACAGAA
Source organism: Schistocerca gregaria (assembly GCF_023897955.1). Classification (NCBI taxonomy): domain Eukaryota; kingdom Metazoa; phylum Arthropoda; class Insecta; order Orthoptera; family Acrididae; genus Schistocerca; species Schistocerca gregaria. Next base: position 3,449,890 of record NW_026061730.1, on the reverse strand, counting down.
ATTGAATCGGGATTGAATGCAACAGGCACCCTGCGGACTTTTCTCCATGGGAGTAATGTCTCAAACCGTCTACGCTTTGATCGATTCCTGGGACACCAGTAGTAGTTGTACGAAGCACATCTGGATTCTTCCTGTAATCTGCAGACGTTCAGAATTTTGATGAAAGACAGAAATTGAATCGGGATTGAATGCAACAGGCACCATGCGGACTTTTCTCCATGGGAGTAATGTCTCAAACTGTCTACGCTTTGATCGATTCCTGGGACACCAGTAGTAGTTGTACGAAGCACATCCGGAGTCTTCCTGTAATCTGTGGACGTTCAGAATTTTGATGAAAGACAGAAATTGCATCGGGATTGAATACAACAGGGACCATGCTAACTTTCCTCCATGGAAGTAATGTCACAAACTGTCTACGCTTTGATCAATTCCTGGGACACCTGTAGTAGTTTCCGAAGGTACATCTGGAGGCTTCCTGTAATCTGTGGACGTTCAGAGTTTTGATGAAAGAAAGAAATTGCATCGGGATTGAATACAACAGTCACCATGAGGACTTTTCTCCATGGGAGTAATGTCTCAGTGTGACTACGCTTTGATCGATTCATGGGACACCAGTAGTAGTTGTACGAAGCACATCTGGAGGCTTCCTGCAATCTGTGGACGTTCAGAGTTTTGATGAAAGACAAAAATTGCATCGGGGTTGAATATAATGTGTACCATGCGGACTTTTCTCCATGGGAGTAATATCTCAAACTGTCTACGCTTTGATCGATTCCTGGGACACCAGTAGTAGTTTCCGAAGCACATCTGGAGACTTCCTGAAATCTGTAGACGTTCAGAATTTTGATGAAAGACAGAAATTGCATCGGGATTGAATACAACAGGAACGATGCGGTCTTTTCTCCATGGGAGTAATGTCACATACTGTCTACGCTTTGATCGATTCCTGGGACACCAGTAGTAGTTTCCGAAGCACATCTGGAGGCTTGCTGTAATCTGCGGACGTTCAGAGTTTTGATGAAAGACAGAAATTGCATCGGGATTGAATACAACAGGCACCATGCAAACTTTTCTCCATGGGAGTAATGTCTCAAACTGTCTACGCTTTGATCGATTCCAGGGATACCAGTAGTAATTTCCGAAGCACATCTGGAGACTTCCTGAAATCTGTAGACTTTCAGAATTTTGAGGAAAGACAGAAATTGCATCGGGATTGAATACAACAGGGACATTGCTAACTTTCCTCCATGTAAGTAATGTCACAAACAGTCTACACTTTGATCAATTCCTGGGACACCAGTAGTAGTTTCCGAAGGTACATCCGGAGGCTTCCTGTAATCTGTGGACGTTCAGAGTTTTGATGAAAGAAAGAAATTGCATCGTTATTGTATACAACAGTCACCATGCGGACTTTTCTCCATGGGAGTAATGTCTCAGTGTGTCTACGCTTTGATCGATTCATGGGACAGCAGTAGTAGTTGTACGAAGCACATCTGTAGGCTTCATGCAATCTGTGGACGTTCAGAGTTTTGATGAAAGACACAAATAGCATCGGGATTGAATATAATGTGTACCATGCGGACTTTTCTCCATGGGAGAAATGTCTCAAACTGTCTACGCTTTGATCGATTCCTGGACACCAGTAGTAGTTTCCGAAGCACATCTGGAGACTTCCTGAAATCTGTAGACGTTCAGAGTTTTGATGAAAGACAGAAATTGCATCGGGATTGAATATAACAGGGACCATGCTAACTTTCCTCCATGGAAGTAATGTCACAAACTGTCTACGCTTTTATCAATTCCTGGGACACCTGTAGTAGTTTCCGAAGGTACATCTGGAGGCTTCCTGTAAACTGTGGACGTTCAGAGTTTTGATGAAAGAAAGAAATTGCATCGGGATTGAATACAACAGTCACCATGCGGACATTTCTCCATGGGAGTAATGTCTCAGTGTGTCTACGCTTTGATCGATTCATGGGACACCAGTAGTAGTTGTACGAAGCACATCTGGAGGCTTCTTGCTATCTGTGGACGTTCAGAGTTTTGATGAAAGACAGAAATTGCATCGGGATTGAATATAATGTGTGCCATGCTTACTTTTCTCCATGGGAGTAATGTCTCAAACTGTCTACGCTTTGATCGATTCCTGGGACAGCAGTAGTAGTTTCCGAAGCACATCTGGAGGCTTCCTGTAGTCTGTGGACGTTCAGAGTTTTGATGAAAGACAGAAATTGGATCGGGATTGAATACAACAGGCACCATGCGGACTTTTCTCCATGGGAGTAATGTCTCAAACTGTCTACGCTTTGAACGATTCCTGCGACACCAGTAGTAGTTTCCGAAGCACATCTGGAGGCATCTTGTAATCTGCGTACGTTCAGAGTTTTGATGAAAGACAGAAATTGCTACGGGATTGAATACAACAGGCACCATGCGGACTTTTCTCCATGGGAGTAATGTCTCAAACTGTCTACGCTTTGATTGGTTCCTGGGACACCAGTTGTATTTGTACGAAGCATATCTGGAGGCTTCCTGTAATCTGTGGACGATCAGAGTTTTGATGAAAGACAGAAATTGCATCGGGATTGAATACAACAGGCACCATGCGGACTTTTCTCCATGGGAGTAATGTCACAAACTGTCTACGCTTTGATCAATTCCTGGGACACCTGTAGTAGTTTCCGAAGGTACATCTGGAGGCTTCCTGTAATCTGTGGACGTTCAGAGTTTTGATGAAAGAAAGAAATTGCATCGGGATTGAATACAACAGGCACCATGCGGACTTTTCTCCATGAGAGTAATGTCTCAGTGTGTCTACGCTTTGATCGATTCATGGGACACCAGTAGTAGTTGTATGAAGCACATCTGGAGGCTTCCTGCAATCTGTAGACGTTCAGAGTTTTGATGAAAGACAGAAATTGCATCGGGATTGAATATAATGTGTGCCATGCTTACTTTTCTCCATGGGAGTAATGTCTCGAACTGTCTACGCTTTGATCGATTCCTGGGACACCAGTAGTAGTTTCCGAAGCACATCTGGAGGCTTCCTGTAGTCTGTGGACGTTCAGAGTTTTGATGAAAGACAGAAATTGCATCGGGATTGAATACAACAGGGACCATGCTAACTTTCCTCCATGGAAGTAATGTCACAAACTGTCTACGCTTTGATCAATTCCTGGGACACCTGTAGTAGTTTCCGAAGGTACAACTGGAGGCTTCCTGTAATCTGTGGACGTTCAGAGTTTTGATGAAAGAAAGAAATTGCATCGGGATTGAATACAACAGGCACCATGCGGACTTTTCTCCATGGGAGTAATGTTTCAAACTGTCTACGCTTTGATCGATTCCAGGGATACCAGTAGTAGTTTCCGAAGCACATCTGGAGGCATCCTGTAAGCTGTTTACGTTCAGAGTTTTGATGAAAGACAGAAATTGCATCGGGATTGAATATAACAGGGACCATGCTAACTTTCCTCCATGGAAGTAATGTCACAAACTGTCTACGCTTTGATCAATTCCTGGGACACCTGTAGTAGTTTCCGAAGGTACATCTGGAGGCTTCCTGTAATCTGTGGACGTTCAGAGTTTTGATGAAAGAAAGAAATTGCATCGGGATTGAATACAACAGTCACCATGCGGACTTTTCTCCATGGGAGTAATGTCTCAGTGTGTCTACGCTTTGATCGATTCATGGGACACCAGTAGTAGTTGTACGAAGCACATCTGGAGGCTTCTTGCAATCTGTGGACGTTCAGAGTTTTGATGAAAGACAGAAATTGCATCGGGATTGAATATAATGTGTGCCATGCTTACTTTTCTCCATGGGAGTAATGTCTCAAGCTGTCTACGCTTTGATCGATTTCTGGGACACCAGTAGTACTTTCCGAAGCACATCTGGAGGCTTCCTGTAGTCTGTGGACGTTCAGAGTTTTGATGAAAGACAGAAATTGCATCGGGATTGAATACAACAGGCACCATGCGGACTTTTCTCCATGGGAGTAATGTCTCAAACTGTCTACGCTTTGAACGATTCCTGCGACACCAGTAGTAGTTTCCGAAGCACATCTGGAGGCTTCTTGTAATCTGCGTACGTTCAGAGTTTTGATGAAAGACAGAAATTGCTACGGGATTGAATACAACAGGCACCATGCGGACTTTTCTCCATGGGAGTAATGTCTCAAACTGTCTACGCTTTGATTGATTCCTGGGACACCAGTTGTATTTGTACGAAGCATATCTGGAGGCTTCCTGTAATCTGTGGACGATCAGAGTTTTGATGAAAGACAGAAATTGCATCGGGATTGAATACAACAGGCACCATGCGGACTTTTCTCCATGGGAGTAATGTATCAAACTGTCTACGCTTTGATCGATTCCAGGGACACCAGTAGCAGTTTCCGAAGCACATCTGAGGACTTCCTGAAACCTGTAGACGTTCAGAGTTTTGATGAAAGTAAGAAATTGTATCGGGATTGAAAACAACAGTCACCATGCGGACTTTTCTCCATGAGAGTAGTGTCTCAGTGTGTCTACGCTTTGATCGATTCATGGGACACCAGTAGTAGTTGTATGAAGCACATCTGGAGGCTTCCTGCAATCTGTAGACGTTCAGAGTTTTGATGAAAGACAGAAATTGCATCGGGATTGAATACAACAGGCACCATGCGGACTTTTCTCCATGGGAGTAATGTCTCAAACTGTCTACGCTTTGATCGATTCCTGGGACACCAGTAGTAGTTTCCGAAGCACATCTGGAGGCTTCCTGTAGTTTGTGGACGTGCAGAGTTTTGATGAAACACAGAAATTGCATCGGGATTGAATACAACAGGCACCATTCGGACTTTTTTCCATGGGAGTAATGTTTCAAACTGTCTACGCTTTGATCGATTCCTGGGACACCAGTAGTAGTTGTACGAAGCACATCTGGAGTCTTCCTGTAATCTGTGGACGTTCAGAGTTTTGATGAAAGACAGAAATTGAATCGGGATTGAATGCAACAGGCACTATGCGGACTTTTCTCCATGGGAGTAATGTCTCAAACTGTCTACGCTTTGATCGATTCCAGGGATACCAGTAGTAGTTTCCGAAGCACATCTGGAGACTTCCTGAAATCTGGAGACGTTCAGAATTTTGATGAAAGACAGAAATTGCATCGGGATTGAATACAACAGGGACCATGCTAACTTTCCTCCATGGAAGTAATGTCACAAACTGTCTACGCTTTGATCAACTCCTGGGACACCTGTAGTAGTTTCCGAAGGTACATCTGGAGGCTTCCTGTAATCTGTGGACGTTCAGAGTTTTGATGAAAGAAAGAAATTGCATCGGGATTGAATACAACAGTCACCATGAGGACTTTTCTCCATGGGAGTAATGTCTCAGTGTGTCTACGCTTTGATCGATTCATGGGACACCAGTAGTAGTTGTACGAAGCACACTTGGAGGCTTCCTGCAATCTGTGGACGTTCAGAGTTTTGATGAAAGACAGAAATTGCATCGGGATTGAATATAATGTGTGCCATGCTTACTTTTCTCCATGGGAGTAATGTCTCAAACTGTCTACGCTTTGATCGATTCCTGGGACACCAGTAGTAGTTTCCGAAGCACATCTGGATGCTTCCTGTAATCTGTGGACGTTCAGAGTTTTGATGAAAGAAAGAAATTGCATCGGGATTGAATACAACAGGGACCATGCTAACTTTCCTCCATGGAAGTAATGTCACAAACTGTCTACGCTTTGATCAATTCCTGGGACACCTGTAGTAGTTTCCGAAGGTACATCTGGAGGCTTCCTGTAATCTGTGGACGTTCAGAGTTTTGATGAAAGAAAGAAATTGCATCGGGATTGAATACAACAGGCACCATGCGGACTTTTCACCATGGGAGTAATGTTTCAAACTGTCTACGCTTTGATCGATTCCTGGGACACCAGTAGTAGTTGTACGAAGCACGTGTGGAGTCTTCCTGTAATCTGTGGACGTTCAGAGTTTTGATGAAAGACAGAAATTGCATCGGGATTGAATACAACAGGCACCATGCGGACTTTTCTCCATGGGAGTAATGTTTCAAACTGTCTACGCTTTGATCGCTTCCTGGGACACCAGTAGTAGTTGTACGAAGCACATCTGGAGTCTTCCTGTAATCTGTGGACGTTCAGAGTTTTGATGAAAGACAGAAATTGCATCGGGATTGAATACAACAGGCACCATGCGGACTTTTCTCCATGGGAGTAGTGTATCAAACTGTCTACGCTTTGATCGCTTCCTGGGACACCAGTAGTAGTTGTAAGAAGCACATCTGGAGTCTTCCTGTAATCTGTGGACGTTCAGAGTTTTGATGAAAGACAGAAATTGAATCGGGATTGAATGCAACAGGCACCATGCGGACTTTTCTCCATGGGAGTAATGTATCAAACTGTCTACGCTTTGATCGATTCCAGGGATACCAGTAGTAGTTTCCGAAGCACATCTGGAGGCATCCTGTAAGCTGTTTACGTTCAGAGTTTTGATGAAAGACAGAAATTGCATCGGGATTGAATATAACAGGGACCATGCTAACTTTCCTCCATGGAAGTAATGTCACAAACTGTCTACGCTTTGATCAATTCCTGGGACACCTGTAGTAGTTCTTGAAGGTACATCTGGAGGCTTCCTGTAATCTGTGGACGTTCAGAGTTTTGATGAAAGAAAGAAATTGCATCGGGATTGAATACAACAGTCACCATGCGGACTTTTCTCCATGGGAGTAATGTCTCAGTGTGTCTACGCTTTGATCGATTCATGGGACACCAGTAGTAGTTGTACGAAGCACATCTGGAGGCTTCTTGCAATCTGTGGACGTTCAGAGTTTTGATGAAAGACAGAAATTGCATCGGGATTGAATATAATGTGTGCCATGCTTACTTTTCTCCATGGGAGTAATGTCTCAAGCTGTCTACGCTTTGATCGATTTCTGGGACACCAGTAGTACTTTCCGAAGCACATCTGGAGGCTTCCTGTAGTCTGTGGACGTTCAGAGTTTTGATGAAAGACAGAAATTGCATCGGGATTGAATACAACAGGCACCATGCGGACTTTTCTCCATGGGAGTAATGTTTCAAACTGTCTACGCTTTGATCGATTCCTGGGACACCAGTAGTAGTTGTACGAAGCACATCTGGAGTCTTCCTGTAATCTGTGGAAGTTCAGAGTTTTGATGAAAGACAGAAATTGCATCGGGATTGAATACAACAGGCACCATGCGGACTTTTCTCCATGGGAGTCATGTTTCAAACTGTCTACGCTTTGATCGATTCCAGGGATACCAGTAGTAGTTTCCGAAGCACATCTGGAGGCTTCCTGAAATCTGTAGACGTTCAGAGTTTTGATGAAAGACAGAAATTGCATCGGGATTGAATACAACGGGCACCATGCGGACTTTTCTCCATGGGAGTAATGTCTCAAACTGTCTACGCTTTAATCGATTCCTGGGACACCAGTAGTAGTTGTACGAAGCACATCCTGAGTCTTCCTGTAATCTGTGGACGTTCAGAGTTTTGATGAAAGACAGAAATTGCATCGGGATTGAATACAACAGGCACCATGCTAACTTTCCTCCATGGAAGTAATGTCACAAACTGTCTACGCTTTGATCAATTCCTGGGACACCTGTAGTAGTTTCCGAAGGTACATCTGGAGGCTTCCTGTAGTCTGTGGACGTTCAGAGTTTTGATGAAAGACAGAAATTGGATCGGGATTGAATACAACAGGCACCATGCGGACTTTTCTCCATGGGAGTAATGTCCCAAACTGTCTACGCTTTGAACGATTCCTGCGACACCATTAGTAGTTTCTGAAGCACATCTGGAGGCTTCTTGTAATCTGCGTACGTTCAGAGTTTTGATGAAAGACAGAAATTGCTACGGGATTGAATACAACAGGCACCATGCGGACTTTTCTCCATGGGAGTAATGTCTCAAACTGTCTACGCTTTGATTGATTCCTGGGACACCAGTTGTATTTGTACGAAGCATATCTGGAGGCTTCCTGTAATCTGTGGACGATCAGAGTTTTGATGAAAGACAGAAATTGCATCGGGATTGAATACAACAGGCACCATGCGGACTTTTCTCCATGGGAGTAATGTATCAAATTGTCTACGCTTTGATCGATTCCAGGGACACCAGTAGCAGTTTCCGAAGCACATCTGAGGACTTCCTGAAACCTGTAGACGTTCAGAGTTTTGATGAAAGTAAGAAATTGTATCGGGATTGAAAACAACAGTCACCATGCGGACTTTTTTCCATGAGAGTAATGTCTCAGTGTGTCTACGCTTTGATCGATTCATGGGACACCAGTAGTAGTTGTATGAAGCACATCTAGAGGCTTCCTGCAATCTGTAGACGTTCAGAGTTTTGATGAAAGACAGAAATTGCATCGGGATTGAATATAATGTGTACCATGCTTACTTTTCTCCATGGGAGTAATGTCTCGAACTGTCTACGCTTTGATCGATTCCTTGGACACCAGTAGTAGTTTCCGAAGCACATCTGGAGGCTTCCTGTAGTCTGTGGACGTTCAGAGTTTTGATGAAAGACAGAAATTGGATCGGGATTGAATACAACAGGCACCATGCGGACTTTTCTCCATGGGAGTTATGTCTCAAATTGTCTACGCTTTGAACGATTCCTGCGACACCAGTAGTAGTTTCCGAAGCACATCTGGAGGCTTCTTGTAATCTGCGTACGTTCAAAGTTTTGATGAAAGACAGAAATTGCTACGGGATTGAATACAACAGGCACCATGCGGACTTTTCTCCATGGGAGTAATGTCTCAAACTGTCTACGCTTTGATTGATTCCTGGGACACCAGTTGTATTTGTACGAAGCATATCTGGAGAATTCCTGTAATCTGTGGACGATCAGAGTTTTGATGAAAGACAGAAATTGCATAGGGATTGAATACAACAGGCACCATGCGGACTTTTCTCCATGGGAGTAATGTATCAAACTGTCTACGCTTTGATCGATTCCAGGGACACCAGTAGCAGTTTCCGAAGCACATCTGAGGACTTCCTGAAACCTGTAGACGTTCAGAGTTTCGATGAAAGTAAGAAATTGCATCGGGACTGAAAACAACAGTCACCATGCGGACTTTTCTCCATGAGAGTAATGTCTCAGTGTGTCTACGCTTTGATCGATTCATGGGACACCAGTAGTGGTTGTATGAAGCAAATCTGGAGGCTTCCTGCAATCTGTAGACGTTCAGAGTTTTGATGAAAGACAGAAATTGCATCGGGATTGAATATAATGTGTGCCATGCGGACTTTTCTCCATGGGAGTAATGTCTCAAACTGTCTACGCTTTGATCGATTCCTGGGACACCAGTAGTAGTTTCCGAAGCACATCTGGAGGCTTCCTGTAGTCTGTGGACGTTCAGAGTTTTGATGAAAGTAAGAAGCATTGGGATTGAAAACAACAGTCACCATGCGGACTTTTCTCCATGAGAGTAATGTCTCAGTGTGTCTACGCTCTGATCGATTCATGGGACACCAGTAGTAGTTGTATGAAGCACATCTGGAGGCTTCCTGCAATCTGTAGACGTTCAGAGTTTTGATGAAAGACAGAAATTGAATCGGGATTGAATGCAACAGGCACCATGCGGACTTTTCTCCATGGGAGTAATGTCTCAAACTGTCTACGCCTTGATCGATTCCAGGGATACCAGTAGTAGTTTCCGAAGCACATCTGGAGACTTCCTGAAATCTGTAGACGTTCAGAATTTTGATGAAAGACAGAAATTGCATCGGGATTGAATACAACAGGGACCATGCTAACTTTCCTCCATGGAAGTAATGTCACAAACTGTCTACGCTTTGATCAATTCCTGGGACACCTGTAGTGGTTTCCGAAGGTACATCTGGAGGCTTCCTGTAGTCTGTGGACGTTCAGAGTTTTGATGAAAGACAGAAATTGCATCGGGATTGAATATAATGTGTGCCATGCTTACTTTTCTCCATGGGAGTAATGTCTCAAACTGTCTACGCTTTGATCGATTCCTGGGACACCAGTAGTAGTTTCCGAAGCACATCTGGATGCTTCCTGTAATCTGTGGACGTTCAGAGTTTTGATGAAAGAAAGAAATTGCATCGGGATTGAATACAACAGGCACCATGCGGACTTTTCTCCATGGGAGTAATGTTTCAAACTGTCTACGCTTTGATCGATTCCTGGGACACCAGTAGTAGTTGTACGCAGCACATCTGGAGTCTTCCTGTAATCTGTGGACGTTGAGAGTTTTGATGAAAGACAGAAATTGCATCGGGATTGAATACAACAGGCACCATGCGGACTTTTCTCCATTGGAGTAATGTTTCAAACTGTCTACGCTTTGATCGATTCCTGGGACACCAGTAGTAGTTGTACGAAGCACATCTGGAGTCTTCCTGTAATCTGTGGACTTTCAGAGTTTTGATGAAAGACAGATATTGCATCGGGATTGAATACAACAGGCACCATGCGGACTTTTCTCCATGGGAGTAATGTTTCAATCTGTCTACACTTTGATCGATTCCTGGGACACCAGTAGTAGTTGTACGAAGCACATCTGGAGTCTTCCTGTAATCTGTGGACGTTCAGAGTTTTGATGAAAGACAGAAATTGCATCGGGATTGAATACAACAGGCACCATGCGGACTTTTCTCCATGGGAGTAATGTATCAAACTGTCTACGCTTTGATCGATTCCTGGGAGACCAGTAGTAGTTGTACGAAGCACATCTGGAGTCTTCCTGTAATCTGTGGACGTTCAGAGTTTTGATGAAAGACAGAAATTGCATCGGGATTGAATACAACAGGCACCATGCGGACTTTTCTCCATGGGAGTAATGTCTCAAACTGTCTACGCTTTGATCGATTCCTGGGACACCAGTAGTAGTTGTACGAAGCACATCTGGAGTCTTCCTGTAATCTGTGGACGTTCAGAGTTTTGATGAATGACAGAAAATGCATCGGGATTGAATACAAACAGGCACCATGCGGACTTTTCTCCATGGGAGTAATGTCTCAAACTGTCTACGCTTTGATCGATTCCTGGGACACCAGTAGTTGTTGTACGAAGCACATCTGGAGTCTTCCTGTAATCTGTGGACGTTCAGAGTTTTGATGAAAGACAGAAATTGCATCGGGATTGAATACAACAGGCACCATGCGGACTTTTCACCATGGGAGTAATGTATCAAACTGTCTACGCTTTGATCGATTCCAGGGATACCAGTAGTAGTTTCCGAAGCACATCTGGAGGCTTCCTGAAATCTGTAGACGTTCAGAGTTTTGATGAAAGACAGAAATTGCATCGGGATTGAATACAACAGGCACCATGCGGACTTTTCTCCATGGGAGTAATGTATCAAACTGTCTACGCTTTGATCGATTCCAGGGATACCAGTAGTAGTTTCCGAAGCACATCTGGAGGCTTCCTGAAATCTGTAGACGTTCAGAGTTTTGATGAAAGACAGAAATTGCATCGGGGTTGAATACAACGGGCACCATGCGGACTTTTCTCCATGATAGTAATGTATCAAACTGTCTACGCTTTGATCGATTCCAGTGATACCGGTAGTAGTTTCCGAAGCACATCTGGAGGCTTCCTGAAATCTGTAGACGTTCAGAGTTTTGATGAAAGACAGAAATTGCATCGGGATTGAATACAACAGGCACCATGCGGACTTTTCTCCATGGGAGTAATGTTTCAAACTGTCTACGCTTTGATCGATTCCAGTGATACCGGTAGTAGTTTCCGAAGGTACATCTGGAGGCTTCCTGTAATCTGTGGACGTTCAGAGTTTTGATGAAAGAAAGAAATTGCATCGGGATTGAATACAACAGTCACCATGAGGACTTTTCTCCATGGGAGTAATGTCTCAGTGTGTCTACGCTTTGATCGATTCATGGGACACCAGTAGTAGTTGTACGAAGCACACTTGGAGGCTTCCTGCAATCTGTGGACGTTCAGAGTTTTGATGAAAGACAGAAATTGCATCGGGATTGAATATAATGTGTGCCATGCTTACTTTTCTCCATGGGAGTAATGTCTCAAACTGTCTACGCTTTGATCGATTCCTGGGACACCAGTAGTAGTTTCCGAAGCACATCTGGATGCTTCCTGTAATCTGTGGACGTTCAGAGTTTTGATGAAAGAAAGAAATTGCATCGGGATTGAATACAACAGGGACCATGCTAACTTTCCTCCATGGAAGTAATGTCACAAACTGTCTACGCTTTGATCAATTCCTGGGACACCTGTAGTAGTTTCCGAAGGTACATCTGGAGGCTTCCTGTAATCTGTGGACGTTCAGAGTTTTGATGAAAGAAAGAAATTGCATCGGGATTGAATACAACAGGCACCATGCGGACTTTTCTCCATGGGAGTAATGTTTCAAACTGTCTACGCTTTGATCGATTCCTGGGACACCAGTAGTAGTTGTACGAAGCACGTGTGGAGTCTTCCTGTAATCTGTGGACGTTCAGAGTTTTGATGAAAGACAGAAATTGCATCGGGATTGAATACAACAGGCACCATGCGGACTTTTCTCCATGGGAGTAATGTTTCAAACTGTCTACGCTTTGATCGCTTCCTGGGACACCAGTAGTAGTTGTACGAAGCACATCTGGAGTCTTCCTGTAATCTGTGGACGTTCAGAGTTTTGATGAAAGACAGAAATTGCATCGGGATTGAATACAACAGGCACCATGCGGACTTTTCTCCATGGGAGTAGTGTATCAAACTGTCTACGCTTTGATCGCTTCCTGGGACACCAGTAGTAGTTGTAAGAAGCACATCTGGAGTCTTCCTGTAATCTGTGGACGTTCAGAGTTTTGATGAAAGACAGAAATTGAATCGGGATTGAATGCAACAGGCACCATGCGGACTTTTCTCCATGGGAGTAATGTATCAAACTGTCTACGCTTTGATCGATTCCAGGGATACCAGTAGTAGTTTCCGAAGCACATCTGGAGGCATCCTGTAAGCTGTTTACGTTCAGAGTTTTGATGAAAGACAGAAATTGCATCGGGATTGAATATAACAGGGACCATGCTAACTTTCCTCCATGGAAGTAATGTCACAAACTGTCTACGCTTTGATCAATTCCTGGGACACCTGTAGTAGTTCTTGAAGGTACATCTGGAGGCTTCCTGTAATCTGTGGACGTTCAGAGTTTTGATGAAAGAAAGAAATTGCATCGGGATTGAATACAACAGTCACCATGCGGACTTTTCTCCATGGGAGTAATGTCTCAGTGTGTCTACGCTTTGATCGATTCATGGGACACCAGTAGTAGTTGTACGAAGCACATCTGGAGGCTTCTTGCAATCTGTGGACGTTCAGAGTTTTGATGAAAGACAGAAATTGCATCGGGATTGAATATAATGTGTGCCATGCTTACTTTTCTCCATGGGAGTAATGTCTCAAGCTGTCTACGCTTTGATCGATTTCTGGGACACCAGTAGTACTTTCCGAAGCACATCTGGAGGCTTCCTGTAGTCTGTGGACGTTCAGAGTTTTGATGAAAGACAGAAATTGCATCGGGATTGAATACAACAGGCACCATGCGGACTTTTCTCCATGGGAGTAATGTTTCAAACTGTCTACGCTTTGATCGATTCCTGGGACACCAGTAGTAGTTGTACGAAGCACATCTGGAGTCTTCCTGTAATCTGTGGAAGTTCAGAGTTTTGATGAAAGACAGAAATTGCATCGGGATTGAATACAACAGGCACCATGCGGACTTTTCTCCATGGGAGTCATGTTTCAAACTGTCTACGCTTTGATCGATTCCAGGGATACCAGTAGTAGTTTCCGAAGCACATCTGGAGGCTTCCTGAAATCTGTAGACGTTCAGAGTTTTGATGAAAGACAGAAATTGCATCGGGATTGAATACAACGGGCACCATGCGGACTTTTCTCCATGGGAGTAATGTCTCAAACTGTCTACGCTTTAATCGATTCCTGGGACACCAGTAGTAGTTGTACGAAGCACATCCTGAGTCTTCCTGTAATCTGTGGACGTTCAGAGTTTTGATGAAAGACAGAAATTGCATCGGGATTGAATACAACAGGCACCATGCTAACTTTCCTCCATGGAAGTAATGTCACAAACTGTCTACGCTTTGATCAATTCCTGGGACACCTGTAGTAGTTTCCGAAGGTACATCTGGAGGCTTCCTGTAGTCTGTGGACGTTCAGAGTTTTGATGAAAGACAGAAATTGGATCGGGATTGAATACAACAGGCACCATGCGGACTTTTCTCCATGGGAGTAATGTCCCAAACTGTCTACGCTTTGAACGATTCCTGCGACACCATTAGTAGTTTCTGAAGCACATCTGGAGGCTTCTTGTAATCTGCGTACGTTCAGAGTTTTGATGAAAGACAGAAATTGCTACGGGATTGAATACAACAGGCACCATGCGGACTTTTCTCCATGGGAGTAATGTCTCAAACTGTCTACGCTTTGATTGATTCCTGGGACACCAGTTGTATTTGTACGAAGCATATCTGGAGGCTTCCTGTAATCTGTGGACGATCAGAGTTTTGATGAAAGACAGAAATTGCATCGGGATTGAATACAACAGGCACCATGCGGACTTTTCTCCATGGGAGTAATGTATCAAATTGTCTACGCTTTGATCGATTCCAGGGACACCAGTAGCAGTTTCCGAAGCACATCTGAGGACTTCCTGAAACCTGTAGACGTTCAGAGTTTTGATGAAAGTAAGAAATTGTATCGGGATTGAAAACAACAGTCACCATGCGGACTTTTTTCCATGAGAGTAATGTCTCAGTGTGTCTACGCTTTGATCGATTCATGGGACACCAGTAGTAGTTGTATGAAGCACATCTAGAGGCTTCCTGCAATCTGTAGACGTTCAGAGTTTTGATGAAAGACAGAAATTGCATCGGGATTGAATATAATGTGTACCATGCTTACTTTTCTCCATGGGAGTAATGTCTCGAACTGTCTACGCTTTGATCGATTCCTTGGACACCAGTAGTAGTTTCCGAAGCACATCTGGAGGCTTCCTGTAGTCTGTGGACGTTCAGAGTTTTGATGAAAGACAGAAATTGGATCGGGATTGAATACAACAGGCACCATGCGGACTTTTCTCCATGGGAGTTATGTCTCAAATTGTCTACGCTTTGAACGATTCCTGCGACACCAGTAGTAGTTTCCGAAGCACATCTGGAGGCTTCTTGTAATCTGCGTACGTTCAAAGTTTTGATGAAAGACAGAAATTGCTACGGGATTGAATACAACAGGCACCATGCGGACTTTTCTCCATGGGAGTAATGTCTCAAACTGTCTACGCTTTGATTGATTCCTGGGACACCAGTTGTATTTGTACGAAGCATATCTGGAGAATTCCTGTAATCTGTGGACGATCAGAGTTTTGATGAAAGACAGAAATTGCATAGGGATTGAATACAACAGGCACCATGCGGACTTTTTTCCATGGGAGTAATGTATCAAACTGTCTACGCTTTGATCGATTCCAGGGACACCAGTAGCAGTTTCCGAAGCACATCTGAGGACTTCCTGAAACCTGTAGACGTTCAGAGTTTCGATGAAAGTAAGAAATTGCATCGGGACTGAAAACAACAGTCACCATGCGGACTTTTCTCCATGAGAGTAATGTCTCAGTGTGTCTACGCTTTGATCGATTCATGGGACACCAGTAGTGGTTGTATGAAGCAAATCTGGAGGCTTCCTGCAATCTGTAGACGTTCAGAGTTTTGATGAAGGACAGAAATTGCATCGGGATTGAATATAATGTGTGCCATGCGGACTTTTCTCCATGGGAGTAATGTCTCAAACTGTCTACGCTTTGATCGATTCCTGGGACACCAGTAGTAGTTTCCGAAGCACATCTGGAGGCTTCCTGTAGTCTGTGGACGTTCAGAGTTTTGATGAAAGTAAGAAGCATTGGGATTGAAAACAACAGTCACCATGCGGACTTTTCTCCATGAGAGTAATGTCTCAGTGTGTCTACGCTCTGATCGATTCATGGGACACCAGTAGTAGTTGTATGAAGCACATCTGGAGGCTTCCTGCAATCTGTAGACGTTCAGAGTTTTGATGAAAGACAGAAATTGAATCGGGATTGAATGCAACAGGCACCATGCGGACTTTTCTCCATGGGAGTAATGTCTCAAACTGTCTACGCCTTGATCGATTCCAGGGATACCAGTAGTAGTTTCCGAAGCACATCTGGAGACTTCCTGAAATCTGTAGACGTTCAGAATTTTGATGAAAGACAGAAATTGCATCGGGATTGAATACAACAGGGACCATGCTAACTTTCCTCCATGGAAGTAATGTCACAAACTGTCTACGCTTTGATCAATTCCTGGGACACCTGTAGTGGTTTCCGAAGGTACATCTGGAGGCTTCCTGTAGTCTGTGGACGTTCAGAGTTTTGATGAAAGACAGAAATTGCATCGGGATTGAATATAATGTGTGCCATGCTTACTTTTCTCCATGGGAGTAATGTCTCAAACTGTCTACGCTTTGATCGATTCCTGGGACACCAGTAGTAGTTTCCGAAGCACATCTGGATGCTTCCTGTAATCTGTGGACGTTCAGAGTTTTGATGAAAGAAAGAAATTGCATCGGGATTGAATACAACAGGCACCATGCGGACTCTTCTCCATGGGAGTAATGTTTCAAACTGTCTACGCTTTGATCGATTCCTGGGACACCAGTAGTAGTTGTACGCAGCACATCTGGAGTCTTCCTGTAATCTGTGGACGTTGAGAGTTTTGATGAAAGACAGAAATTGCATCGGGATTGAATACAACAGGCACCATGCGGACTTTTCTCCATTGGAGTAATGTTTCAAACTGTCTACGCTTTGATCGATTCCTGGGACACCAGTAGTAGTTGTACGAAGCCCATCTGGAGTCTTCCTGTAATCTGTGGACTTTCAGAGTTTTGATGAAAGACAGATATTGCATCGGGATTGAATACAACAGGCACCATGCGGACTTTTCTCCATGGGAGTAATGTTTCAATCTGTCTACACTTTGATCGATTCCTGGGACACCAGTAGTAGTTGTACGAAGCACATCTGGAGTCTTCCTGTAATCTGTGGACGTTCAGAGTTTTGATGAAAGACAGAAATTGCATCGGGATTGAATACAACAGGCACCATGCGGACTTTTCTCCATGGGAGTAATGTATCAATCTGTCTACGCTTTGATCGATTCCTGGGAGACCAGTAGTAGTTGTACGAAGCACATCTGGAGTCTTCCTGTAATCTGTGGACGTTCAGAGTTTTGATGAAAGACAGGAATTGCATCGGGATTGAATACAACAGGCACCATGCGGACTTTTCTCCATGGGAGTAATGTCTCAAACTGTCTACGCTTTGATCGATTCCTGGGACACCAGTAGTAGTTGTACGAAGCACATCTGGAGTCTTCCTGTAATCTGTGGACGTTCAGAGTTTTGATGAATGACAGAAAATGCATCGGGATTGAATACAAACAGGCACCATGCGGACTTTTCTCCATGGGAGTAATGTCTCAAACTGTCTACGCTTTGATCGATTCCTGGGACACCAGTAGTAGTTGTACGAAGCACATCTGGAGTCTTCCTGTAATCTGTGGACGTTCAGAGTTTTGATGAAAGACAGAAATTGCATCGGGATTGAATACAACAGGCACCATGCGGACTTTTCACCATGGGAGTAATGTATCAAACTGTCTACGCTTTGATCGATTCCAGGGATACCAGTAGTAGTTTCCGAAGCACATCTGGAGGCTTCCTGAAATCTGTAGACGTTCAGAGTTTTGATGAAAGACAGAAATTGCATCGGGATTGAATACAACAGGCACCATGCGGACTTTTCTCCATGGGAGTAATGTATCAAACTGTCTACGCTTTGATCGATTCCAGGGATACCAGTAGTAGTTTCCGAAGCACATCTGGAGGCTTCCTGAAATCTGTAGACGTTCAGAGTTTTGATGAAAGACAGAAATTGCATCGGGGTTGAATACAACGGGCACCATGCGGACTTTTCTCCATGATAGTAATGTATCAAACTGTCTACGCTTTGATCGATTCCAGTGATACCGGTAGTAGTTTCCGAAGCACATCTGGAGGCTTCCTGAAATCTGTAGACGTTCAGAGTTTTGATGAAAGACAGAAATTGCATCGGGATTGAATACAACAGGCACCATGCGGACTTTTCTCCATGGGAGTAATGTTTCAAACTGTCTACGCTTTGATCGATTCCTGAGACAATAGTAGTAGTAGTTGTACGAAGCACATCTGGAGTCTTCCTGTAATCTGTGGACGTTCAGAGTTTTGATGAAAGACAGAAATTGCATCGGGATTGAATACAACAGGCACCATGCGGACTTTTCTCCATGGGAGTCATGTTTCAAACTGTCTACGCTTTGATCGATTCCAGGGATACCAGTAGTAGTTTCCGAAGCACATCTGGAGGCTTCCTGAAATCTGTAGACGTTCAGAGTTTTGATGAAAGACAGAAATTGCATCGGGATCGAATACAACGGGCACCATGCGGACTTTTCTCCATGTGAGTAATGTCTCAAACTGTCTACGCTTTGATCGATTCCTGGGACACCAGTAGTAGTTGTACGAAGCACATCTGGAGTCTTCCTGTAATCTGTGGACGTTCAGAGTTTTGATGAAAGACAGAATTTGCATCGGGATTGAATACAACAGGCACCATGCTAACTTTCCTCCATGGAAGTAATGTCACAAACTGTCTACGCTTTGATCAATTCCTGGGACACCTGTAGTAGTTTCCGAAGGTACATCTGGAGGCTTCCTGTAGTCTGTGGCCGTTCAGAGTTTTGATGAAAGACAGAAATTGGATCGGGATTGAATACAACAGGCACCATGCGGACTTTTCTCCATGGGAGTAATGTCTCAAACTGTCTACGCTTTGAACGATTCCTGCGACACAAGTAGTAGTTTCTGAAGCACATCTGGAGGCTTCTTGTAATCTGCGTACGTTCAGTGTTTTGATGAAAGACAGAAATTGCTACGGGATTGAATACAACAGGCACCATGCGGACTTTTCTCCATGGGAGTAATGTCTCAAACTGTCTACGCTTTGATTGATTCCTGGGACACCAGTTGTATTTGTACGAAGCATATCTGGAGGCTTCCTGTAATCTGTGGACGATCAGAGTTTTGATGAAAGACAGAAATTGCATCGGGATTGAATACAACAGGCACCATGGGGACTTTTCTCCATGGGAGTAATTTATCAAACTGTCTACGCTTTGATCGATTCCAGGGATACCAGTAGTAGTTTCCGAAGCACATCTGGAGGCTTCCTGAAATCTGTAGACGTTCAGAGTTTTGATGAAAGACAGAAATTGCATCGGGATTGAATACAACAGGCACCATGCGGACTTTTCTCCATGGGAGTAAAGTATCAAACTGTCTACGCTTTGATCGATTCCAGGGATACCAGTAGTAGTTTCCGAAGCACATCTGGAGGCTTCCTGAAATCTGTAGACGTTCAGAGTTTTGATGAAAGACAGAAATTGCATCGGGGTTGAATACAACGGGCACCATGCGGACTTTTCTCCATGATAGTAATGTATCAAACTGTCTACGCTTTGATCGATTCCAGTGATACCGGTAGTAGTTTCCGAAGCACATCTGGAGGCTTCCTGAAATCTGTAGACGTTCAGAGTTTTGATGAAAGACAGAAATTGCATCGGGATTGAATACAACAGGCACCATGCGGACTTTTCTCCATGGGAGTAATGTTTCAAACTGTCTACGCTTTGATCGATTCCTGAGACACCAGTAGTAGTAGTTGTACGAAGCACATCTGGAGTCTTCCTGTAATCTGTGGACGTTCAGAGTTTTGATGAAAGACTGAAATTGCATCGGGATTGAATACAACAGGCACCATGCGGACTTTTCTCCATGGGAGTAATGTTTCAAACTGTCTACGCTTTGATCGATTCCTGGGACACCAGTAGTAGTTGTACGAAGCACATCTGGAGTCTTCCTGTAATCTGTGGACGTTCAGAGTTTTGATGAAAGACAGAAATTGCATCGGGATTGAATACAACAGGCACCATGCGGACTTTTCTCCATGGGAGTCATGTTTCAAACTGTCTACGCTTTGATCGATTCCAGGGATACCAGTAGTAGTTTCCGAAGCACATCTGGAGGCTTCCTGAAATCTGTAGACGTTCAGAGTTTTGATGAAAGACAGAAATTGCATCGGGATTGAATACAACGGGCACCATGCGGACTTTTCTCCATGGGAGTAATGTCTCAAACTGTCTACGCTTTGATCGATTCCTGGGACACCAGTAGTAGTTGTACGAAGCACATCTGGAGTCTTCCTCTAATCTGTGGACGTTCAGAGTTTTGATGAAAGACAGAAATTGCATCGGGATTGAATACAACAGGCACCATGCTAACTTTCCTCCATGGAAGTAATGTCACAAACTGTCTACGCTGTGATCAATTCCTGGGACACCTGTAGTAGTTTCCGAAGGTACATCTGGAGGCTTCCTGTAGTCTGTGGACGTTCAGAGTTTTGATGAAAGACAGAAATTGGATCGGGATTGAATACAACAGGCACCATGCGGACTTTTCTCCATGGGAGTAATGTCTCAAACTGTCTACGCTTTGAACGATTCCTGCGACACCAGTAGTACTTTCTGAAGCACATCTGGAGGCTTCTTGTAATCTGCATACGTTCAGAGTTTTGATGAAAGACAGAAATTGCTACGGGATTGAATACAACAGGCACCATGCGGACTTTTCTCCATGGGAGTAATGTCTCAAACTGTCTACGCTTTGATTGATTCCTGGGACACCAGTTGTATTTGTACGAAGCATATCTGGAGGCTTCCTGTAATCTGTGGACGATCAGAGTTTTGATGAAAGACAGAAATTGCATCGGGATTGAATACAACAGGCACCATGCGGACTTTTCTCCATGGGAGTAATGTATCAAACTGTCTACGCTTTGATCGATTCCAGGGACACCAGTAGCAGTTTCCGAAGCACATCTGAGGACTTCCTAAAAACCTGTAGACGTTCAGAGTTTTGATGAAAGTAAGAAACTGTATCGGGATTGAAAACAACAGTCACCATGCGGACTTTTCTCCATGAGAGTAATGTCTCAGTGTGTCTACGCTTTGATCGATTCATGGGACACCAGTAGTAGTTGTATGAAGCACATCTAGAGGCTTCCTGCAATCTGTAGACGTTCAGAGTTTTGATGAAGGACAGAAATTGCATCGGGATTGAATATAAAGTGTATCATGCTTACTTTTCTCCATGGGAGTAATGTCTCGAACTGTCTACGCTTTGATCGATTCCTCGGACACCAGTAGTAGTTTCCGAAGCACATCTGGAGGCTTCCTGTAGTCTGTGGACGTTCAGAGTTTTGATGAAAGACAGAAATTGGATCGGGATTGAATACAACGGGCACCATGCGGACTTTTCTCCTTGGGAGTTATGTCTCAAATTGTCTACGCTTTGAACGATTCCTGCGACACCAGTAGTAGTTTCCGAAGCACATCTGGAGGCTTCTTGTAATCTGCGTACGTTCAGAGTTTTGATGAAAGACAGAAATTGCTACGGGATTGAATACAACAGGCACCATGCGGACTTTTCTCCATGGGAGTAATGTCTCAAACTGTCTACGCTTTGATTGATTCCTGGGACACCAGTTGTATTTGTACGAAGCATATCTGGAGGCTTCCTGTAATCTGTGGACGATCAGAGTTTTGATGAAAGACAGAAATTGCATCGGGATTGAATACAACAGGCACCATGCGGACTTTTCTCCATGGGAGTAATGTATCAAACTGTCTACGCTTTGATCGATTCCAGGGATACCAGTAGTAGTTTCCGAAGCACATCTGGAGGCTTCCTGAAATCTGTAGACGTTCAGAGTTTTGATGAAAGACAGAAATTGCATCGGGATTGAATACAACAGGCACCATGCGGACTTTTCTCCATGGGAGTAATGTATCAAACTGTCTACGCTTTGATCGATTCCAGGGATACCAGTAGTAGTTTCCGAAGCACATCTGGAGGCTTCCTGAAATCTGTAGACGTTCAGAGTTTTGATGAAAGACAGAAATTGCATCGGGGTTGAATACAACAGGCACCATGCGGACTTTTCTCCATGATAGTAATGTATCAAACTGTCTACGCTTTGATCGATTCCAGTGATACCGGTAGTAGTTTCCGAAGCACATCTGGAGGCTTCCTGAAATCTGTAGACGTTCAGAGTTTTGATGAAAGACAGAAATTGCATCGGGATTGAATACAACAGGCACCATGCGGACTTTTCTATATGGGAGTAATGTTTCAAACTGTCTACGCTTTGATCGATTCCTGAGACACCAGTAGTAGTAGTTGTACGAAGCACATCTGGAGTCTTCCTCTAATCTGTGGACGTTCAGAGTTTTGATGAAAGACGGAAATTGCATCGGGATTGAATACAACAGGCACCATGCGGACTTTTCTCCATGGGAGTAATGTTTCAAACTGTCTACGCTTTGTTCGATTCCTGGGACACCAGTAGTAGTTGTACCAAGCACATCTGGAGTCTTCCTGTAATCTGTGGACGTTCAGAGTTTTGATGAAAGACAGAAATTGCATCGGGATTGAATACAACAGGCACCATGCGGACTTTTCTCCATGGGAGTCATGTTTCAAACTGTCTACGCTTTGATCGATTCCAGGGATACCAGTAGTAGTTTCCGAAGCACATCTGGAGGCTTCCTGAAATCTGTAGACGTTCAGAGTTTTGATGAAAGACAGAAATTGCATCGGGATTGAATACAACGGGCACCATGCGGACTTTTCTCCATGGGAGTAATGTCTCAAACTGTCTACGCTTTGATCGATTCCTGGGACACCAGTAGTAGTTGTATGAAGCACATCTAGAGGCATCCTGCAATCTGTAGACGTTCAGAGTTTTGATGAAAGACAGAAATTGCATCGGGATTGAATATAATGTGTACCATGCTTACTTTTCTCCATGGGAGTAATGTCTCGAACTGTCTACGCTTTGATCGATTCCTTGGACACCAGTAGTAGTTTCCGAAGCACATCTGGAGGCTTCCTGTAGTCTGTGGACGTTCAGAGTTTTGATGAAAGACAGAAATTGGATCGGGATTGAATACAACGGGCACCATGCGGACTTTTCTCCATGGGAGTTATGTCTCAAATTGTCTACGCTTTGAACGATTCCTGCGACACCAGTAGTAGTTTCCGAAGCACATCTGGAGGCTTCTTGTAATCTGCGTACGTTCAGAGTTTTGATGAAAGACAGAAATTGCTACGGGATTGAATACAACAGGCACCATGCGGACTTTTCTCCATGGGAGTAATGTCTCAAACTGTCTACGCTTTGATTGATTCCTGGGACACCAGTTGTATTTGTACGAAGCATATCTGGAGGTTTCCTGTAATCTCTGGACGATCAGAGTTTTGATGAAAGACAGAAATTGCATAGGGATTGAATACAACAGGCACCATGCGGACTTTTCTCCATGGAAGTAATGTATCAAACTGTCTACGCTTTGATCGATTCCAGGGACACCAGTAGCAGTTTCCGAAGCACATCTGAGGACTTCCTGAAACCTGTGGACGTTCAGAGTTTTGATGAAAGTAAGAAATTGCATCGGGACTGGAAACAACAGTCACCATGCGGACTTTTCTCCATGAGAGTAATGTCTCAGTGTGTCTACGCTTTGATCGATTCATGGGACACCAGTAGTAGTTGTATGAAGCACATCTGGAGGCTTCCTGCAATCTGTAGACGTTCAGAGTTTTGATGAAAGACAGAAATTGCATCGGGATTGAATATAATGTGTGCCATGCGGACTTTTCTCCATGGGAGTAATGTCTCAAACTGTCTACGCTTTGATCGATTCCTGGGACACCAGTAGTAGTTTCCGAAGCACATCTGGAGGCATCCTGTAGTCTGTGGACGTTCAGAGTTTTGATGAAAGACAGAAATTGCATCGGGATTGAATACAACAGGCACCATGCGGACTTTTCTCCATGGGAGTAATGTTTCAAACTGTCTACGCTTTGATCGATTCCTGGGACACCAGTAGTAGTTGTACGAAGCACATCTGGAGTCTTCCTGTAATCTGTGGACGTCCAGAGTTTTGATGAAAGACAGAAATTGAATCGGGATTGAATGCAACAGGCACCATGCGGACTTTTCTCCATGGGAGTAATGTCTCAAACTGTCTACGCTTTGATCGATTCCAGGGATACCAGTAGTAGTTTCCGAAGCACATCTGGAGGCTTCCTGAAATCTGTAGACGTTCAGAGTTTTGATGAAAGACAGAAATTGCATCGGGGTTGAATACAACGGGCACCATGCGGACTTTTCTCCATGATAGTAATGTATCAAACTGTCTACGCTTTGATCGATTCCTGTGATACCAGTAGTAGTTTCCGAAGCACATCTGGAGGCTTCCTGAAATCTGTAGACGTTCAGAGTTATGATGAAAGACAGAGATTGCATCGGGATTGAATACAACAGGCACCATGCGGACTTTTCTCCATGGGACTAATGTTTCAAACTGTCTACGCTTTGATCGATTCCTGAGACACCAGTAGTAGTTGTACCAAGCACATCTGGAGTCTTCCTGTAATCTGTGGACGTTCAGAGTTTTGATGAAAGACAGAAATTGCATCGGGATTGAATACAATAGGCACCATGCGGACTTTTCTCCATGGGAGTAATGTCTCAAACTGTCTACGCTTTGAACGATTCCTGCGACACCAGTAGTACTTTCTGAAGCACATCTGGAGGCTTCTTGTAATCTGCGTACGTTCAGAGTTTTGATGAAAGACAGAAATTGCTACGGGATTGAATACAACAGGCACCATGCGGACTTTTCTCCATGGGAGTAATGTCTCAAACTGTCTACGCTTTGATTGATTCCTGGGACACAAGTTGTATTTGTACGAAGCATATCTGGAGGCTTCCTGTAATCTGTGGACGATCAGAGTTTTGATGAAAGACAGAAATTGCATCGGGATGGAATACAACAGGCACCCGGCGGACTTTTCTCCATGGGAGTAATGTATCAAACTGTCTACGCTTTGATCGATTCCAGGGACACCAGTAGCAGTTTCCGTAGCACATCTGAGGACTTCCTGAAACCTGTAGACGTTCAGAGTTTTGATGAAAGTAAGAAATTGTATCGGGATTGAAAACAACAGTCACCATGCGGACTTTTCTCCATGAGAGTAATGTCTCAGTGTGTCTACGCTTTGATCGATTCATGGGAGACCAGTAGTAGTTGTATGAAGCACATCTAGAGGCTTCCTGCAATCTGTAGACGTTCAGAGTTTTGATGAAAGACAGAAATTGCATCGGGATTGAATATAATGTGTACCATGCTTACTTTTCTCCATGGGAGTAATGTCTCGAACTGTCTACGCTTTGATCGATTCCTTGGACACCAGTAGTAGTTTCCGAATCACATCTGGAGGCTTCCTGTAGTCTGTGGACGTTCAGAGTTTTGATGAAAGACAGAAATTGGATCGGGATTGAATACAACGGGCACCATGCGGACTTTTCTCCATGGGAGTTATGTCTCAAATAGTCTACGCTTTGAACGATTCCTGCGACACCAGTAGTAGTTTCCGAAGCACATCTGGAGGCTTCTTGTAATCTGCGTACGTTCAGAGTTTTGATGAAAGACAGAAATTGCATCGGGATTGAATACAACAGGCACCATGCGGACTTTTCTCCATGGGAGTAATGTCTCAAACTGTCTACGCTTTGATTGATTCCTGGGACACCAGTTGTATTTGTACAAAGCATATCTGGAGGCTTCCTGTAATCTGTGGACGATCAGAGTTTTGATGAAAGACAGAAATTGCATAGGGATTGAATACAACAGGCACCATGCGGACTTTTCTCCATGGGAGTAATGTATCAAACTGTCTACGCTTTGATCGATTCCAGGGACACCAGTAGCAGTTTCCGAAGCACATCTGAGGACTTCCTGAAACCTGTAGACGTTCAGAGTTTTGATGAAAGTAAGAAATTGCATCGGGACTGAAAACAACAGTCACCATGCGGACTTTTCTCCATGAGAGTAATGTCTCAGTGTGTCTACGCTTTGATCGATTCATGGGACACCAGTAGTAGTTGTATGAAGCACATCTGGAGGCTTCCTGAAATCTGTAGACGTTCAGAGTTTTGATGAAAGACAGAAATTGCATCGGGATTGAATATAATGTGTGCCATGCGGACTTTTCTCCATGGGAGTAATGTCTCAAACTGTCTACGCTTTGATCGATTCCTGGGACACCAGTAGTAGTTTCCGAAGCACATCTGGAGGCTTCCTGTAGTCTGTGGACGTTCAGAGTTTTGATGAAAGACTGAAATTGCATCGGGATTGAATACAACAGGCACCATGCGGACTTTTCTCCATGGGAGTAATGTTTCAAACTGTCTACGCTTTGATCGATTCCTGGGACACCAGTAGTAGTTGTACGAAGCACATCTGGAGTCTTCCTGTAATCTGTGGACGTTCATAATTTTGATGAAAGACAGAAATTGCATCGGGATTGAATACAACAGGGACCATGCTAACTTTCCTCCATGGAAGTAATGTCACAAACTGTCTACGCTTTGATCAATTCCTGGGACACCTGTAGTAGTTTCCTAATTTACATCTGGAGGCTTCCTGTAATCTGTGGACGTTCAGAGTTTTGATGAAAGAAAGAAATTGCATCGGGATTGAATACAACAGTCACCATGAGGACTTTTCTCCATGGGAGTAATGTCTCAGTGTGTCTACGATTTGATCGATTCATGGGACACCAGTAGTAGTTGTACGAAGCACATCTGGAGGCTTCCTGCAATCTGTGGACGTTCAGAGTTTTGATGAAAGACAGAAATTGCATCGGGATTGAATATAATGTGTGCCATGCTTACTTTTCCCCATGGGAGTAATGTCTCAAACTGTCTACGCTTTGATCGATTCCTGGGACACCAGTAGTAGTTTCCGAAGCACATCTGGATGCTTCCTGTAATCTGTGGACGTTCAGAGTTTTGATGAAAGAAAGAAATTGCATCGGGATTGATTACAACAGGCACCATGCGGACTTTTCTCCATGGGAGTAATGTTTCAAACTGTCTACGCTTTGATCGATTCCTGGGACAACAGTAGTAGTTGTACGAAGCAAATCTGGAGTCTTCCTGTAATCTGTGGACGTTCAGAGTTTTGATGAAAGACAGAAATTGCATCGGGATTGAATACAACAGGCACCATGCGGACTTTTCTCCATGGGAGTAATGTTTCAAACTGTCTACGCTTTGATCGATTCCAGGGACACCAGTAGTAGTTGTACGAAGCACATCTGGAGTCTTCCTGTAAACTGATGACGTTCAGAGTTTTGATGAAAGACAGATATTGCATCGGGATTGAATACAACAGGCACCATGCGGACTTTTCTCCATGGGAGTAATGTATTAAACTGTCTACGCTTTGATCGATTCCTGGGAGACCAGTAGTAGTTGTACGAAGCACATCTGGAGTCTTCCTGTAATCTGTGGACGTTCAGAGTTTTGATGAAAGACAGAAATTGCATCGGGATTGAATACAACAGGCACCATGCGGACTTTTCTCCATGGGAGTAATGTCTCAAACTGTCTACGCTTTGATCGATTCCTGGGACACCAGTAGTAGTTGTACGAAGCACATCTGGAGTCTTCCTGTAATCTGTGGACGTTCAGAGTTTTGATGAAAGACAGAAATTGCATCGGGATTGAATACAACAGGCACCATGCGGACTTTTCTCCGTGGGAGTAATGTCTCAAACTGTCTACGCTTTGATCGATTCCTGGGACACCAGTAGTAGTTGTACGAAGCACATCTGGAGTCTTCCTGTAATCTGTGGACGTTCAGAGTTTTGATGAAAGACAGAAATTGCATCGGGATTGAATACAACAGGCACCATGCGGACTTTTCTCCATGGGAGTAATGTCTCAAACTGTCTACGCTTTGATCGATTCCAGGGATACCAGTAGTAGTTTCCGAAGCACATCTGGAGGCTTCCTGAAATCTGTAGACGTTCAGAGTTTTGATGAAAGACAGAAATTGCATCGGGATTGAATACAATAGGCACCATGCGGACTTTTCTCCTTGGGAGTAATGTATCAAACTGTCTACGCTTTGATCGATTCCTGGGACACCAGTAGTAGTTGTACGAAGCACATCTGGAGTCTTCCTGTGATCTGTGGACGTTCAGAGTTTTGATGAAAGACAGAAATTGCATCGGGATTGAATACAACAGGCACCATGCGGACTTTTCTCCATGGAAGTAATGTTTCAAACTGTCTACGCTTTGATCGATTCCTGGGACACCAGTAGTAGTTGTACGAAGCACATCTGGAGTCTTCCTGTAATCTGTGGACTTTCAGAGTTTTGATGAAAGACAGATATTGCATCGGGATTGAATACAACAGGCACCATGCGGACTTTTCTCCATGGAGTAATGTTTCAAACTGTCTACACTTTGATCGATTCCTTGGACACCAGTAGTAGTTGTACGAAGCACATCTGGAGTCTTCCTGTAATCTGTGGACGTTCAGAGTTTTGATGAAAGACAGAAATTGCATCGGGATTGAATACAACAGGCACCATGCGGACTTTTCTCCATGGGAGTAATGTATCAAACTGTCTACGCTTTGATCGATTCCTGGGAGACCAGTAGTAGTTGTACGAAGCACATCTGGAGTCTTCCTGTAATCTGTGGACGTTCAGAGTTTTGATGAAAGACAGAAATTGCATCGGGATTGAATACAACAGGCACCATGCGGACTTTTCTCCATGGGAGTAATGTATCAAACTGTCTACGCTTTGATCGATTCCAGGGACACCAGTAGCAGTTTCCGAAGCACATCTGAGGACTTCCTGAAACCTGTAGACGTTCAGAGTTTTGATGAAAGTAAGAAATTGCATCGGGACTGAAAACAACAGTCACCATGCGGACTTTTCTCCATGAGAGTAATGTCTCAGTGTGTCTACGCTTTGATCGATTCATGGGACACCAGTAGTAGTTGTATGAAGCACATCTGGAGGCTTCCTGAAATCTGTAGACGTTCAGAGTTTTGATGAAAGACAGAAATTGCATCGGGATTGAATATAATGTGTGCCATGCGGACTTTTCTCCATGGGAGTAATGTCTCAAACTGTCTACGCTTTGATCGATTCCTGGGACACCTGTAGTAGTTTCCGAAGCACATCTGGAGGCTTCCTGTAGTCTGTGGACGTTCAGAGTTTTGATGAAAGACTGAAATTGCATCGGGATTGAATACAACAGGCACCATGCGGACTTTTCTCCATGGGAGTAATGTTTCAAACTGTCTACGCTTTGATCGATTCCTGGGACACCAGTAGTAGTTGTACGAAGCACATCTGGAGTCTTCCTGTAATCTGTGGACGTTCATAATTTTGATGAAAGACAGAAATTGCATCGGGATTGAATACAACAGGGACCATGCTAACTTTCCTCCATGGAAGTAATGTCACAAACTGTCTACGCTTTGATCAATTCCTGGGACACCTGTAGTAGTTTCCGAAGGTACATCTGGAGGCTTCCTGTAATCTGTGGACGTTCAGAGTTTTGATGAAAGAAAGAAATTGCATCGGGATTGAATACAACAGTCACCATGAGGACTTTTCTCCATGGGAGTAATGTCTCAGTGTGTCTACGATTTGATCGATTCATGGGACACCAGTAGTAGTTGTACGAAGCACATCTGGAGGCTTCCTGCAATCTGTGGACGTTCAGAGTTTTGATGAAAGACAGAAATTGCATCGGGATTGAATATAATGTGTGCCATGCTTACTTTTCCCCATGGGAGTAATGTCTCAAACTGTCTACGCTTTGATCGATTCCTGGGACACCAGTAGTAGTTTCCGAAGCACATCTGGATGCTTTCTGTAATCTGTGGACGTTCAGAGTTTTGATGAAAGAAAGAAATTGCATCGGGATTGATTACAACAGGCACCATGCGGACTTTTCTCCATGGGAGTAATGTTTCAAACTGTCTACGCTTTGATCGATTCCTGGGACAACAGTAGTAGTTGTACGAAGCAAATCTGGAGTCTTCCTGTAATCTGTGGACGTTCAGAGTTTTGATGAAAGACAGAAATTGCATCGGGATTGAATACAACAGGCACCATGCGGACTTTTCTCCATGGGAGTAATGTTTCAAACTGTCTACGCTTTGATCGATTCCAGGGACACCAGTAGTAGTTGTACGAAGCACATCTGGAGTCTTCCTGTAAACTGTTGACGTTCAGAGTTTTGATGAAAGACAGATATTGCATCGGGATTGAATACAACAGGCACCATGCGGACTTTTCTCCATGGGAGTAATGTATCAAACTGTCTACGCTTTGATCGATTCCTGGGAGACCAGTAGTAGTTGTACGAAGCACATCTGGAGTCTTCCTGTAATCTGTGGACGTTCAGAGTTTTGATGAAAGACAGAAATTGCATCGGGATTGAATACAACAGGCACCATGCGGACTTTTCTCCATGGGAGTAATGTCTCAAACTGTCTACGCTTTGATCGATTCCTGGGACACCAGTAGTAGTTGTACGAAGCACATCTGGAGTCTTCCTGTAATCTGTGGACGTTCAGAGTTTTGATGAAAGACAGAAATTGCATCGGGATTGAATACAACAGGCACCATGCGGACTTTTCTCCATGGGAGTAATGTCTCAAAGTGTCTACGGTTTGATCGATTCCTGGGACACCAGTAGTAGTTGTACGAAGCACATCTGGAGTCTTCCTGTAATCTGTGGACGTTCAGAGTTTTGATGAAAGACAGAAATTGCATCGGGATTGAATTCAACAGGCACCATGCGGACTTTTCTCCATGGGAGTAATGTCTCAAACTGTCTACGCTTTGATCGATTCCAGGGATACCAGTAGTAGTTTCCGAAGCACATCTGGAGGCTTCCTGAAATCTGTAGACGTTCAGAGTTTTGATGAAAGACAGAAATTGCATCGGGATTGAATACAATAGGCACCATGCGGACTTTTCTCCTTGGGAGTAATGTATCAAACTGTCTACGCTTTGATCGATTCCTGGGACACCAGTAGTAGTTGTACGAAGCACATCTGGAGTCTTCCTGTGATCTGTGGACGTTCAGAGTTTTGATGAAAGACAGAAATTGCATCGGGATTGAATACAACAGGCACTATGCGGACTTTTCTCCATGGAAGTAATGTTTCAAACTGTCTACGCTTTGATCGATTCCTGGGACACCAGTAGTAGTTGTACGAAGCACATCTGGAGTCTTCCTGTAATCTGTGGACTTTCAGAGTTTTGATGAAAGACAGATAATGCATCGGGATTGAATACAACAGGCACCATGCGGACTTTTCTCCATGGAGTAATGTTTCAAACTGTCTACACTTTGATCGATTCCTTGGACACCAGCAGTAGTTTCCGAAGCACATCTGGAGTCTTCCTGTAATCTGTGGACGTTCAGAGTTTTGATGAAAGACAGAAATTGCATCGGGATTGAATACAACAGGCACCATGCGGACTTTTCTCCATGGGAGTAATGTATCAAACTGTCTACGCTTTGATCGATTCCTGGGAGACCAGTAGTAGTTGTACGAAGCACATCTGGAGTCTTCCTGTAATCTGTGGACGTTCAGAGTTTTGATGAAAGACAGAAATTGCATCGGGATTGAATACAACAGGCACCATGCGGACTTTTCTCCATGGGAGTAATGTCTCAAAGTGTCTACGGTTTGATCGATTCCTGGGACACCAGTAGTAGTTGTACGAAGCACATCTGGTGTCTTCCTGTAATCTGTGGACGTTCAGAGTTTTGATGAAAGACAGAAATTGCATCGGGATTGAATACAACAGGCACCATGCGGACTTTTCTCCATGGGAGTAATGTCTCAAACTGCCTACGCTTTGATCGATTAATGGGACACCAGTAGCAGTTGTACCAAGCACATCTGGAGTCTTCCTGTAATCTGTGGACGTTCAGAGTTTTGATGAAAGACAGAAATTGCATCGGGATTGAATACAACAGGCACCATGCGGACTTTTCACCATGGGAGTAATGTATCAAACTGTCTACGTTTTGATCGATTCCAGGGATACCAGTAGTAGTTTCCGAAGCACATCTGGAGGCTTCCTGATATCTGTAGCCGTTCAGAGTTTTGATGAAAGACAGAAATTGCATCGGGATTGAATACAACAGGCACCATGAGGACTTTTCTCCATGGGAGTAATGTATCAAACTGTCTACGCTTTGATCGATTCCAGGGATAGCAGTAGTAGTTTCCGAAGCACATCTGGAGGCTTCCTGAAATCTGTAGACGTTCAGAGTTTTGATGAAAGACAGAAATTGCATCGGGATTGAATACAACAGGCACCATGCGGACTTTTCTCCATGGGAGTAATGTATCAAACTGTCTACGCTTTGATCGATTCCAGGGATACCAGTAGTAGTTTCCGAAGCACATCTGGAGGCTTCCTGATATCTGTAGACGTTCAGAGTTTTGATGAAAGGCAGAAATTGCATCGGGGTTGAATACAACGGGCACCATGCGGACTTTTCTCCATGATAGTAATGTATCAAACTGTCTACGCTTTGATCGATTCCAGTGATACCAGTAGTAGTTTCCGAAGCACATCTGGAGGCTTCCTGAAATCTGTAGACGTTCAGAGTTTTGATGAAAGACAGAAATTGCATCGGGATTGAATACAACAGGCACCATGCGGACTTTTCTCCATGGGAGTAATGTATCAAACTGTCTACGCTTTGATCGATTCCTGAGACACCAGTAGTAGTTGTACGAAGCACATCTGGAGTCTTCCTGTAATCTGTGGATGTTCAGAGTTTTGATGAAAGACAGAAATTGCATCGGGATTGAATACAACAGGCACCATGCGGACTTTTCTCCATGGGAGTCATGTTTCAAACTGTCTACGCTTTGATCGATTCCAGGGATACCAGTAGTAGTTTCCGAAGCACATCTGGAGGCTTCCTGAAATCTGTAGACGTTCAGAGTTTTGATGAAAGACAGAAATTGCATCGGGATTGAATACAACTGGCACCATGCGGACTTTTCTCCATGGGAGTAATGTCTCAAACTGTCTACGCTTTGATCGATTCCTGGGACACCAGTAGTAGTTGTACGAAGCACATCTGGAGTCATCCTGTAATCTGTGGACGTTCAGAGTTTTGATGAAAGACAGAAATTGGATCGGGATTGAATACAACAGGCACCATGCGAACTTTTCTCCATGGGAGTAATGTCTCAAACTGTCTACGCTTTGAACGATTCCTGCGACACCAGTAGTAGTTTCCGAAGCACATCTGGAGGCTTCTTGTAATCTGCGTACGTTCAGAGTTTTGATGAAAGACAGAAATTGCTACGGGATTGAATACAACAGGCACCATGCGGACTTTTCTCCATGGGAGTAATGTCTCAAACTGTCTACGCTTTGATTGATTCCTGGGACACCAGTTGTATTTGTACGAAGCATATCTGTAGGCTTCCTATAATCTGTGGACGATCAGAGTTTTGATGAAAGACAGAAATTGCATCGGGATTGAATACAACAGGCACCATGCGGACTTTTCTCCATGGGAGTAATGTATCAAACTGTCTACGCTTTGATCGATTCCAGGGACACCAGTAGCAGTTTCCGAAGCACATCTGAGGACTTCCTGAAACCTGTAGACGTTCAGAGTTTGATGAAAGTAAGAAATTGTATCGGGATTGAAAACAACAGTCACCATGCGGACTTTTCTCCATGAGAGTAATGTCTCAGTGTGTCTACGCTTTGATCGATTCATGGGACACCAGTAGTAGTTGTATGAAGCACATCTAGAGACTTCCTGCAATCTGTAGACGTTCAGTGTTTTGATGAAAGACAGAAATTGCATCGGGATTGAATATAATGTGTGCCATGCGGACTTTTCTCCATGGGAGTAATGTCTCAAACTGTCTACGCTTTGATCGGTTCCTGGGACACCAGTAGTAGTTTCCGAAGCACATCTGGAGGCTTCCTGTAGTCTGTGGACGTTCAGAGTTTTGATGAAAGACAGAAATTGCATCGGGATTGAATACAACAGGCACCATGCGGACTCTTCTCCATGGGAGTAATGTTTCAAACTGTCTACGCTTTGATCGATTCCTGGGACACCAGTAGTAGTTGTACCAAGCACATCTGGAGTCTTCCTGTAATCTGTGGACGTTCAGAGTTTTGATGAAAGACAGAAATTGAATCGGGATTGAATGCAACAGGCACCATGCGGACCTTTCTCCATGGGAGTAATGTCTCAAACTGTCTACGCTTTGATCGATTCCAGGGATACCAGTAGTAGTTTCCGAAGCACATCTGGAGACTTCCTGAAATCTGTAGACGTTCAGAATTTTGATGAAAGACAGAAATTGCATCGGGATTCAATACAACAGGGACCATGCTAACTTTCCTCCATGGAAGTAATGTCACAAACTGTCTACGCTTTGATCAATTCCTGGGACACCTGTAGTAGTTTCCGAAGGTACATCTGGATGCTTCCTGTAATCTGTGGACGTTCAGAGTTTTGATGAAAGAAAGAAATTGCATCGGGATTGAATATAACAGTCACCATGAGGACTTTTCTCCATGGGAGTAATGTCTCAGTGTGTCTACGCTTTGATCGATTCATGGGACACCAGTAGTAGTTGTACGAAGCACATCTGGAGGCTTCCTGCAATCTGTGGACGTTCAGAGTTTTGATGAAAGACAGAAATTGCATCGGGATTGAATATAATGTGTGCCATGCTTACTTTTCCCCATGGGAGTAATGTATCAAACTGTCTACGCTTTGATCGATTCCTGGGACACCAGTAGTAGTTTCCGAAGCACATCTGAATGCTTCCTGTAATCTGTGGACGTTCAGAGTTTTGATGAAAGAAAGAAATTGCATCGGGATTGATTACAACAGGCACCATGCGGACTTTTCTCCATGGGAGTAATGTTTCAAACTGTCTACGCTTTGATCGATTCCTGGGACAACAGTAGTAGTTGTACGAAGCAAATCTGGAGTCTTCCTGTAATCTGTGGACGTTCAGAGTTTTGATGAAAGACAGAAATTGCATCGGGATTGAATACAACAGGCACCATGCGGACTTTTCTCCATGGGAGTAATGTTTCAAACTGTCTACGCTTTGATCGATTCCTGGGACACCAGTAGTAGTTGTACGAAGCACATCTGGAGTCTTCCTGTAATCTGTGGACGTTCAGAATTTTGATGAAAGACAGATACTGCATCGGGATTGAATACAACAGGCACCATGCGGACTTTTCTCCATGGGAGTAATGTTTCAAACTGCCTACGCTTTGATCGATTCCTGGGACACCAGTAGTAGTTGTACGAAGCACATCTGGAGTCTTCCTGAAATCTGTGGACGTTCAGAGTTTTGATGAAAGACAGAAATTGCATCGGGATTGAATACAACAGGCACCATGCGGACTTTTCTCCATGGGAGTAATGTCTCAAACTGTCTACGCTTTGATCGATTCCTGGGAGACCAGTAGTAGTTGTACGAAGCACATCTGGAGTCTTCCTGTAATCTGTGGACGTTCAGAGTTTTGATGAAAGACAGAAATTGCATCGGGATTGAATACAACTGGCACCATGAGGACTTTTCTCCATGGGAGTAATGTCTCAAACTGTCTACGCTTTGATCGATTCCTGGGACACCAGTAGTAGTTGTACGAAGCACATCTGGAGTCTTCCTGTAATCTGTGGACGTTCAGAGTTTTGATGAAAGACAGAAAATGCATCGGGATTGAATACAACAGGCACCATGCGGACTTTTCTCCATGGGAGTAATGTCTCAAACTGTCTACGCTTTGATCGATTCCTGGGACACCAGTAGTAGTTGTACGAAGCACATCTGGAGTCTTCCTGTAATCTGTGGACGTTCAGGGTTTTGATGAAAGACAGAAATTGCATCGGGATTGAATACAACAGGCACCATGCGGACTTTTCTCCATGGGAGTAATGTATCAAACTGTCTACGCTTTGATCGATTCCAGGGATACCAGTAGTAGTTTCCGAAGCACATCTGGAGGCTTCCTGAAATCTGTAGACGTTCAGAGTTTTGATGAAAGACAGAAATTGCATCGGGATTGAATACAACAGGCACCATGCGGACTTTTCTCCATGGGAGTAATGTATCAAACTGTCTACGCTTTGATCGATTCCAGGGATACCAGTAGTAGTTTCCGAAGCACATCTGGAGGCTTCCTGAAATCTGTAGACGTTCAGAGTTTTGATGAAAGACAGAAATTGCATCGGGATTGAATACAACAGGCACCATGCATACTTTTCTCCATTGGAGTAATGTATCAAACTGTCTACGCTTTGATCGATTCCAGGGATACCAGTAGTAGTTTCCGAAGCACATCTGGAGGCTACCTGAAATCTGTAGACGTTCAGAGTTTTGATGAAAGACAGAAATTGCATCGGGATTGAATACAACGGGCACCATGCGGACTTTTCTCCATGGGAGTAATGTATCAAACTGTCTACGCTTTGATCGATTCCAGGGATACCAGTAGTAGTTTCCGAAGCACATCTGGAGGCTTCCTGAAATCTGTAGACGTTCAGAGTTTTGATGAAAGACAGAAATTGCATCGGGATGGAATACAACAGGCACCATGCGGCCTTTTCTCCATGGGAGTAATGTTTCAAACTGTCTACGCTTTGATCGATTCCTGGGACACCAGTAGTAGTTGTACGAAGCACATATGGAGTCTTCCTGTAATCTGTGGACGTTCAGAGTTTTGATGAAAGACAGAAATTGCATCGGGATTGAATACAACAGGCACCATGCGGACTTTTCTCCATGGGAGTAATGTTTCAAACTGTCTACGCTTTGATCGATTCCTGGGACACCAGTAGTAGTTGTACGAAGCACATCTGGAGTCTTCCTGTAATCTGTGGACGTTCAGAGTTTTGATGAAAGACAGAAATTGCATCGGGATTGAATACAACAGGCACCATGCGGACTTTTCTCCATGGGAGTCATGTTTCAAACTGTCTACGCTTTGATCGATTCCAGGGATACCAGTAGTAGTTTCCGAAGCACATCTGGAGGCTTCCTGAAATCTGAAGACGTTCAGAGTTTTGATGAAAGACAGAAATTGCATCGGGATTGAATACAACGGGCACCATGCGGACTTTTCTCCATGGGAGTAATGTCTCAAACTGTCTACGCTTTGATCGATTCCTGGGACACCAGTAGTAGTTGTACGAAGCACATCTGGAGTCTTCCTGTAATCTGTGGACGTTCAGAGTATTGATGAAAGACAGAAATTGCATCGGGATTGAATACAACAGGCACCATGCAGACTTTTCTCCATGGGAGTAATGTTTCAAACTGTCTACGCTTTGATCGATTCCTGGGACACCAGTAGTAGTTGTACAAAGCACATCTGGAGTCTTCCTGTAATCTGTGGACGTTCAGAGTTTTGATGAAAGACAGAAATTGCATCGGGATTGAATACAACAGGCTCCATGCGGACTTTTCTCCATGGGAGTAATGTATCAATCTGTCTACGCTTTGATCGATTCCAGGGATACCAGTAGTAGTTTCCGAAGCACATCTGGAGGCTTCCTGAAATCTGTAGACGTTCAGAGTTTTGATGAAAAGCAGAAATTGCATCGGGATTGAATACAACAGGCACCATGCGGACTTTTCTCCATGGGAGTAATGTCTCAAACTGTCTACGCTTTGATCGATTCCTGGGACACCAGTAGTAGTTGTACGAAGCACAACTGGAGTCTTCCTGTAATCTGTGGACGTTCAGAGTTTTGATGAAAGGCAGAAATTGCATCGGGATTGAATACAACAGGCACCATGCGGACTTTTCTCCATGGGAGTAATGTCTCAAACTGTCTACGCTTTGATCGATTCCTGGGACACCAGTAGTAGTTGTACGAAGCACATCTGGAGTCTTCCTGTAATCTGTGGACGTTCAGAGTTTTGATGAAAGACAGAAATTGCATCGGGATTGAATACAACAGGCACCATGCGGACTGTTCTCCATGGGAGTAATGTCTCAAACTGTCTACGCTTTGAACGATTCCTGGGACACCAGTAGTAGTTGTACGAAGCACATCTGGAGTCTTCCTGTAATCTGTGGACGTTCAGAGTTTTGATGAAAGACAGAAATTGCATCGGGATTGAATACAACAGGCACCATGCGGACTTTTCTCCATGGGAGTAATGTCTCAAACTGTCTACGCTTTGATCGATTCCTGGGACACCAGTAGTAGTTGTACGAAGCACATCTGGAGTCTTCCTGTAATCTGTGGACGTTCAGAGTTTTGATGAAAGACAGAAATTGCATCGGGATTGAATACAACAGGCACCATGCGGACTTTTCTGCATGGGAGTAATGTCTCAAACTGTCTACGCTTTGATCGATTCCTGGGACACCAGTAGTAGTTGTACGAAGCACATCTGGAGTCTTCCTGTAATCTGTGGACGTTCAGAGTTTTGATGAAAGACAGAAATTGCATCGGGATTGAATACAACAGGCACCATGCGGACTTTTCTCCATGGGAGTAATGTATCAAACTGTCTACGCTTTGATCGATTCCTGGGATACCAGTAGTAGTTTCCGAAGCACATCTGGAGGCTTCCTGAAATCTGTAGACGTTCAGAGTTTTGATGAAAGACAGAAATTGCATCGGGATTGAATACAACGGGCACCATGCGGACTTTTCTCCATGGGAGTAATGTATCAAACTGTCTACGCTTTGATCGATTCCAGGGATACCAGTAGTAGTTTCCGAAGCACATCTGGAGGCTTCCTGAAATCTGTAGACGTTCAGAGTTTTGATGAAAGACAGAAATTGCATCGGGATGAAATACAACAGGCACCATGCGGACTTTTCTCCATGGGAGTAATGTTTCAAACTGTCTACGCTTTGATCGATTCCTGGGACACCAGTAGTAGTTGTACGAAGCACATATGGAGTCTTCCTGTAATCTGTGGACGTTCAGAGTTTTGATGAAAGACAGAAATTGCATCGGGATTGAATACAACAGGCACCATGCGGACTTTTCTCCATGGGAGTAATGTTTCAAACTGTCTACGCTTTGATCGATTCCTGGGACACCAGTAGTAGTTGTACGAAGCACATCTGGAGTCTTCCTGTAATCTGTGGACGTTCAGAGTTTTGATGAAAGACAGAAATTGCATCGGGATTGAATACAACAGGCACCATGCGGACTTTTCTCCATGGGAGTAATGTCTCAAACTGTCTACGCTTTGATCGATTCCTGGGACACCAGTAGTAGTTGTACGAAGCACATCTGGAGTCTTCCTGTAATCTGTGGACGTTCAGAGTTTTGATGAAAGACAGAAATTGCATCGGGATTGAATACAACAGGCACCATGCGGACTTTTCTGCATGGGAGTAATGTCTCAAACTGTCTACGCTTTGATCGATTCCTGGGACACCAGTAGTAGTTGTACGAAGCACATCTGGAGTCTTCCTGTAATCTGTGGACGTTCAGAGTTTTGATGAAAGACAGAAATTGCATCGGGATTGAATACAACAGGCACCATGCGGACTTTTCTCCATGGGAGTAATGTATCAAACTGTCTACGCTTTGATCGATTCCTGGGATACCAGTAGTAGTTTCCGAAGCACATCTGGAGGCTTCCTGAAATCTGTAGACGTTCAGAGTTTTGATGAAAGACAGAAATTGCATCGGGATTGAATACAACGGGCACCATGCGGACTTTTCTCCATGGGAGTAATGTATCAAACTGTCTACGCTTTGATCGATTCCAGGGATACCAGTAGTAGTTTCCGAAGCACATCTGGAGGCTTCCTGAAATCTGTAGACGTTCAGAGTTTTGATGAAAGACAGAAATTGCATCGGGATGAAATACAACAGGCACCATGCGGACTTTTCTCCATGGGAGTAATGTTTCAAACTGTCTACGCTTTGATCGATTCCTGGGACACCAGTAGTAGTTGTACGAAGCACATATGGAGTCTTCCTGTAATCTGTGGACGTTCAGAGTTTTGATGAAAGACAGAAATTGCATCGGGATTGAATACAACAGGCACCATGCGGACTTTTCTCCATGGGAGTAATGTTTCAAACTGTCTACGCTTTGATCGATTCCTGGGACACCAGTAGTAGTTGTACGAAGCACATCTGGAGTCTTCCTGTAATCTGTGGACGTTCAGAGTTTTGATGAAAGACAGAAATTGCATCGGGATTGAATACAACAGGCACCATGCGGACTTTTCTCCATGGGAGTCATGTTTCAAACTGTCTACGCTTTGATCGATTCCAGGGATACCAGTAGTAGTTTCCGAAGCACATCTGGAGGCTTCCTGAAATCTGAAGACGTTCAGAGTTTTGATGAAAGACAGAAATTGCATCGGGATTGAATACAACGGGCACCATGCGGACTTTTCTCCATGGGAGTAATGTCTCAAACTGTCTACGCTTTGATCGATTCCTGGGACACCAGTAGTAGTTGTACGAAGCACATCTGGAGTCTTCCTGTAATCTGTGGACGTTCAGAGTATTGATGAAAGACAGAAATTGCATCGGGATTGAATACAACAGGCACCATGCAGACTTTTCTCCATGGGAGTAATGTTTCAAACTGTCTACGCTTTGATCGATTCCTGGGACACCAGTAGTAGTTGTACGAAGCACATCTGGAGTCTTCCTGTAATCTGTGGACGTTCAGAGTTTTGATGAAAGACAGAAATTGCATCGGGATTGAATACAACAGGCACCATGCGGACTTTTCTCCATGGGAGTAATGTATCAAACTGTCTACGCTTTGATCGATTCCAGGGATACCAGTAGTAGTTTCCGAAGCACATCTGGAGGCTTCCTGAAATCTGTAGACGTTCAGAGTTTTGATGAAAAGCAGAAATTGCATCGGGATTGAATACAACGGGCACCATGCGGACTTTTCTCCATGGGAGTAATGTCTCAAACTGTCTACGCTTTGATCGATTCCTGGGACACCAGTAGTAGTTGTACGAAGCACATCTGGAGTCTTCCTGTAATCTGTGGACGTTCAGAGTTTTGATGAAAGACAGAAATTGCATCGGGATTGAATACAACAGGCACCATGCGGACTTTTCTCCATGGGAGTAATGTTTCAAACTGTCTACGCTTTGATCGATTCCTGGGACACCAGTAGTAGTTGTACGAAGCACATCTGGAGTCTTCCTGTAATCTGTGGACGTTCAGAGTTTTGATGAAAGACAGAAATTGCATCGGGATTGAATACAACAGGCACCATGCGGACTTTTCTCCATGGGAGTAATGTTTCAAACTGTCTACGCTTTGATCGATTCCAGGGATACCAGTAGTAGTTTCCGAAGCACATCTGGAGGCTTCCTGAAATCTGTAGACGTTCAGAGTTTTGATGAAAGACAGAAATTGCATCGGGATTGAATACAACAGGAACCATACGGACTTTTCTCCATGGGAGTAATGTTACAAACTGTCTACGCTTTGATCGATTCCTGGGACACCAGTAGTAGTTGTACGAAGCACATCTGGAGTCTTCCTGTAATCTGTGGACGTTCAGAGTTTTGATGAAAGACAGAAATTGCATCGGGATTGAATACAACAGGCACCATGCGGACTTTTCTCCATGGGAGTAATGTATCAAACTGTCTACGCTTTGATCGATTCCAGGGATACCAGTAGTAGTTTCCGAAGCACATCTGGAGGCTTCCTGAAATCTGTAGACGTTCAGAATTTTGATGAAAGACAGAAATTGCATCGGGATTGAATACAACAGGCACCATACGGACTTTTCTCCATGGGAGTAATGTTTCAAACTGTCTACGCTTTGATCGATTCCTGGGACACCAGTAGTAGTTGTACGAAGCACATCTGGAGTCTTCCTGTAATCTGTGGACGTTCAGAGATTTGATGAAAGACAGAAATTGCATCGGGATTGAATATAACAGGCACCATGCGGACTTTTCTCCATGGCGAGTAATGTATCAAACTGTCTACGCTTTGATCGATTCCAGGGATACCAGTAGTAGTTTCCGAAGCACATCTGGAGGCTTCCTGAAATCTGTAGACGTTCAGAGTTTTGATGAAAGACAGAAATTGCATCGGGAATGAATACAACAGGCACCATGCAGACTTTTCTCCATGGGAGTAATGTTTCAAACTGTCTACGCTTTGATCGATTCCTGGGACACCAGTAGTAGTTGTACGAAGCACATCTGGAGTCTTCCTGTAATCTGTGGACGTTCAGAGTTTTGATGAAAGACAGAAATTGCATCGGGATTGAATACAACAGGCACCATGCGGACTTTTCTCCATGGGAGTAATGTATCAAACTGTCTACGCTTTGATCGATTCCAGGGATACCAGTAGTAGTTTCCGAAGCACATCTGGAGGCTTCCTGAAATCTGTAGACGTTCAGAGTTTTGATGAAAAGC
Organism: Schistocerca gregaria; assembly: GCF_023897955.1. Taxonomy (NCBI): domain Eukaryota; kingdom Metazoa; phylum Arthropoda; class Insecta; order Orthoptera; family Acrididae; genus Schistocerca; species Schistocerca gregaria. Next base: position 3,407,337 of record NW_026061730.1, on the reverse strand, counting down.
AGAAATTGCATCGGGATTGAATACAACAGGCACCATGCGGACTTTTCTCCATGGGAGTAATGTCTCAAACTGTCTACGCTTTGATCGATTCCTGGGACACCAGTAGTAGTTGTACGAAGCACATCTGGAGTCTTCCTGTAATCTGTGGACGTTCAGAGTTTTGATGAAAGGCAGAAATTGCATCGGGATTGAATACAACAGGCACCATGCGGACTTTTCTCCATGGGAGTAATGTCTCAAACTGTCTACGCTTTGATCGATTCCTGGGACACCAGTAGTAGTTGTACGAAGCACATCTGGAGTCTTCCTGTAATCTGTGGACTTTCAGAGTTTTGATGAAAGACAGAAATTGCATCGGGATTGAATACAACAGGCACCATGCGGACTTTTCTCCATGGGAGTAATGTTTCAAACTGTCTACGCTTTAATCGATTCCTGGGACACCAGTAGTAGTTGTACGAAGCACTTCTGGAGCCTTCCTGTAATCTGTGGACGTTCAGAGTTTTGGTGAAAGACAGAAATTGCATCGGGATTGAATACAACAGGCACCATGCGGACTTTTCTCCATGGGAGTAATGATTCAAACTGTCTACGCTTTGATCGATTCCAGGGAAACCAGTAGTAGTTTCCGAAGCACATCTGGAGGCTTCCTGAAATCTGTAGACGTTCAGAGTTTTGATGAAAGACAGAAATTGCATCGGGATTGAATACAACGGGCACCATGCGGACTTTTCTCCATGGGAGTAATGTCTCAAACTGTCTACGCTTTGATCGATTCCTGGGACACCAGTAGTAGTTGTACGAAGCACATCTGGAGTCTTCCTGTAATCTGTGGACGTTCAGAGTTTTGATGAAAGACAGAAATTGCATCGGGATTGAATACAACAGGCACCATGCGGACTTTTCTCCATGGGAGTAATGTTTCAAACAGTCTACGCTTTGATCGATTCCAGGGATACCAGTAGTAGTTTCCGAAGCACATCTGGAGGCTTCCTGAAATCTGTAGACGTTCAGAGTTTTGATGAAAGACAGAAATTGCATCGGGATTGAATACAACGGGCACCATGCGGACTTTTCTCCATGGGAGTAATGTCTCAAACTGTCTACGCTTTGATCGATTCCTGGGACACCAGTAGTAGTTGTACGAAGCACATCTGGAGTCTTCCTGTAATCTGTGGACGTTCAGAGTTTTGATGAAAGACAGAAATTGCATCGGGATTGAATACAACAGGCACCATGCGGACTTTTCTCCATGGGAGTAATGTTTCAAACTGTCTACGCTTTGATCGATTCCTGGGACACCAGTAGTAGTTGTACGAAGCACATCTGGAGTCTTCCTGTAATCTGTGGACGTTCAGAGTTTTGATGAAAGACAGAAATTGCATCGGGATTGAATACAACAGGCACCATGCGGACTTTTCTCCATGCGAGTCATGTTTCAAACTGTCTACGCTTTGATCGATTCCAGGGATACCAGTAGTAGTTTCCGAAGCACATCTGGAGGCTTCCTGAAATCTGTAGACGTTCAGAGTTTTGATGAAAGACAGAAATTGCATCGGGATTGAATACAACGGGCACCATGCGGACTTTTCTCCATGGGAGTAATGTCTCAAACTGTCTACGCTTTGATCGATTCCTGGGACACCAGTAGTAGTTGTACGAAGCACATCTGGAGTCTTCCTGTAATCTGTGGACGTTCAGAGTTTTGATGAAAGACAGAAATTGCATCGGGATTGAATACAAAAGGCACCATGCGGACTTTTCTCCATGGGAGTAATGTTTCAAACTGTCTACGCTTTGATCGATTCCTGGGACACCAGTAGTAGTTGTACGAAGCACATCTGGAGTCTTCCTGTAATCTGTGGACGTTCAGAGTTTTGATGAAAGACAGAAATTGCATCGAGATTGAATACAACAGGCACCATGCGGACTTTTCTCCATGGGAGTAATGTATCAAACTGTCTACGCTTTGATCGATTCCAGGGATACCAGTAGTAGTTTCCGAAGCACAACTGGAGGCTTCCTGAAATCTGTAGACGTTCAGAGTTTTGATGAAAGACAGAAATTGCATCGGGATTGAATACAACAGGCACCATGCGAACTTTTCTCCATGGGAGTAATGTCTCAAACTGTCTACGCTTTGATCGATTCCTGGGACACCAGTAGTAGTTGTACGAAGCACATCTGGAGTCTTCCTGTAATCTGTGGACGTTCAGAGTTTTGATGAAAGACAGAAATTGCAACGGGATTGAATACAACAGGCACCATGCGGACTTTTCTCCATGGGAGTAATGTTTCAAACTGTCTACGCTTTGATCGATTAGAGGGATACCAGTAGTAGTTTCCGAAGCACATCTGGAGGCTTCCTGAAATCTGTAGACGTTCAGAGTTTTGATGAAAGACAGAAATTGCATCGGGATTGAATACAACAGGCACCATGCGGACTTTTCTCCATGGGAGTAATGTATCAAACTGTCTACGCTTTGATCGATTCCAGGGACACCAGTAGTAATTGTACGAAGCACATCTGGAGTCTTCCTGTAATCTGTGGACGTTCAGAGTTTTGATGAAAGACAGAAATTGCATCGGGATTGAATACAACAGGCACCATGCGGACTTTTCTCCATGGGAGTAATGTTTCAAACTGTCTACGCTTTGATCGATTCCTGGGTCACCAGTAGTAGTTGTACGAAGCACATCTGGAGTCTTCCTGTAATCTGTGGACGTTCAGAGTTTTGATGAAAGACAGAAATTGCATCGGGATTGAATACAACAGGCACCATGCGGACTTTTCTCCATGGGAGTAATGTCTCAAACTGTCTACGCTTTGATCGATTCCAGGGATACCAGTAGTAGTTTCCGAAGCACATCTGGAGGCTTCCTGAAATCTGTAGACGTTCAGAGTTTTGATGAAAGACAGAAATTGCATCGGGATTGAATACAACAGGCACCATGCGGACTTTTCTCCATGGGAGTAATGTATCAAACTGTCTACGCTTTGATCGATTCCTGGGACACCAGTAGTTGTTGTACGAAGCACATCTGGAGTCTTCCTGTAATCTGTGGACGTTCAGAGTTTTGATGAAAGACAGAAATTGCATCGGTATTGAATACAACAGGCACCATGCGGACTTTTCTCCATGGGAGTAATGTCTCAAACTGTCTACGCTTTGATCGATTCCTGGGACACCAGTAGTAGTTGTACGAAGCACATCTGGAGTCTTCCTGTAATCTGTGGACGTTCAGAGTATTGATGAAAGACAGAAATTGCATCGGGATTGAATACAACAGGCACCATGCAGACTTTTCTCCATGGGAGTAATGTTTCAAACTGTCTACGCTTTGATCGATTCCTGGGACACCAGTAGTAGTTGTACGAAGCACATCTGGAGTCTTCCTGTAATCTGTGGACGTTCAGAGTTTGGTTGAAAGACAGAAATTGCATCGGGATTGAATACAACAGGCACCATGCGGACTTTTCTCCATGGGAGTAATGTATCAAACTGTCTACGCTTTGATCGATTCCAGGGATACCAGTAGTAGTTTCCGAAGCACATCTGGAGGCTTCCTAAAATCTGTAGACGTTCAGAGTTTTGATGAAAGACAGAAATTGCATCGGGATTGAATACAACAGGCACCATGCGGACTTTTCTCCATGGGAGTAATGTTTCAAACTGTCTACGCTTTGATCGATTCCTGGGACACCAGTAGTAGTTGTACGAAGCACATCTGGAGTCTTCCTGTAATCTGTGGACGTTCAGAGTTTTGATGAAAGACAGAAATTGCATTGGGATTGAATACAACAGGCACCATGCGGACTTTTCTCCATGGGAGTAATGTATCAAACTGTCTACGCTTTGATCGATTCCAGGGATACCAGTAGTAGTTTCCGAAGCACAACTGGAGGCTTCCTGAAATCTGTAGACGTTCAGAGTTTTGATGAAAGACAGAAATTGCATCGGGATTGAATACAACAGGCACCATGCGAACTTTTCTCCATGGGAGTAATTTCTCAAACTGTCTACGCTTTGATCGATTCCTGGGACACCAGTAGTAGTTGTACGAAGCACATCTGGAGTCTTCCTGTAATCTGTGGACGTTCAGAGTTTTGATGAAAGACAGAAATTGCAACGGGATTGAATACAACAGGCACCATGCGGACTTTTCTCCATGGGAGTAATGTTTCAAACTGTCTACGCTTTGATCGATTAGAGGGATACCAGTAGTAGTTTCCGAAGCACATCTGGAGGCTTCCTGAAATCTGTAGACGTTCAGAGTTTTGATGAAAGACAGAAATTGCATCGGGATTGAATACAACAGGCACCATGCGGACTTTTCTCCATGGGAGTAATGTATCAAACTGTCTACGCTTTGATCGATTCCAGGGACACCAGTAGTAATTGTACGAAGCACATCTGGAGTCTTCCTGTAATCTGTGGACGTTCAGAGTTTTGATGAAAGACAGAAATTGCATCGGGATTGAATACAACAGGCACCATGCGGACTTTTCTCCATGGGAGTAATGTTTCAAACTGTCTACGCTTTGATCGATTCCTGGGTCACCAGTAGTAGTTGTACGAAGCACATCTGGAGTCTTCCTGTAATCTGTGGACGTTCAGAGTTTTGATGAAAGACAGAAATTGCATCGGGATTGAATACAACAGGCACCATGCGGACTTTTCTCCATGGGAGTAATGTCTCAAACTGTCTACGCTTTGATCGATTCCAGGGATACCAGTAGTAGTTTCCGAAGCACATCTGGAGGCTTCCTGAAATCTGTAGACGTTCAGAGTTTTGATGAAAGACAGAAATTGCATCGGGATTGAATACAACAGGCACCATGCGGACTTTTCTCCATGGGAGTAATGTATCATACTGTCTACGCTTTGATCGATTCCTGGGACACCAGTAGTTGTTGTACGAAGCACATCTGGAGTCTTCCTGTAATCTGTGGACGTTCAGAGTTTTGATGAAAGACAGAAATTGCATCGGTATTGAATACAACAGGCACCATGCGGACTTTTCTCCATGGGAGTAATGTCTCAAACTGTCTACGCTTTGATCGATTCCTGGGACACCAGTAGTAGTTGTACGAAGCACATCTGGAGTCTTCCTGTAATCTGTGGACGTTCAGAGTATTGATGAAAGACAGAAATTGCATCGGGATTGAATACAACAGGCACCATGCAGACTTTTCTCCATGGGAGTAATGTTTCAAACTGTCTACGCTTTGATCGATTCCTGGGACACCAGTAGTAGTTGTACGAAGCACATCTGGAGTCTTCCTGTAATCTGTGGACGTTCAGAGTTTTGATGAAAGACAGAAATTGCATCGGGATTGAATACAACAGGCACCATGCGGACTTTTCTCCATGGGAGTAATGTATCAAACTGTCTACGCTTTGATCGATTCCAGGGATACCAGTAGTAGTTTCCGAAGCACATCTGGAGGCTTCCTGAAATCTGTAGACGTTCAGAGTTTTGATGAAAAGCAGAAATTGCATCGGGATTGAATACAACGGGCACCATGCGGACTTTTCTCCATGGGAGTAATGTCTCAAACTGTCTACGCTTTGATCGATTCCTGGGACACCAGTAGTAGTTGTACGAAGCACATCTGGAGTCTTCCTGTAATCTGTGGACGTTCAGAGTTTTGATGAAAGACAGAAATTGCATCGGGATTGAATACAACAGGCACCATGCGGACTTTTCTCCATGGGAGTAATGTTTCAAACTGTCTACGCTTTGATCGATTCCTGGGACACCAGTAGTAGTTGTACGAAGCACATCTGGAGTCTTCCTGTAATCTGTGGACGTTCAGAGTTTTGATGAAAGACAGAAATTGCATCGGGATTGAATACAACAGGCACCATGCGGACTTTTCTCCATGGGAGTAATGTTTCAAACTGTCTACGCTTTGATCGATTCCAGGGATACCAGTAGTAGTTTCCGAAGCACATCTGGAGGCTTCCTGAAATCTGTAGACGTTCAGAGTTTTGATGAAAGACAGAAATTGCATCGGGATTGAATACAACAGGAACCATACGGACTTTTCTCCATGGGAGTAATGTTTCAAACTGTCTACGCTTTGATCGATTCCTGGGACACCAGTAGTAGTTGTACGAAGCACATCTGGAGTCTTCCTGTAATCTGTGGACGTTCAGAGTTTTGATGAAAGACAGAAATTGCATCGGGATTGAATACAACAGGCACCATGCGGACTTTTCTCCATGGGAGTAATGTATCAAACTGTCTACGCTTTGATCGATTCCAGGGATACCAGTAGTATGTTCCGAAGCACATCTGGAGGCTTCCTGAAATCTGTAGACGTTCAGAATTTTGATGAAAGACAGAAATTGCATCGGGATTGAATACAACAGGCACCATACGGACTTTTCTCCATGGGAGTAATGTTTCAAACTGTCTACGCTTTGATCGATTCCTGGGACACCAGTAGTAGTTGTACGAAGCACATGTGGAGTCTTCCTGTAATCTGTGGACGTTCAGAGATTTGATGAAAGACAGAAATTGCATCGGGATTGAATATAACAGGCACCATGCGGACTTTTCTCCATGGCGAGTAATGTATCAAACTGTCTACGCTTTGATCGAATCTAGGGATACCAGTAGTAGTTTCCGAAGCACATCTGGAGGCTTCCTGAAATCTGTAGACGTTCAGAGTTTTGATGAAAGACAGAAATTGCATCGGGAATGAATACAACAGGCACCATGCAGACTTTTCTCCATGGGAGTAATGTTTCAAACTGTCTACGCTTTGATCGATTCCTGGGACACCAGTAGTAGTTGTACGAAGCACATCTGGAGTCTTCCTGTAATCTGTGGACGTTCAGAGTTTTGATGAAAGACAGAAATTGCATCGGGATTGAATACAACAGGCACCATGCGGACTTTTCTCCATGGGAGTAATGTATCAAACTGTCTACGCTTTGATCGATTCCAGGGATACCAGTAGTAGTTTCCGAAGCACATCTGGAGGCTTCCTGAAATCTGTAGACGTTCAGAGTTTTGATGAAAAGCAGAAATTGCATCGGGATTGAATACAACAGGCACCATGCGGACTTTTCTCCATGGGAGTAATGTCTCAAACTGTCTACGCTTTGATCGATTCCTGGGACACCAGTAGTAGTTGTACGAAGCACATCTGGAGTCTTCCTGTAATCTGTGGACGTTCAGAGTTTTGATGAAAGGCAGAAATTGCATCGGGATTGAATACAACAGGCACCATGCGGACTTTTCTCCATGGGAGTAATGTCTCAAACTGTCTACGCTTTGATCGATTCCTGGGACACCAGTAGTAGTTGTACGAAGCACATCTGGAGTCTTCCTGTAATCTGTGGACTTTCAGAGTTTTGATGAAAGACAGAAATTGCATCGGGATTGAATACAACAGGCACCATGCGGACTTTTCTCCATGGGAGTAATGTCTCAAACTGTCTACGCTTTGAACGATTCCTAGGACACCAGTAGTAGTTGTACGAAGCACATCTGGAGTCTTCCTGTAATCTGTGGACGTTCAGAGTTTTGATGAAAGACAGAAATTGCATCGGGATTGAATACAACAGGCACCATGCGGACTTTTCTCCATGGGAGTAATGTCTCAAACTGTCTACGCTTTGATCGATTCCTGGGACACCAGTAGTAGTTTCCGAAGCACATCTGGAGGCTTCCTGAAATCTGTAGACGTTCAGAGTTTTGATGAAAGACAGAAATTGCATCGGGATTGAATACAACATGCACCATGCGGACTTTTCTCCATGGGAGTAATGTTTCAAACTGTCTACGCTTTAATCGATTCCTGGGACACCAGTAGTAGTTGTACGAAGCACTTCTGGAGTCTTCCTGTAATCTGTGGACGTTCAGAGTTTTGATGAAAGACAGAAATTGCATCGGGATTGAATACAACAGGCACCATGCGGACTTTTCTCCATGGGAGTAATGATTCAAACTGTCTACGCTTTGATCGATTCCAGGGAAACCTGTAGTAGTTTCCGAAGCACAACTGGAGGCTTCCTGAAATCTGTAGACGTTCAGAGTTTTGATGAAAGACAGAAATTGCAACGGGATTGAATACAACAGGCACCATGCGGACTTTTCTCCATGGGAGTAATGTTTCAAACTGTCTACGCATTGATCGAGTAGAGGGATACCAGTAGTAGTTTCCGAAGCACATCTGGAGGCTTCCTGAAATCTGTAGATGTTCAGAGTTTTGATGAAAGACAGAAATTGCATCGGGATTGAATACAACAGGCACCATGCGGGCTTTTCTCCATGGGAGTAATGTATCAAACTGTCTACGCTTTGATCGATTCCAGGGACACCAGTAGTAATTGTACGAAGCACATCTGGAGTCTTCCTGTAATCTGTGGACGTTCAGAGTTTTGATGAAAGACAGAAATTGCATCGGGATTGAATACAACAGGCACCATGCGGACTTTTCTCCATGGGAGTAATGTTTCAAACTGTCTACGCTTTGATCGATTCCTGGGACACCAGTAGTAGTTGTACGAAGCACATCTGGAGTCTTCCTGTAATCTGTGGACGTTCAGAGTTTGGTTGAAAGACAGAAATTGCATCGGGATTGAATACAACAGGCACCATGCGGACTTTTCTCCATGGGAGTAATGTATCAAACTGTCTACGCTTTGATCGATTCCAGGGATACCAGTAGTAGTTTCCGAAGCACATCTGGAGGCTTCCTAAAATCTGTAGACGTTCAGAGTTTTGATGAAAGACAGAAATTGCATCGGGATTGAATACAACAGGCACCATGCGGACTTTTCTCCATGGGAGTAATGTTTCAAACTGTCTACGCTTTGATCGATTCCTGGGACACCAGTAGTAGTTGTACGAAGCACATCTGGAGTCTTCCTGTAATCTGTGGACGTTCAGAGTTTTGATGAAAGACAGAAATTGCATTGGGATTGAATACAACAGGCACCATGCGGACTTTTCTCCATGGGAGTAATGTATCAAACTGTCTACGCTTTGATCGATTCCAGGGATACCAGTAGTAGTTTCCGAAGCACAACTGGAGGCTTCCTGAAATCTGTAGACGTTCAGAGTTTTGATGAAAGACAGAAATTGCATCGGGATTGAATACAACAGGCACCATGCGAACTTTTCTCCATGGGAGTAATGTCTCAAACTGTCTACGCTTTGATCGATTCCTGGGACACCAGTAGTAGTTGTACGAAGCACATCTGGAGTCTTCCTGTAATCTGTGGACGTTCAGAGTTTTGATGAAAGACAGAAATTGCAACGGGATTGAATACAACAGGCACCATGCGGACTTTTCTCCATGGGAGTAATGTTTCAAACTGTCTACGCTTTGATCGATTAGAGGGATACCAGTAGTAGTTTCCGAAGCACATCTGGAGGCTTCCTGAAATCTGTAGACGTTCAGAGTTTTGATGAAAGACAGAAATTGCATCGGGATTGAATACAACAGGCACCATGCGGACTTTTCTCCATGGGAGTAATGTATCAAACTGTCTACGCTTTGATCGATTCCAGGGACACCAGTAGTAATTGTACGAAGCACATCTGGAGTCTTCCTGTAATCTGTGGACGTTCAGAGTTTTGATGAAAGACAGAAATTGCATCGGGATTGAATACAACAGGCACCATGCGGACTTTTCTCCATGGGAGTAATGTTTCAAACTGTCTACGCTTTGATCGATTCCTGGGTCACCAGTAGTAGTTGTACGAAGCACATCTGGAGTCTTCCTGTAATCTGTGGACGTTCAGAGTTTTGATGAAAGACAGAAATTGCATCGGGATTGAATACAACAGGCACCATGCGGACTTTTCTCCATGGGAGTAATGTCTCAAACTGTCTACGCTTTGATCGATTCCAGGGATACCAGTAGTAGTTTCCGAAGCACATCTGGAGGCTTCCTGAAATCTGTAGACGTTCAGAGTTTTGATGAAAGACAGAAATTGCATCGGGATTGAATACAACAGGCACCATGCGGACTTTTCTCCATGGGAGTAATGTATCAAACTGTCTACGCTTTGATCGATTCCTGGGACACCAGTAGTTGTTGTACGAAGCACATCTGGAGTCTTCCTGTAATCTGTGGACGTTCAGAGTTTTGATGAAAGACAGAAATTGCATCGGTATTGAATACAACAGGCACCATGCGGACTTTTCTCCATGGGAGTAATGTCTCAAACTGTCTACGCTTTGATCGATTCCTGGGACACCAGTAGTAGTTGTACGAAGCACATCTGGAGTCTTCCTGTAATCTGTGGACGTTCAGAGTTTTGATGAAAGACAGAAATTGCATCGGGATTGAATACAACAGGCACCATGCAGACTTTTCTCCATGGGAGTAATGTTTCAAACTGTCTACGCTTTGATCGATTCCTGGGACACCAGTAGTAGTTGTACGAAGCACATCTGGAGTCTTCCTGTAATCTGTGGACGTTCAGAGTTTTGATGAAAGACAGAAATTGCATCGGGATTGAATACAACAGGCACCATGCGGACTTTTCTCCATGGGAGTAATGTATCAAACTGTCTACGCTTTGATCGATTCCAGGGATACCAGTAGTAGTTTCCGAAGCACATCTGGAGGCTTCCTGAAATCTGTAGACGTTCAGAGTTTTGATGAAAAGCAGAAATTGCATCGGGATTGAATACAACGGGCACCATGCGGACTTTTCTCCATGGGAGTAATGTCTCAAACTGTCTACGCTTTGATCGATTCCTGGGACACCAGTAGTAGTTGTACGAAGCACATCTGGAGTCTTCCAGTAATCTGTGGACGTTCAGAGTTTTGATGAAAGACAGAAATTGCATCGGGATTGAATACAACAGGCACCATGCGGACTTTTCTCCATGGGAGTAATGTTTCAAACTGTCTACGCTTTGATCGATTCCTGGGACACCAGTAGTAGTTGTACGAAGCACATCTGGAGTCTTCCTGTAATCTGTGGACGTTCAGAGTTTTGATGAAAGACAGAAATTGCATCGGGATTGAATACAACAGGCACCATGCGGACTTTTCTCCATGGGAGTAATGTTTCAAACTGTCTACGCTTTGATCGATTCCAGGGATACCAGTAGTAGTTTCCGAAGCACATCTGGAGGCTTCCTGAAATCTGTAGACGTTCAGAGTTTTGATGAAAGACAGAAATTGCATCGGGATTGAATACAACAGGAACCATACGGACTTTTCTCCATGGGAGTAATGTTTCAAACTGTCTACGCTTTGATCGATTCCTGGGACACCAGTAGTAGTTGTACGAAGCACATCTGGAGTCTTCCTGTAATCTGTGGACGTTCAGAGTTTTGATGAAAGACAGAAATTGCATCGGGATTGAATACAACAGGCACCATGCGGACTTTTCTCCATGGGAGTAATGTATCAAACTGTCTACGCTTTGATCGATTCCAGGGATACCAGTAGTAGTTTCCGAAGCACATCTGGAGGCTTCCTGAAATCTGTAGACGTTCAGAATTTTGATGAAAGACAGAAATTGCATCGGGATTGAATACAACAGGCACCATACGGACTTTTCTCCATGGGAGTAATGTTTCAAACTGTCTACGCTTTGATCGATTCCTGGGACACCAGTAGTAGTTGTACGAAGCACATGTGGAGTCTTCCTGTAATCTGTGGACGTTCAGAGATTTGATGAAAGACAGAAATTGCATCGGGATTGAATATAACAGGCACCATGCGGACTTTTCTCCATGGCGAGTAATGTATCAAACTGTCTACGCTTTGATCGATTCCAGGGATACCAGTAGTAGTTTCCGAAGCACATCTGGAGGCTTCCTGAAATCTGTAGACGTTCAGAGTTTTGATGAAAGACAGAAATTGCATCGGGAATGAATACAACAGGCACCATGCAGACTTTTCTCCATGGGAGTAATGTTTCAAACTGTCTACGCTTTGATCGATTCCTGGGACACCAGTAGTAGTTGTACGAAGCACATCTGGAGTCTTCCTGTAATCTGTGGACGTTCAGAGTTTTGATGAAAGACAGAAATTGCATCGGGATTGAATACAACAGGCACCATGCGGACTTTTCTCCATGGGAGTAATGTATCAAACTGTCTACGCTTTGATCGATTCCAGGGATACCAGTAGTAGTTTCCGAAGCACATCTGGAGGCTTCCTGAAATCTGTAGACGTTCAGAGTTTTGATGAAAAGCAGAAATTGCATCGGGATTGAATACAACAGGCACCATGCGGACTTTTCTCCATGGGAGTAATGTCTCAAACTGTCTACGCTTTGATCGATTCCTGGGACACCAGTAGTAGTTGTACGAAGCACATCTGGAGTCTTCCTGTAATCTGTGGACGTTCAGAGTTTTGATGAAAGGCAGAAATTGCATCGGGATTGAATACAACAGGCACCATGCGGACTTTTCTCCATGGGAGTAATGTCTCAAACTGTCTACGCTTTGATCGATTCCTGGGACACCAGTAGTAGTTGTACGAAGCACATCTGGAGTCTTCCTGTAATCTGTGGACTTTCAGAGTTTTGATGAAAGACAGAAATTGCATCGGGATTGAATACAACAGGCACCATGCGGACTTTTCTCCATGGGAGTAATGTCTCAAACTGTCTACGCTTTGAACGATTCCTAGGACACCAGTAGTAGTTGTACGAAGCACATCTGGAGTCTTCCTGTAATCTGTGGACGTTCAGAGTTTTGATGAAAGACAGAAATTGCATCGGGATTGAATACAACAGGCACCATGCGGACTTTTCTCCATGGGAGTAATGTCTCAAACTGTCTACGCTTTGATCGATTCCTGGGACACCAGTAGTAGTTTCCGAAGCACATCTGGAGGCTTCCTGAAATCTGTAGACGTTCAGAGTTTTGATGAAAGACAGAAATTGCATCGGGATTGAATACAACATGCACCATGCGGACTTTTCTCCATGGGAGTAATGTTTCAAACTGTCTACGCTTTAATCGATTCCTAGGACACCAGTAGTAGTTGTACGAAGCACTTCTGGAGTCTTCCTGTAATCTGTGGACGTTCAGAGTTTTGATGAAAGACAGAAATTGCATCGGGATTGAATACAACAGGCACCATGCGGACTTTTCTCCATGGGAGTAATGATTCAAACTGTCTACGCTTTGATCGATTCCAGGGAAACCAGTAGTAGTTTCCGAAGCACAACTGGAGGCTTCCTGAAATCTGTAGACGTTCAGAGTTTTGATGAAAGACAGAAATTGCAACGGGATTGAATACAACAGGCACCATGCGGACTTTTCTCCATGGGAGTAATGTTTCAAACTGTCTACGCTTTGATCGAGTAGAGGGATACCAGTAGTAGTTTCCGAAGCACATCTGGAGGCTTCCTGAAATCTGTAGACGTTCAGAGTTTTGATGAAAGACAGAAATTGCATCGGGATTGAATACAACAGGCACCATGCGGACTTTTCTCCATGGGAGTAATGTATCAAACTGTCTACGCTTTGATCGATTCCAGGGACACCAGTAGTAATTGTACGAAGCACATCTGGAGTCTTCCTGTAATCTGTGGACGTTCAGAGTTTTGATGAAAGACAGAAATTGCATCGGGATTGAATACAACAGGCACCATGCGGACTTTTCTCCATGGGAGTAATGTTTCAAACTGTCTACGCTTTGATCGATTCCTGGGTCACCAGTAGTAGTTGTACGAAGCACATCTGGAGTCTTCCTGTAATCTGTGGACGTTCAGAGTTTTGATGAAAGACAGAAATTGCATCGGGATTGAATACAACAGGCACCATGCGGACTTTTCTCCATGGGAGTAATGTATCAAACTGTCTACGCTTTGATCGATTCCAGGGATACCAGTAGTAGTTTCCGAAGCACATCTGGAGGCTTCCTGAAATCTGTAGACGTTCAGAGTTTTGATGAAAAGCAGAAATTGCATCGGGATTGAATACAACGGGCACCATGCGGACTTTTCTCCATGGGAGTAATGTCTCAAACTGTCTACGCTTTGATCGATTCCTGGGACACCAGTAGTAGTTGTACGAAGCACATCTGGAGTCTTCCTGTAATCTGTGGACGTTCAGAGTTTTGATGAAAGGCAGAAATTGCATCGGGATTGAATACAACAGGCACCATGCGGACTTTTCTCCATGGGAGTAATGTTTCAAACTGTCTACGCTTTGATCGATTCCTGGGACACCAGTAGTAGTTGTACGAAGCACATCTGGAGTCTTCCTGTAATCTGTGGACGTTCAGAGTTTTGATGAAAGACAGAAATTGCATCGGGATTGAATACAACAGGCACCATGCGGACTTTTCTCCATGGGAGTAATGTTTCAAACTGTCTACGCTTTGATCGATTCCAGGGATACCAGTAGTAGTTTCCGAAGCACATCTGGAGGCTTCCTGAAATCTGTAGACGTTCAGAGTTTTGATGAAAGACAGAAATTGCATCGGGATTGAATACAACAGGAACCATACGGACTTTTCTCCATGGGAGTAATGTTTCAAACTGTCTACGCTTTGATCGATTCCTGGGACACCAGTAGTAGTTGTACGAAGCACATCTGGAGTCTTCCTGTAATCTGTGGACGTTCAGAGTTTTGATGAAAGACAGAAATTGCATCGGGATTGAATACAACAGGCACCATGCGGACTTTTCTCCATGGGAGTAATGTATCAAACTGTCTACGCTTTGATCGATTCCAGGGATACCAGTAGTAGTTTCCGAAGCACATCTGGAGGCTTCCTGAAATCTGTAGACGTTCAGAATTTTGATGAAAGACAGAAATTGCATCGGGATTGAATACAACAGGCACCATACGGACTTTTCTCCATGGGAGTAATGTTTCAAACTGTCTACGCTTTGATCGATTCCTGGGACACCAGTAGTAGTTGTACGAAGCACATGTGGAGTCTTCCTGTAATCTGTGGACGTTCAGAGATTTGATGAAAGACAGAAATTGCATCGGGATTGAATATAACAGGCACCATGCGGACTTTTCTCCATGGCGAGTAATGTATCAAACTGTCTACGCTTTGATCGATTCCAGGGATACCAGTAGTAGTTTCCGAAGCACATCTGGAGGCTTCCTGAAATCTGTAGACGTTCAGAGTTTTGATGAAAGACAGAAATTGCATCGGGAATGAATACAACAGGCACCATGCAGACTTTTCTCCATGGGAGTAATGTTTCAAACTGTCTACGCTTTGATCGATTCCTGGGACACCAGTAGTAGTTGTACGAAGCACATCTGGAGTCTTCCTGTAATCTGTGGACGTTCAGAGTTTTGATGAAAGACAGAAATTGCATCGGGATTGAATACAACAGGCACCATGCGGACTTTTCTCCATGGGAGTAATGTATCAAACTGTCTACGCTTTGATCGATTCCAGGGATACCAGTAGTAGTTTCCGAAGCACATCTGGAGGCTTCCTGAAATCTGTAGACGTTCAGAGTTTTGATGAAAAGCAGAAATTGCATCGGGATTGAATACAACAGGCACCATGCGGACTTTTCTCCATGGGAGTAATGTCTCAAACTGTCTACGCTTTGATCGATTCCTGGGACACCAGTAGTAGTTGTACGAAGCACATCTGGAGTCTTCCTGTAATCTGTGGACGTTCAGAGTTTTGATGAAAGGCAGAAATTGCATCGGGATTGAATACAACAGGCACCATGCGGACTTTTCTCCATGGGAGTAATGTCTCAAACTGTCTACGCTTTGATCGATTCCTGGGACACCAGTAGTAGTTGTACGAAGCACATCTGGAGTCTTCCTGTAATCTGTGGACTTTCAGAGTTTTGATGAAAGACAGAAATTGCATCGGGATTGAATACAACAGGCACCATGCGGACTTTTCTCCATGGGAGTAATGTCTCAAACTGTCTACGCTTTGAACGATTCCTGGGACACCAGTAGTAGTTGTACGAAGCACATCTGGAGTCTTCCTGTAATCTGTGGACGTTCAGAGTTTTGATGAAAGACAGAAATTGCATCGGGATTGAATACAACAGGCACCATGCGGACTTTTCTCCATGGGAGTAATGTCTCAAACTGTCTACGCTTTGATCGATTCCTGGGACACCAGTAGTAGTTTCCGAAGCACATCTGGAGGCTTCCTGAAATCTGTAGACGTTCAGAGTTTTGATGAAAGACAGAAATTGCATCGGGATTGAATACAACATGCACCATGCGGACTTTTCTCCATGGGAGTAATGTTTCAAACTGTCTACGCTTTAATCGATTCCTGGGACACCAGTAGTAGTTGTACGAAGCACTTCTGGAGTCTTCCTGTAATCTGTGGACGTTCAGAGTTTTGATGAAAGACAGAAATTGCATCGGGATTGAATACAACAGGCACCATGCGGACTTTTCTCCATGGGAGTAATCATTCAAACTGTCTACGCTTTGATCGATTCCAGGGAAACCAGTAGTAGTTTCCGAAGCACATCTGGAGGCTTCCTGAAATCTGTAGACGTTCAGAGTTTTGATGAAAGACAGAAATTG
Source organism: Schistocerca gregaria (assembly GCF_023897955.1). Lineage (NCBI taxonomy): Eukaryota > Metazoa > Arthropoda > Insecta > Orthoptera > Acrididae > Schistocerca > Schistocerca gregaria. The sequence continues at coordinate 3,390,851 of NW_026061730.1, read as the reverse complement.
CATCGGGATTGAATACAACGGGCACCATGCGGACTTTTCTCCATGGGAGTAATGTCTCAAACTGTCTACGCTTTGATCGATTCCTGGGACACCAGTAGTAGTTGTACGAAGCACATCTGGAGTCTTCCTGTAATCTGTGGACGTTCAGAGTTTTGATGAAAGACAGAAATTGCATCGGGATTGAATACAACAGGCACCATGCGGACTTTTCTCCATGGGAGTAATGTTTCAAACAGTCTACGCTTTGATCGATTCCAGGGATACCAGTAGTAGTTTCCGAAGCATATCTGGAGGCTTCCTGAAATCTGTAGACGTTCAGAGTTTTGATGAAAGACAGAAATTGCATCGGGATTGAATACAACGGGCACCATGCGGACTTTTCTCCATGGGAGTAATGTCTCAAACTGTCTACGCTTTGATCGATTCCTGGGACACCAGTAGTAGTTGTACGAAGCACATCTGGAGTCTTCCTGTAATCTGTGGACGTTCAGAGTTTTGATGAAAGACAGAAATTGCATCGGGATTGAATACAACAGGCACCATGCGGACTTTTCTCCATGGGAGTAATGTTTCAAACTGTCTACGCTTTGATCGATTCCTGGGACACCAGTAGTAGTTGTACGAAGCACATCTGGAGTCTTCCTGAAATCTGTAGACGTTCAGAGTTTTGATGAAAGACAGAAATTGCATCGGGATTGAATACAACAGGCACCATGCGGACTTTTCTCCATGGGAGTCATGTTTCAAACTGTCTACGCTTTGATCGATTCCAGGGATACCAGTAGTAGTTTCCGAAGCACATCTGGAGGCTTCCTGAAATCTGTAGACGTTCAGAGTTTTGATGAAAGACAGAAATTGCATCGGGATTGAATACAACGGGCACCATGCGGACTTTTCTCCATGGGAGTAATGTCTCAAACTGTCTACGCTTTGATCGATTCCTGGGACACCAGTAGTAGTTGTACGAAGCACATCTGGAGTCTTCCTGTAATCTGTGGACGTTCAGAGTTTTGATGAAAGACAGAAATTGCATCGGGATTGAATACAACAGGCACCATGCGGACTTTTCTCCATGGGAGTAATGTTTCAAACTGTCTACGCTTTGATCGATTCCTGGGACACCAGTAGTAGTTGTACGAAGCACATCTGGAGTCTTCCTGTAATCTGTGGACGTTCAGAGTTTTGATGAAAGACAGAAATTGCATCGGGATTGAATACAACAGGCACCATGCGGACTTTTCTCCATGGGAGTAATGTCTCAAACTGTCTACGCTTTGATCGATTCCTGGGAGACCAGTAGTAGATTCCGAAGCACATCTGGAGGCTTCCTGAAATCTGTAGACGTTCAGAATTTTGATGAAAGACAGAAATTGCATCGGGATTGAATACAACAGGCACCATACGGACTTTTCTCCATGGGAGTAATGTTTCAAACTGTCTACGCTTTGATCGATTCCTGGGACACCAGTAGTAGTTGTACGAAGCACATCTGGAGTCTTCCTGTAATCTGTGGACGTTCAGAGTTTTGATGAAAGACAGAAATTGCATCGGGATTGAATACAACAGGCACCATGCGGACTTTTCTCCATGGGAGTAATGTCTCAAACTGTCTACGCTTTGATCGATTCCTGGGACACCAGTAGTAGTTGTACGAAGCACATCTGGAGTCTTCCTGTAATCTGTGGACGTTCAGAGTTTTGATGAAAGACAGAAATTGTATCGGGATTGAATACAACAGGCACCATGCGGACTTTTCTCCATGGGAGTAATGTCTCAAAATGTCTTCGCTTTGATCGATTCCTGGGACACCAGTAGTAGTTGTACGAAGCACATCTGGAGTCTTCCTGTAATCTGTGGACGTTCAGAGTTTTCATGAAAGACAGAAATTGCATCGGGATTGAATACAACAGGCACCATGCGGACTTTTCTGCATGGGAGTAATGTCTCAAACTGTCTACGCTTTGATCGATTCCTGGGACACCAGTAGTAGTTGTACGAAGCACATCTGGAGTCTTCCTGTAATCTGTGGACGTTCAGAGTTTTGATGAAAGACAGAAATTGCATCGGGATTGAATACAACAGGCACCATGCGGACTTTTCTCCATGGGAGTAATGTTTCAAACTGTCTACGCTTTGATCGATTCCTGGGACACCAGTAGTAGTTGTACGAAGCACATCTGGAGTCTTCCTGAAATCTGTAGACGTTCAGAGTTTTGATGAAAGACAGAAATTGCATCGGGATTGAATACAACAGGCACCATGCGGACTTTTCTCCATGGGAGTCATGTTTCAAACTGTCTACGCTTTGATCGATTCCAGGGATACCAGTAGTAGTTTCCGAAGCACATCTGGAGGCTTCCTGAAATCTGTAGACGTTCAGAGTTTTGATGAAAGACAGAAATTGCATCGGGATTGAATACAACGGGCACCATGCGGACTTTTCTCCATGGGAGTAATGTCTCAAACTGTCTACGCTTTGATCGATTCCTGGGACACCAGTAGTAGTTGTACGAAGCACATCTGGAGTCTTCCTGTAATCTGTGGACGTTCAGAGTTTTGATGAAAGACAGAAATTGCATCGGGATTGAATACAACAGGCACCATGCGGACTTTTCTCCATGGGAGTAATGTTTCAAACTGTCTACGCTTTGATCGATTCCTGGGACACCAGTAGTAGTTGTACGAAGCACATCTGGAGTCTTCCTGTAATCTGTGGACGTTCAGAGTTTTGATGAAAGACAGAAATTGCATCGGGATTGAATACAACAGGCACCATGCGGACTTTTCTCCATGGGAGTAATGTCTCAAACTGTCTACGCTTTGATCGATTCCTGGGAGACCAGTAGTAGATTCCGAAGCACATCTGGAGGCTTCCTGAAATCTGTAGACGTTCAGAATTTTGATGAAAGACAGAAATTGCATCGGGATTGAATACAACAGGCACCATACGGACTTTTCTCCATGGGAGTAATGTTTCAAACTGTCTACGCTTTGATCGATTCCTGGGACACCAGTAGTAGTTGTACGAAGCACATCTGGAGTCTTCCTGTAATCTGTGGACGTTCAGAGTTTTGATGAAAGACAGAAATTGCATCGGGATTGAATACAACAGGCACCATGCGGACTTTTCTCCATGGGAGTAATGTCTCAAACTGTCTACGCTTTGATCGATTCCTGGGACACCAGTAGTAGTTGTACGAAGCACATCTGGAGTCTTCCTGTAATCTGTGGACGTTCAGAGTTTTGATGAAAGACAGAAATTGCATCGGGATTGAATACAACAGGCACCATGCGGACTTTTCTCCATGGGAGTAATGTTTCAAACTGTCTACGCTTTGATCGATTCCTGGGACACCAGTAGTAGTTGTACGAAGCACATCTGGAGTCTTCCTGAAATCTGTAGACGTTCAGAGTTTTGATGAAAGACAGAAATTGCATCGGGATTGAATACAACAGGCACCATGCGGACTTTTCTCCATGGGAGTCATGTTTCAAACTGTCTACGCTTTGATCGATTCCAGGGATACCAGTAGTAGTTTCCGAAGCACATCTGGAGGCTTCCTGAAATCTGTAGACGTTCAGAGTTTTGATGAAAGACAGAAATTGCATCGGGATTGAATACAACGGGCACCATGCGGACTTTTCTCCATGGGAGTAATGTCTCAAACTGTCTACGCTTTGATCGATTCCTGGGACACCAGTAGTAGTTGTACGAAGCACATCTGGAGTCTTCCTGTAATCTGTGGACGTTCAGAGTTTTGATGAAAGACAGAAATTGCATCGGGATTGAATACAACAGGCACCATGCGGACTTTTCTCCATGGGAGTAATGTTTCAAACTGTCTACGCTTTGATCGATTCCTGGGACACCAGTAGTAGTTGTGCGAAGCACATCTGGAGTCTTCCTGTAATCTGTGGACGTTCAGAGTTTTGATGAAAGACAGAAATTGCATCGGGATTGAATACAACAGGCACCATGCGGACTTTTCTCCATGGGAGTAATGTCTCAAACTGTCTACGCTTTGATCGATTCCTGGGAGACCAGTAGTAGATTCCGAAGCACATCTGGAGGCTTCCTGAAATCTGTAGACGTTCAGAATTTTGATGAAAGACAGAAATTGCATCGGGATTGAATACAACAGGCACCATACGGACTTTTCTCCATGGGAGTAATGTTTCAAACTGTCTACGCTTTGATCGATTCCTGGGACACCAGTAGTAGTTGTACGAAGCACATCTGGAGTCTTCCTGTAATCTGTGGACGTTCAGAGTTTTGATGAAAGACAGAAATTGCATCGGGATTGAATACAACAGGCACCATGCGGACTTTTCTCCATGGGAGTAATGTCTCAAACTGTCTACGCTTTGATCGATTCCTGGGACACCAGTAGTAGTTGTACGAAGCACATCTGGAGTCTTCCTGTAATCTGTGGACGTTCAGAGTTTTGATGAAAGACAGAAATTGTATCGGGATTGAATACAACAGGCACCATGCGGACTTTTCTCCATGGGAGTAATGTCTCAAAATGTCTTCGCTTTGATCGATTCCTGGGACACCAGTAGTAGTTGTACGAAGCACATCTGGAGTCTTCCTGTAATCTGTGGACGTTCAGAGTTTTCATGAAAGACAGAAATTGCATCGGGATTGAATACAACAGGCACCATGCGGACTTTTCTGCATGGGAGTAATGTCTCAAACTGTCTACGCTTTGATCGATTCCTGGGACACCAGTAGTAGTTGTACGAAGCACATCTGGAGTCTTCCTGTAATCTGTGGACGTTCAGAGTTTGGTTGAAAGACAGAAATTGCATCGGGATTGAATACAACAGGCACCATGCGGACTTTTCTCCATGGGAGTAATGTATCAAACTGTCTACGCTTTGATCGATTCCAGGGATACCAGTAGTAGTTTCCGAAGCACATCTGGAGGCTTCCTAAAATCTGTAGACGTTCAGAGTTTTGATGAAAGACAGAAATTGCATCGGGATTGAATACAACAGGCACCATGCGGACTTTTCTCCATGGGAGTAATGTTTCAAACTGTCTACGCTTTGATCGATTCCTGGGACACCAGTAGTAGTTGTACGAAGCACATCTGGAGTCTTCCTGTAATCTGTGGACGTTCAGAGTTTTGATGAAAGACAGAAATTGCATTGGGATTGAATACAACAGGCACCATGCGGACTTTTCTCCATGGGAGTAATGTATCAAACTGTCTACGATTTGATCGATTCCAGGGATACCAGTAGTAGTTTCCGAAGCACAACTGGAGGCTTCCTGAAATCTGTAGACGTTCAGAGTTTTGATGAAAGACAGAAATTGCATCGGGATTGAATACAACAGGCACCATGCGAACTTTTCTCCATGGGAGTAATGTCTCAAACTGTCTACGCTTTGATCGATTCCTGGGACACCAGTAGTAGTTGTACGAAGCACATCTGGAGTCTTCCTGTAATCTGTGGACGTTCAGAGTTTTGATGAAAGACAGAAATTGCAACGGGATTGAATACAACAGGCACCATGCGGACTTTTCTCCATGGGAGTAATGTTTCAAACTGTCTACGCTTTGATCGATTAGAGGGATACCAGTAGTAGTTTCCGAAGCACATCTGGAGGCTTCCTGAAATCTGTAGACGTTCAGAGTTTTGATGAAAGACAGAAATTGCATCGGGATTGAATACAACAGGCACCATGCGGACTTTTCTCCATGGGAGTAATGTATCAAACTGTCTACGCTTTGATCGATTCCAGGGACACCAGTAGTAATTGTACGAAGCACATCTGGAGTCTTCCTGTAATCTGTGGACGTTCAGAGTTTTGATGAAAGACAGAAATTGCATCGGGATTGAATACAACAGGCACCATGCGGACTTTTCTCCATGGGAGTAATGTTTCAAACTGTCTACGCTTTGATCGATTCCTGGGTCACCAGTAGTAGTTGTACGAAGCACATCTGGAGTCTTCCTGTAATCTGTGGACGTTCAGAGTTTTGATGAAAGACAGAAATTGCATCGGGATTGAATACAACAGGCACCATGCGGACTTTTCTCCATGGGAGTAATGTCTCAAACTGTCTACGCTTTGATCGATTCCAGGGATACCAGTAGTAGTTTCCGAAGCACATCTGGAGGCTTCCTGAAATCTGTAGACGTTCAGAGTTTTGATGAAAGACAGAAATTGCATCGGGATTGAATACAACAGGCACCATGCGGACTTTTCTCCATGGGAGTAATGTATCAAACTGTCTACGCTTTGATCGATTCCTGGGACACCAGTAGTTGTTGTACGAAGCACATCTGGAGTCTTCCTGTAATCTGTGGACGTTCAGAGTTTTGATGAAAGAAAGAAATTGCATCGGTATTGAATACAACAGGCACCATGCGGACTTTTCTCCATGGGAGTAATGTCTCAAACTGTCTACGCTTTGATCGATTCCTGGGACACCAGTAGTAGTTGTACGAAGCACATCTGGAGTCTTCCTGTAATCTGTGGACGTTCAGAGTTTTGATGAAAGACAGAAATTGCATCGGGATTGAATACAACAGGCACCATGCGGACTTTTCTCCATGGGAGTAATGTATCAAACTGTCTACGCTTTGATCGATTCCAGGGATACCAGTAGTAGTTGTACGAAGCACATCTGGAGGCTTCCTGAAATCTGTAGACGTTCTGAGCTTTGATGAAAGACAGAAATTGCATCGGGATTGAATACAACAGGCACCATGCGGACTTTTCTCCATGGGAGTAATGTTTCAAACTGTCTACGCTTTGATCGATTCCAGGGATACCAGTAGTAGTTTCCGAAGCACATCTGGAGGCTTCCTGAAATCTGTAGACGTTCAGAGTTTTGATGAAAGACAGAAATTGCATCGGGATTGAATACAACAGGCACCATGCGGACTTTTCTCCATGGGAGTAATGTATCAAACTGTCTACGCTTTGATCGATTCCTGGGACACCAGTAGTAGTTGTACGAAGCACATCTGGAGTCTTCCTGTAATCTGTGGACGTTCAGAGTTTTGATGAAAGACAGAAATTGCATCGGGATTGAATACAACAGGCACCATGCGGACTTTTCTCCATGGGAGTAATGTATCAAACTGTCTACGCTTTGATCGATTCCAGGGATACCAGTAGTAGTTTCCGAAGCACATCTGGAGGCTTCATGAAATCTGTAGACGTTCAGAGTTTTGATGAAAGACAGAAATTGCATCGGGATTGAATACAACAGGCACCATGCGGACTTTTCTCCATGGGAGTAATGTTTCAAACTGTCTACGCTTTGATCGATTCCAGGGATACCAGTAGTAGTTTCCGAAGCACATCTGGAGGCTTCCTGAAATCTGTAGACGTTCAGAGTTTTGATGAAAGACAGAAATTGCATCGGGATTGAGTACAAAAGGCTCCATGCGGACTTTTCTCCATGGGAGTAATGTATCAAACTGTCTATGCTTTGATCGACTCCAGGGACACAAGTAGTAGTTGTACGAAGCACATCTGGAGTCTTCCTGTAATCTGTGGACGTTCAGAGTTTTGATGAAAGACAGAAATTGCATCGGGATTGAATACAACAGGCACCATGCGGACTTTTCTCCATGGGAGTAATGTTTCAAACTGTCTACGCTTTGATCGATTCCTGGGACACCAGTAGTAGTTGTACGAAGCACATCTGGAGTCTTCCTGTAATCTGTGGACGTTCAGAGTTTTGATGAAAGACAGAAATTGTATCGGGATTGAATACAACAGGCACCATGCGGACTTTTCTCCATGGGAGTAATGTATCAAACTGTCTACGCTTTGATCGATTCCAGGGATACCAGTAGTAGTTGTACGAAGCACATCTGGAGTCTTCTTATAATCTGTGGACGTTCAGAGTTTTGATGAAAGACAGAAATTGCATCGGGATTGAATACAACAGGCACCATGCGGACTTTTCTCCATGTGAGTAATGTCTCAAACTGTCTACGCTTCGATCGATTCCAGGGAAACCTGTAGTAGTTGTACAAAGCACATCTGGAGTCTTCCTGTAATCTGTGGACGTTCAGAGTTTTGATGAAAGACAGAAATTGCATCGGTATTGAATACAACAGGCACCATGCGGACTTTTCTCCATGGGAGTAATGTATCAAACTGTCTACGCTTTGATCGATTCCAGGGATACCAGTAGTAGTTGTACGAAGCACATCTGGAGTCTTCCTGTAATCTGTGGACGTTCAGAGTTTTGATGAAAGACAGAAATTGCATCGGGATTGAATACAACAGGCACCATGCGGACTTTTCTCCATGGGAGTAATGTATCAAACTGACTACGCTTTGATCGATTCCAGGGATACCAGTAGTAGTTGTACGAAGCACATCTGGAGTCTTCCTGTAATCTGTGGACGTTCAGAGTTTTGATGAAAGACAGAAATTGCATCGGGATTGAATACAACAGGCACCATGCGGACTTTTCTCCATGGGATTAATGTCTCAAACTGTCTACGCTTTGATCGATTCCAGGGATACCAGTAGTAGTTGTACGAAGCACATCTGGAGTCTTCCTGAAATCTGTAGACGTTCAGAGTTTTGATGAAAGACAGAAATTGCATCGGGATTGAATACAACAGGCACCATGCGGACTTTTCTCCATGGGAGTAATGTATCAAACTGTCTACGCTTTGATCGATTCCAGGGATACCAGTAGTAGTTGTACGAAGCACATCTGGAGTCTTCCTGTAATCTGTGGAAGTTCAGAGTTTTGATGAAAGACAGAAATTGCATCGGGATTGAATACAACAGGCACCATGCGGACTTTTCTCCATGGGAGTAATGTCTCAAACTGTCTACGCTTTGATCGATTCCAGGGATACCAGTAGTAGTTGTACGAAGCACATCTGGAGTCTTCCTGAAATCTGTAGACGTTCAGAGTATTGATGAAAGACAGAAATTGCATCGGGATTGAATACAACAGGCACCATGCGGACTTTTCTCCATGGGAGTAATGTATCAAACTGTCTATGCTTTGATCGATTCCAGGGATACCAGTAGTAGTTGTACGAAGCACATCTGGAGTCTTCCTGTAATCTGTGGACGTTCAGAGTTTTGATGAAAGACAGAAATTGCATCGGGATTGAATACAACAGGCACCATGCGGACTTTTCTCCATGGGAGTAATGTATCAAACTGTCTACGCTTTGATCGATTCCAGGGATACCAGTAGTAGTTGTACGAAGCACATCTGGAGTCTTCCTGAAATCTGTAGACGTTCAGAGTTTTGATGAAAGACAGAAATTGCATCGGGATTGAATACAACAGGCACCATGCGGACTTTTCTCCATGGGAGTAATGTATCAAACTGTCTACGCTTTGATCGATTCCAGGGATACCAGTAGTAGTTGTACGAAGCACATCTGGAGTCTTCCTGTAATCTGTGGACGTTCAGAGTTTTGATGAAAGACAGAAATTGCATCGGGATTGAATACAACAGGCACCATGCGGACTTTTCTCCATGGGAGTAATGTATCAAACTTTCTACGCTTTGATCTATTCCAGGGATACCAGTAGTAGTTGTACGAAGCACATCTGGAGGCTTCCTGAAATCTGTAGACGTTCAGAGTTTTGATGAAAGACAGAAATTGCATCGGGATTGAATACAACAGGCACCATGCGGACTTTTCTCCATGGGAGTAATGTATCAAACTGTCTACGCTTTGATCGATTCCAGGGATACCAGTAGTAGTTGTACGGAGCACATCTGGAGTCTTCCTGTAATCTGTGGACGTTCAGAGTTTTGATGAAAGACAGAAATTGCATCGGGATTGAATACAACAGGCACCATGCGGACTTTTCTCCATCGGAGTAATGTATCAAACTGTCTACGCTTTGATCGATTCCAGGGATACCAGTAGTAGTTGTACGAAGCACATCTGGAGTCTTCCTGAAATCTGTAGACGTTCAGAGTTTTGATGAAAGACAGAAATTGCATCGCGATTGAATACAACAGGCACCATGCGGACTTTTCTCCATGGGAGTAATGTATCAAACTGTCTACGATTTGATCGATTCCAGGGATACCAGTAGTAGTTGTACGAAGCACATCTGGAGTCTTCCTGAAATCTGTGGACGTTCAGAGTTTTGATGAAAGACAGAAATTGCATCGGGATTGAATACAACAGGCACCATGCGGACTTTTCTCCATGGGAGTAATGTATCAAACTGTCTACGCTTTGATCAATTCCAGGGATACCAGTAGTAGTTGTACGAAGCACATCTGGAGTCTTCCTGTAATCTGTGGACGTTCAGAGTTTTGAGGAAAGACAGAAATTGCATCGGGATTGAATACAACAGGCACCATGCGGACTTTTCTCCATGGGAGTAATGTATCAAACTGTCTACGCTTTGATCGATTCCAGGGATACCAGTAGTAGTTGTACGAAGCACATCTGGAGTCTTCCTGTAATCTGTGGACGTTCAGAGTTTTGATGAAAGACAGAAATTGCATCGGGATTGAATACAACAGGCACCATGCGGACTTTTCTCCATGGGAGTAATGTATCAAACTTTCTACGCTTTGATCGATTCCAGGGATACCAGTAGTAGTTGTACGAAGCACATCTGGAGTCTTCCTGTAATCTGTGGACGTTCAGAGTTTTGATGAAAGACAGAAATTGCATCGGGATTGAATACAACAGGCACCATGCGGACTTTTCTCCATGGGAGTAATGTCTCAAACTGTCTACGCTTTGATCGATTCCAGGGATACCAGTAGTAGTTGTACGAAGCACATCTGGAGTCTTCCTGAAATCTGTAGACGTTCAGAGTTTTGATGAAAGACAGAAATTGCATCGGGATTGAATACAACAGGCACCATGCGGACTTTTCTCCATGGGAGTAATGTATCAAACTGTCTACGCTTTGATCGATTCCAGGGATACCAGTAGTAGTTGTACGAAGCACATCTGGAGTCTTCCTGTAATCTGTGGACGTTCAGAGTTTTGATGAAAGACAGAAATTGCATCGGGATTGAATACAACAGGCACCATGCGGACTTTTCTCCATGGGAGTAATGTCTCAAACTGTCTACGCTTTGATCGATTCCAGGGATACCAGTAGTAGTTGTACGAAGCACATCTGGAGTCTTCCTGAAATCTGTAGACGTTCAGAGTTTTGATGAAAGACAGAAATTGCATCGGGATTGAATACAACAGGCACCATGCGGACTTTTCTCCATGGGAGTAATGTATCAAACTGTCTATGCTTTGATCGATTCCAGGGATACCAGTAGTAGTTGTACGAAGCACATCTGGAGTCTTCCTGTAATCTGTGGACGTTCAGAGTTTTGATGAAAGACAGAAATTGCATCGGGATTGAATACAACAGGCACCATGCGGACTTTTCTCCATGGGAGTAATGTATCAAACTGTCTACGCTTTGATCGATTCCAGGGATACCAGTAGTAGTTGTACGAAGCACATCTGGAGTCTTCCTGAAATCTGTAGACGTTCAGAGTTTTGATGAAAGACAGAAATTGCATCGGGATTGAATACAACAGGCACCATGCGGACTTTTCTCCATGGGAGTAATGTATCAAACTGTCTACGCTTTGATCGATTCCAGGGATACCAGTAGTAGTTGTACGAAGCACATCTGGAGTCTTCCTGTAATCTGTGGACGTTCAGAGTTTTGATGAAAGACAGAAATTGCATCGGGATTGAATACAACAGGCACCATGCGGACTTTTCTCCATGGGAGTAATGTATCAAACTTTCTACGCTTTGATCGATTCCAGGGATACCAGTAGTAGTTGTACGAAGCACATCTGGAGGCTTCCTGAAATCTGTAGACGTTCAGAGTTTTGATGAAAGACAGAAATTGCATCGGGATTGAATACAACAGGCACCATGCGGACTTTTCTCCATGGGAGTAATGTATCAAACTGTCTACGCTTTGATCGATTCCAGGGATACCAGTAGTAGTTGTACGGAGCACATCTGGAGTCTTCCTGTAATCTGTGGACGTTCAGAGTTTTGATGAAAGACAGAAATTGCATCGGGATTGAATACAACAGGCACCATGCGGACTTTTCTCCATCGGAGTAATGTATCAAACTGTCTACGCTTTGATCGATTCCAGGGATACCAGTAGTAGTTGTACGAAGCACATCTGGAGTCTTCCTGAAATCTGTAGACGTTCAGAGTTTTGATGAAAGACAGAAATTGCATCGCGATTGAATACAACAGGCACCATGCGGACTTTTCTCCATGGGAGTAATGTATCAAACTGTCTACGCTTTGATCGATTCCAGGGATACCAGTAGTAGTTGTACGAAGCACATCTGGAGTCTTCCTGAAATCTGTGGACGTTCAGAGTTTTGATGAAAGACAGAAATTGCATCGGGATTGAATACAACAGGCACCATGCGGACTTTTCTCCATGGGAGTAATGTATCAAACTGTCTACGCTTTGATCAATTCCAGGGATACCAGTAGTAGTTGTACGAAGCACATCTGGAGTCTTCCTGTAATCTGTGGACGTTCAGAGTTTTGAGGAAAGACAGAAATTGCATCGGGATTGAATACAACAGGCACCATGCGGACTTTTCTCCATGGGAGTAATGTATCAAACTGTCTACGCTTTGATCGATTCCAGGGATACCAGTAGTAGTTGTACGAAGCACATCTGGAGTCTTCCTGTAATCTGTGGACGTTCAGAGTTTTGATGAAAGACAGAAATTGCATCGGGATTGAATACAACAGGCACCATGCGGACTTTTCTCCATGGGAGTAATGTATCAATCTTTCTACGCTTTGATCAATTCCAGGGATACCAGTAGTAGTTGTACGAAGCACATCTGGAGTCTTCCTGTAATCTGTGGACGTTCAGAGTTTTGATGAAAGACAGAAATTGCATCGGGATTGAATACAACAGGCACCATGCGGACTTTTCTCCATGGGAGTAATGTATCAAACTTTCTACGCTTTGATCGATTCCAGGGATACCAGTAGTAGTTGTACGAAGCACATCTGGAGTCTTCCTGTAATCTGTGGACGTTCAGAGTTTTGATGAAAGACAGAAATTGCATCGGGATTGAATACAACAGGCACCATGCGGACTTTTCTCCATGGGAGTAATGTCTCAAACTGTCTACGCTTTGATCGATTCCAGGGATACCAGTAGTAGTTGTACGAAGCACATCTGGAGTCTTCCTGAAATCTGTAGACGTTCAGAGTTTTGATGAAAGACAGAAATTGCATCGGGATTGAATACAACAGGCACCATGCGGACTTTTCTCCATGGGAGTAATGTATCAAACTGTCTATGCTTTGATCGATTCCAGGGATACCAGTAGTAGTTGTACGAAGCACATCTGGAGTCTTCCTGTAATCTGTGGACGTTCAGAGTTTTGATGAAAGACAGAAATTGCATCGGGATTGAATACAACAGGCACCATGCGGACTTTTCACCATGGGAGTAATGTATCAAACTGTCTACGCTTTGATCGATTCCAGGGATACCAGTAGTAGTTGTACGAAGCACATCTGGAGTCTTCCTGAAATCTGTAGACGTTCAGAGTTTTGATGAAAGACAGAAATTGCATCGGGATTGAATACAACAGGCACCATGCGGACTTTTCTCCATGGGAGTAATGTATCAAACTGTCTACGCTTTGATCGATTCCAGGGATACCAGTAGTAGTTGTACGAAGCACATCTGGAGTCTTCCTGTAATCTGTGGACGTTCAGAGTTTTGATGAAAGACAGAAATTGCATCGGGATTGAATACAACAGGCACCATGCGGACTTTTCTCCATGGGAGTAATGTATCAAACTGTCTACGCTTTGATCGATTCCAGGGATACCAGTAGTAGTTGTACGGAGCACATCTGGAGTCTTCCTGTAATCTGTGGACGTTCAGAGTTTTGATGAAAGACAGAAATTGCATCGGGATTGAATACAACAGGCACCATGCGGACTTTTCTCCATCGGAGTAATGTATCAAACTGTCTACGCTTTGATCGATTCCAGGGATACCAGTAGTAGTTGTACGAAGCACATCTGGAGTCTTCCTGAAATCTGTAGACGTTCAGAGTTTTGATGAAAGACAGAAATTGCATCGCGATTGAATACAACAGGCACCATGCGGACTTTTCTCCATGGGAGTAATGTATCAAACTGTCTACGCTTTGATCGATTCCAGGGATACCAGTAGTAGTTGTACGAAGCACATCTGGAGTCTTCCTGAAATCTGTGGACGTTCAGAGTTTTGATGAAAGACAGAAATTGCATCGGGATTGAATACAACAGGCACCATGCGGACTTTTCTCCATGGGAGTAATGTATCAAACTGTCTACGCTTTGATCAATTCCAGGGATACCAGTAGTAGTTGTACGAAGCGCATCTGGAGTCTTCCTGTAATCTGTGGACGTTCAGAGTTTTGAGGAAAGACAGAAATTGCATCGGGATTGAATACAACAGGCACCATGCGGACTTTTCTCCATGGGAGTAATGTATCAAACTGTCTACGCTTTGATCGATTCCAGGGATACCAGTAGTAGTTGTACGAAGCACATCTGGAGTCTTCCTGTAATCTGTGGACGTTCAGAGTTTTGATGAAAGACAGAAATTGCATCGGGATTGAATACAACAGGCACCATGCGGACTTTTCTCCATGGGAGTAATGTATCAAACTTTCTACGCTTTGATCGATTCCAGGGATACCAGTAGTAGTTGTACGAAGCACATCTGGAGTCTTCCTGAAATCTGTAGACGTTCAGAGTTTTGATGAAAGACAGAAATTGCATCGGGATTGAATACAACAGGCACCATGCGGACTTTTCTCCATGGGAGTAATGTATCAAACTGTCTACGCTTTGATCGATTCCAGGGATACCAGTAGTAGTTGTACGGAGCACATCTGGAGTCTTCCTGTAATCTGTGGACGTTCAGAGTTTTGATGAAAGACAGAAATTGCATCGGGATTGAATACAACAGGCACCATGCGGACTTTTCTCCATCGGAGTAATGTATCAAACTGTCTACGCTTTGATCGATTCCAGGGATACCAGTAGGAGTTGTACGAAGCACATCTGGAGTCTTCCTGTAATCTGTGGACGTTCAGAGTTTTGATGAAAGACAGAAATTGCATCGGGATTGAATACAACAGGCACCATGCGGACTTTTCTCCATGGGAGTAATGTATCAAACTGTCTACGCTTTGATCGATTCCAGGGATACCAGTAGTAGTTGTACGAAGCACATCTGGAGTCTTCCTGAAATCTGTAGACGTTCAGAGTTTTGATGAAAGACAGAAATTGCATCGGGATTGAATACAACAGGCACCATGCGGACTTTTCTCCATGGGAGTAATGTATCAAACTGTCTACGCTTTGATCGATTCCAGGGATACCAGTAGTAGTTGTGCGAAGCACATCTGGAGTCTTCCTGAAATCTGTAGACGTTCAGAGTTTTGATGAAAGACAGAAATTGCATCGCGATTGAATACAACAGGCACCATGCAGACTTTTCTCCATGGGAGTAATGTATCAAACTGTCTACGCTTTGATCGATTCCAGGGATACCAGTAGTAGTTGTACGAAGCACATCTGGAGTCTTCCTGAAATCTGTGGACGTTCAGAGTTTTGATGAAAGACAGAAATTGCATCGGGATTGAATACAACAGGCACCATGCGGACTTTTCTCCATGGGAGTAATGTATCAAACTGTCTACGCTTTGATCGATTCCAGGGATACCAGTAGTAGTTGTACG
Organism: Schistocerca gregaria; assembly: GCF_023897955.1. Taxonomy (NCBI): domain Eukaryota; kingdom Metazoa; phylum Arthropoda; class Insecta; order Orthoptera; family Acrididae; genus Schistocerca; species Schistocerca gregaria. The sequence goes on along the minus strand of NW_026061730.1, from coordinate 3,375,105 downwards.
AAGCACATCTGGAGTCTTCCTGTAATCTGTGGACGTTCAGAGTTTTGATGAAAGACAGAAATTGCATCGGGATTGAATACAACAGGCACCATGCGGACTTTTCGCCATGGGAGTAATGTATCAAACTGTCTACGCTTTGATCGATTCCAGGGATACCAGTAGTAGATGTACGAAGCACATCTGGAGTCTTCCTGTAATCTGTGGACGTTCAGAGTTTTGATGAAAGACAGAAATTGCATCGGGATTGAATACAACAGGCACCATGCGGACTTTTCTCCATGGGAGTAATGTATCAAACTGTCTACGCTTTGATCGATTCCAGGGATACCAGTAGTAGTTGTACGAAGCACATCTGGAGTCTTCCTGTAATCTGTGGACGTTCAGAGTTTTGATGAAAAACAGAAATTGCATCGGGATTGAATACAACAGGCACCATGCGGACTTTTCTCCATGGGAGTAATGTCTCAAACTGTCTACGCTTTGATCGATTCCAGGGATACCAGTAGTTGTTGTACGAAGCACATCTGGACTCTTCCTGTAATCTGTGGACGTTCAGAGTTTTGATGAAAGACAGAAATTGCATAGGGATTGAATACAACAGGCACCATGAGGACTTTTCTCCATGGGAGTAATGTTTCAACCTGTCTACGCTTTGATCGATTCCTGGGACACCAGTAGTAGTTGTACGAAGCACATCTGGAGTCTTCCTGTAAGCTTTGGACGTTCAGAGTTTTGATGAAAGACAGAAATTGCATCGCGATTGAATACAACAGGCACCATGCGGACTTTTCTCCATGGGAGTAATGTCTCAAACTGTCTACGCTTTGATCGATTCCAGGGATACCAGTAGTAGTTGTACGAAGCACATCTGGAGTCTTCCTGAAATCTGTAGACGTTCAGAGTTTTGATGAAAGACAGAAATTGCATCGGGATTGAATACAACAGGCACCATGCGGACTTTTCTCCATGGGAGTAATGTATCAAACTGTCTACGCTTTGATCGATTCCAGGGATACCAGTAGTAGTTGTACGAAGCACATCTGGAGTCTTCCTGTAATCTGTGGACGTTCAGAGTTTTGATGAAAGACAGAAATTGCATCGGGATTGAATACAACAGGCACCATGCGGACTTTTCTCCATGGGAGTAATGTATCAAACTTTCTACGCTTTGATCGATTCTAGGGATACCAGTAGTAGTTGTACGAAGCACATCTGGAGTCTTCCTGAAATCTGTAGACGTTCAGAGTTTTGATGAAAGACAGAAATTGCATCGGGATTGAATACAACAGGCACCATGCGGACTTTTCTCCATGGGAGTAATGTATCAAACTGTCTACGCTTTGATCGATTCCAGGGATACCAGTAGTAGTTGTACGAAGCACATCTGGAGTCTTCCTGTAATCTGTGGACGTTCAGAGTTTTGATGAAAGACAGAAATTGCATCGGGATTGAATACAAGAGGCACCATGCGGACTTTTCTCCATGGGAGTAATGTATCAAACTGTCTACGCTTTGATCGATTCCAGGGATACCAGTAGTAGTTGTACGAAGCACATCTGGAGTCTTCCTGTAATCTGTGGACGTTCAGAGTTTTGATGAAAGACAGAAATTGCATCGGGATTGAATACAACAGGCACCATGCGGACTTTTCTCCATGGGAGTAATGTATCAAACTGTCTACGCTTTGATCGATTCCAGGGATACCAGTAGTAGTTGTACGAAGCACATCTGGAGTCTTCCTGAAATCTGTAGACGTTCAGAGTTTTGATGAAAGACAGAAATTGCATCGGGATTGAATACAACAGGCACCATGCAGACTTTTCTCCATGGGAGTAATGTATCAAACTGTCTACGCTTTGATCGATTCCAGGGATACCAGTAGTAGTTGTACGAAGCACATCTGGAGTCTTCCTGTAATCTGTGGACGTTCAGAGTTTTGATGAAAGACAGAAATTGCATCGGGATTGAATACAACAGGCACCATGCGGACTTTTCTCCATGGGAGTAATGTATCAAACTGTCTACGCTTTGATCGATTCCAGGGATACCAGTAGTAGTTGTACGAAGCACATCTGGAGTCTTCCTGAAATCTGTAGACGTTCAGAGTTTTGATGAAAGACAGAAATTGCATCGGGATTGAATACAACAGGCACCATGCGGACTTTTCTCCATGGGAGTAATGTATCAAACTGTCTACGCTTTGATCGATTCCAGGGATACCAGTAGTAGTTGTACGAAGCACATCTGGACTCTTCCTGAAATCTGAGGACGTTCAGAGTTTTGATGAAAGACAGAAATTGCATCGGGATTGAATACAACAGGCACCATGCGGACTTTTCTCCATGGGAGTAATGTACCAAACTGTCTACGCTTTGATCAATTCCAGGGATACCAGTAGTAGTTGTACGAAGCACATCTGGAGTCTTCCTGTAATCTGTGGACGTTCAGAGTTTTGATGAAAGACAGAAATTGCATCGGGATTGAATACAACAGGCACCATGCGGACTTTTCTCCATGGGAGTAATGTATCAAACTGTCTACGCTTTGATCGATTCCAGGGATACCAGTAGTAGTTGTACGAAGCACATCTGGAGTCTTCCTGAAATCTGTAGACGTTCAGAGTTTTGATGAAAGACAGGAATTGCATCGGGATTGAATACAACAGGCACCATGCGGACTTTTCTCCATGGGAGTAATGTATCAAACTGTCTACGCTTTGATCGATTCCAGGGATACCAGTAGTAGTTGTACGAAGCACATCTGGAGTCTTCCTGTAATCTGTGGACGTTCAGAGTTTTGATGAAAGACAGAAATTGCATCGGGATTGAATACAACAGGCACCATGCGGACTTTTCTCCATGGGAGTAATGTATCAAACTGTCTACGCTTTGATCGATTCCAGGGATACCAGTAGTAGTTGTACGAAGCACATCTGGAGTCTTCCTGTAATCTGTGGACGTTCAGAGTTTTGATGAAAGACAGAAATTGCATCGGGATTGAATACAACAGGCACCATGCGGACTTTTCTCCATGGGAGTAATGTATCAAACTGTCTACGCTTTGATCGATTCCACGGATACCAGTAGTAGTTGTACGAAGCACATCTGGAGTCTTCCTGAAATCTGTTGACGTTCAGAGTTTTGATGAAAGACAGAAATTGCATCGGGATTGAATACAACAGGCACCATGCGGACTTTTCTCCATGGGAGTAATGTATCAAACTGTCTACGCTTTAATCGATTCCAGGGATACCAGTAGTAGTTGTACGAAGCACATCTGGAGTCTTCCTCTAATCTGTGGACGTTCAGAGTTTTGATGAAAGACAGAAATTGCATCGGGATTGAATACAACAGGCACCATGCGGACTTTTCTCCATGGGAGTAATGTATCAAACAGTCTACGCTTTGATCGATTCCAGGGATACCAGTAGTAGTTGTACGAAGCACATCTGGAGTCTTCCTGAAATCTGTAGACGTTCAGAGTTTTGATGAAAGACAGAAATTGCATCGGGATTGAATACAACAGGCACCATGCGGACTTTTCTCCATGGGAGTAATGTATCAAACTGTCTACGCTTTGATCGATTCCAGGGATACCAGTAGTAGCTGTACGAAGCACATCTGGAGTCTTCCTAAAATCTGTGGACGTTCAGAGTTTTGATGAAAGACAGAAATTGCATCGGGATTGAATACAACAGGCACCATGCGGACTTTTCTCCATGGGAGTAATGTATCAAACTGTCTACGCTTTGATCGATTCCAGGGATACCAGTAGTAGTTGTACAAAGCACATCTGGAGTCTTCCTGAAATCTGTAGACGTTCAGAGTTTTGATGAAAGACAGAAATTGCATCGGGATTGAATACAACAGGCACCATGCGGACTTTTCTCCATGGGAGTAATGTATCAAACTGTCTACGCTTTGATCGATTCCAGGGATACCAGTAGTAGTTGTACGAAGCACATCTGGAGTCTTCCTGTAATCTGTGGACGTTCAGAGTTTTGATGAAAGACAGAAATTGCATCGGGATTGAATACAACAGGCACCATGCGGACTTTTCTCCATGGGAGTAATGTATCAAACTGTCTACGCTTTGATCGATTCCAGGGATACCAGTAGTAGTTGTACGAAGCACATCTGGAGTCTTCCTGTAATCTGTGGACGTTCAGAGTTTTGATGAAAGACAGAAATTGCATCGGGATTGAATACAACAGGCACCATGCGGACTTTTCTCCATGGGAGTAATGTCTCAAACTGTCTACGCTTTGATCGATTCCAGGGATACCAGTAGTAGTTTCCGAAGCACATCTGGAGGCTTCCTGAAATCTGTAGACGTTCAGAGTTTTGATGAAAGACAGAAATTGCATCGGGATTGAATACAACAGGCACCATGCGGACTTTTCTCCATGGGAGTAATGTATCAAACTGTCTACGCTTTGATCGATTCCAGGGATACCAGTAGTAGTTGTACGAAGCACATCTGGAGTCTTCCTGTAATCTGTGGACGTTCAGAGTTTTGATGAAAGACAGAAATTGCATCGGGATTGAATACAACAGGCACCATGCGGACTTTTCTCCATGGGAGTAATGTATCAAACTGTCTACGCTTTGATCGATTCCAGGGATACCAGTAGTAGTTGTACGAAGCACATCTGGAGTCTTCCTGTAATCTGTGGACGTTCAGAGTTTTGATGAAAGACAGAAATTGCATCGGGATTGAATACAACAGGCACCATGCGGACTTTTCTCCGTGGGAGTAATGTCTCAAACTGTCTACGCTTTGATCGATTCCTGGGACACCAGTAGTAGTTGTACGAAGCACATCTGGAGTCTTCCTGTAATCTGTGGACGTTCAGAGTTTTGATGAAAGACAGAAATTGCATCGGGATTGAATACAACAGGCACCATGCGGACTTTTCTCCATGGGAGTAATGTCTCAAACTGTCTACGCTTTGATCGATTCCTGGGACACCAGTAGTAGTTGTACGAAGCACATCTGGAGTCTTCCTGTAATCTGTGGACGTTCAGAGTTTTGATGAAAGACAGAAATTGCATCGGGATTGAATACAACAGGCACCATGCGGACTTTTCTCCATGGGAGTAATGTATCAAACTGTCTACGCTTTGATCGATTCCAGGGATACCAGTAGTAGTTGTACGAAGCACATCTGGAGTCTTCCTGAAATCTGTAGACGTTCAGAGTTTTGATGAAAGACAGGAATTGCATCGGGATTGAATACAACAGGCACCATGCGGACTTTTCTCCATGGGAGTAATGTATCAAACTGTCTACGCTTTGATCGATTCCAGGGATACCAGTAGTAGTTGTACGAAGCACATCTGGAGTCTTCTTGTAATCTGTGGACGTTCAGAGTTTTGATGAAAGACAGAAATTGCATCGGGATTGAATACAACAGGCACCATGCGGACTTTTCTCCATGGGAGTAATGTATCAAACTGTCTACGCTTTGATCGATTCCAGGGATACCAGTAGTAGTTGTACGAAGCACATCTGGAGTCTTCCTGTAATCTGTGGACGTTCAGAGTTTTGATGAAAGACAGAAATTGCATCGGGATTGAATACAACAGGCACCATGCGGACTTTTCTCCATGGGAGTAATGTATCAAACTGTCTACGCTTTGATCGATTCCAGGGATACCAGTAGTAGTTGTACGAAGCACATCTGGAGTCTTCCTGAAATCTGTTGACGTTCAGTGTTTTGATGAAAGACAGAAATTGCATCGGGATTGAATACAACAGGCACCATGCGGACTTTTCTCCATGGGAGTAATGTATCAAACTGTCTACGCTTTAATCGATTCCAGGGATACCAGTAGTAGTTGTACGAAGCACATCTGGAGTCTTCCTCTAATCTGTGGACGTTCAGAGTTTTGATGAAAGACAGAAATTGCATCGGGATTGAATACAACAGGCACCATGCGGACTTTTCTCCATGGGAGTAATGTATCAAACTGTCTACGCTTTGATCGATTCCAGGGATACCAGTAGTAGTTGTACGAAGCACATCTGGAGTCTTCCTGAAATATGTAGACGTTCAGAGTTTTGATGAAAGACAGAAATTGCATCGGGATTGAATACAACAGGCACCATGCGGACTTTTCTCCATGGGAGTAATGTATCAAACTGTCTACGCTTTGATCGATTCCAGGGATACCAGTAGTAGCTGTACGAAGCACATCTGGAGTCTTCCTGAAATCTGTGGACGTTCAGAGTTTTGATGAAAGACAGAAATTGCATCGGGATTGAATACAACAGGCACCATGCGGACTTTTCTCCATGGGAGTAATGTATCAAACTGTCTACGCTTTGATCGATTCCAGGGATACCAGTAGTAGTTGTACGAAGCACATCTGGAGTCTTCCTGAAATCTGTAGACGTTCAGAGTTTTGATGAAAGACAGAAATTGCATCGGGATTGAATACAACAGGCACCATGCGGACTTTTCTCCATGGGAGTAATGTATCAAACTGTCTACGCTTTGATCGATTCCAGGGATACCAGTAGTAGTTGTACGAAGCACATCTGGAGTCTTCCTGTAATCTGTGGACGTTCAGAGTTTTGATGAAAGACAGAAATTGCATCGGGATTGAATACAACAGGCACCATGCGGACTTTTCTCCATGGGAGTAATGTATCAAACTGTCTACGCTTTGATCGATTCCAGGGATACCAGTAGTAGTTGTACGAAGCACATCTGGAGTCTTCCTGTAATCTTTGGACGTTCAGAGTTTTGATGAAAGACAGTAATTGCATCGGGATTGAATACAACAGGCACCATGCGGACTTTTCTCCATGGGAGTAATGTCTCAAACTGTCTACGCTTTGATCGATTCCAGGGATACCAGTAGTAGTTGTACGAAGCACATCTGGAGACTTCCTGTAATCTGTGGACGTTCAGAGTTTTGATGAAAGACAGAAATTGCATCGGGATTGAATACAACAGGCACCATGCGGACTTTTCTCCATGGGAGTAATGTATCAAACTGTCTACGCTTTGATCGATTCCAGGGATACCAGTAGTAGTTGTACGAAGCACATCTGGAGTCTTCCTGTAATCTGTGGACGTTCAGAGTTTTGATGAAAGACAGGAATTGCATCGGGATTGAATACAACAGGCACCATGCGGACTTTTCTCCATGGGAGTAATGTATCAAACTGTCTACGCTTTGATCGATTCCAGGGATACCAGTAGTAGTTGTACGAAGCACATCTGGAGTCTTCCTGTAATCTGTGGACGTTCAGAGTTTTGATGAAAGACAGAAATTGCATCGGGATTGAATACAACAGGCACCATGCGGACTTTTCTCCATGGGAGTAATGTATCAAACTGTCTACGCTTTGATCGATTCCAGGGATACCAGTAGTAGTTGTACGAAGCACATCTGGAGTCTTCCTGTAATCTGTGGACGTTCAGAGTTTTGATGAAAGACAGAAATTGCATCGGGATTGAATACAACAGGCACCATGCGGACTTTTCTCCATGGGAGTAATGTATCAAACTGTCTACGCTTTGATCGATTCCACGGATACCAGTAGTAGTTGTACGAAGCACATCTGGAGTCTTCCTGAAATCTGTTGACGTTCAGAGTTTTGATGAAAGACAGAAATTGCATCGGGATTGAATACAACAGGCACCATGCGGACTTTTCTCCATGGGAGTAATGTATCAAACTGTCTACGCTTTAATCGATTCCAGGGATACCAGTAGTAGTTGTACGAAGCACATCTGGAGTCTTCCTCTAATCTGTGGACGTTCAGAGTTTTGATGAAAGACAGAAATTGCATCGGGATTGAATACAACAGGCACCATGCGGACTTTTCTCCATGGGAGTAATGTATCAAACAGTCTACGCTTTGATCGATTCCAGGGATACCAGTAGTAGTTGTACGAAGCACATCTGGAGTCTTCCTGAAATCTGTAGACGTTCAGAGTTTTGATGAAAGACAGAAATTGCATCGGGATTGAATACAACAGGCACCATGCGGACTTTTCTCCATGGGAGTAATGTATCAAACTGTCTACGCTTTGATCGATTCCAGGGATACCAGTAGTAGCTGTACGAAGCACATCTGGAGTCTTCCTAAAATCTGTGGACGTTCAGAGTTTTGATGAAAGACAGAAATTGCATCGGGATTGAATACAACAGGCACCATGCGGACTTTTCTCCATGGGAGTAATGTATCAAACTGTCTACGCTTTGATCGATTCCAGGGATACCAGTAGTAGTTGTACAAAGCACATCTGGAGTCTTCCTGAAATCTGTAGACGTTCAGAGTTTTGATGAAAGACAGAAATTGCATCGGGATTGAATACAACAGGCACCATGCGGACTTTTCTCCATGGGAGTAATGTATCAAACTGTCTACGCTTTGATCGATTCCAGGGATACCAGTAGTAGTTGTACGAAGCACATCTGGAGTCTTCCTGTAATCTGTGGACGTTCAGAGTTTTGATGAAAGACAGAAATTGCATCGGGATTGAATACAACAGGCACCATGCGGACTTTTCTCCATGGGAGTAATGTATCAAACTGTCTACGCTTTGATCGATTCCAGGGATACCAGTAGTAGTTGTACGAAGCACATCTGGAGTCTTCCTGTAATCTGTGGACGTTCAGAGTTTTGATGAAAGACAGAAATTGCATCGGGATTGAATACAACAGGCACCATGCGGACTTTTCTCCATGGGAGTAATGTCTCAAACTGTCTACGCTTTGATCGATTCCAGGGATACCAGTAGTAGTTTCCGAAGCACATCTGGAGGCTTCCTGAAATCTGTAGACGTTCAGAGTTTTGATGAAAGACAGAAATTGCATCGGGATTGAATACAACAGGCACCATGCGGACTTTTCTCCATGGGAGTAATGTATCAAACTGTCTACGCTTTGATCGATTCCAGGGATACCAGTAGTAGTTGTACGAAGCACATCTGGAGTCTTCCTGTAATCTGTGGACGTTCAGAGTTTTGATGAAAGACAGAAATTGCATCGGGATTGAATACAACAGGCACCATGCGGACTTTTCTCCATGGGAGTAATGTATCAAACTGTCTACGCTTTGATCGATTCCAGGGATACCAGTAGTAGTTGTACGAAGCACATCTGGAGTCTTCCTGTAATCTGTGGACGTTCAGAGTTTTGATGAAAGACAGAAATTGCATCGGGATTGAATACAACAGGCACCATGCGGACTTTTCTCCGTGGGAGTAATGTCTCAAACTGTCTACGCTTTGATCGATTCCTGGGACACCAGTAGTAGTTGTACGAAGCACATCTGGAGTCTTCCTGTAATCTGTGGACGTTCAGAGTTTTGATGAAAGACAGAAATTGCATCGGGATTGAATACAACAGGCACCATGCGGACTTTTCTCCATGGGAGTAATGTCTCAAACTGTCTACGCTTTGATCGATTCCTGGGACACCAGTAGTAGTTGTACGAAGCACATCTGGAGTCTTCCTGTAATCTGTGGACGTTCAGAGTTTTGATGAAAGACAGAAATTGCATCGGGATTGAATACAACAGGCACCATGCGGACTTTTCTCCATGGGAGTAATGTATCAAACTGTCTACGCTTTGATCGATTCCAGGGATACCAGTAGTAGTTGTACGAAGCACATCTGGAGTCTTCCTGAAATCTGTAGACGTTCAGAGTTTTGATGAAAGACAGGAATTGCATCGGGATTGAATACAACAGGCACCATGCGGACTTTTCTCCATGGGAGTAATGTATCAAACTGTCTACGCTTTGATCGATTCCAGGGATACCAGTAGTAGTTGTACGAAGCACATCTGGAGTCTTCTTGTAATCTGTGGACGTTCAGAGTTTTGATGAAAGACAGAAATTGCATCGGGATTGAATACAACAGGCACCATGCGGACTTTTCTCCATGGGAGTAATGTATCAAACTGTCTACGCTTTGATCGATTCCAGGGATACCAGTAGTAGTTGTACGAAGCACATCTGGAGTCTTCCTGTAATCTGTGGACGTTCAGAGTTTTGATGAAAGACAGAAATTGCATCGGGATTGAATACAACAGGCACCATGCGGACTTTTCTCCATGGGAGTAATGTATCAAACTGTCTACGCTTTGATCGATTCCAGGGATACCAGTAGTAGTTGTACGAAGCACATCTGGAGTCTTCCTGAAATCTGTTGACGTTCAGTGTTTTGATGAAAGACAGAAATTGCATCGGGATTGAATACAATAGGCACCATGCGGACTTTTCTCCATGGGAGTAATGTATCAAACTGTCTACGCTTTAATCGATTCCAGGGATACCAGTAGCAGTTGTACGAAGCACATCTGGAGTCTTCCTCTAATCTGTGGACGTTCAGAGTTTTGATGAAAGACAGAAATTGCATCGGGATTGAATACAACAGGCACCATGCGGACTTTTCTCCATGGGAGTAATGTATCAAACTGTCTACGCTTTGATCGATTCCAGGGATACCAGTAGTAGTTGTACGAAGCACATCTGGAGTCTTCCTGAAATATGTAGACGTTCAGAGTTTTGATGAAAGACAGAAATTGCATCGGGATTGAATACAACAGGCACCATGCGGACTTTTCTCCATGGGAGTAATGTATCAAACTGTCTACGCTTTGATCGATTCCAGGGATACCAGTAGTAGCTGTACGAAGCACATCTGGAGTCTTCCTGAAATCTGTGGACGTTCAGAGTTTTGATGAAAGACAGAAATTGCATCGGGATTGAATACAACAGGCACCATGCGGACTTTTCTCCATGGGAGTAATGTATCAAACTGTCTACGCTTTGATCGATTCCAGGGATACCAGTAGTAGTTGTACGAAGCACATCTGGAGTCTTCCTGAAATCTGTAGACGTTCAGAGTTTTGATGAAAGACAGAAATTGCATCGGGATTGAATACAACAGGCACCATGCGGACTTTTCTCCATGGGAGTAATGTATCAAACTGTCTACGCTTTGATCGATTCCAGGGATACCAGTAGTAGTTGTACGAAGCACATCTGGAGTCTTCCTGTAATCTGTGGACGTTCAGAGTTTTGATGAAAGACAGAAATTGCATCGGGATTGAATACAACAGGCACCATGCGGACTTTTCTCCATGGGAGTAATGTATCAAACTGTCTACGCTTTGATCGATTCCAGGGATACCAGTAGTAGTTGTACGAAGCACATCTGGAGTCTTCCTGTAATCTTTGGACGTTCAGAGTTTTGATGAAAGACAGAAATTGCATCGGGATTGAATACAACAGGCACCATGCGGACTTTTCTCCATGGGAGTAATGTCTCAAACTGTCTACGCTTTGATCGATTCCAGGGATACCAGTAGTAGTTGTACGAAGCACATCTGGAGACTTCCTGTAATCTGTGGACGTTCAGAGTTTTGATGAAAGACAGAAATTGCATCGGGATTGAATACAACAGGCACCATGCGGACTTTTCTCCATGGGAGTAATGTATCAAACTGTCTACGCTTTGATCGATTCCAGGGATACCAGTAGTAGTTGTACGAAGCACATCTGGAGTCTTCCTGTAATCTGTGGACGTTCAGAGTTTTGATGAAAGACAGAAATTGCATCGGGATTGAATACAACAGGCACCATGCGGACTTTTCTCCATGGGAGTAATGTATCAAACTGTCTACGCTTTGATCGATTCCAGGGATACCAGTAGTAGTTGTACGAAGCACATCTGGAGTCTTCCTGAAATCTGTTGACGTTCAGTGTTTTGATGAAAGACAGAAATTGCATCGGGATTGAATACAACAGGCACCATGCGGACTTTTCTCCATGGGAGTAATGTATCAAACTGTCTACGCTTTAATCGATTCCAGGGATACCAGTAGTAGTTGTACGAAGCACATCTGGAGTCTTCCTCTAATCTGTGGACGTTCAGAGTTTTGATGAAAGACAGAAATTGCATCGGGATTGAATACAACAGGCACCATGCGGACTTTTCTCCATGGGAGTAATGTATCAAACTGTCTACGCTTTGATCGATTCCAGGGATACCAGTAGTAGTTGTACGAAGCACATCTGGAGTCTTCCTGTAATCTTTGGACGTTCAGAGTTTTGATGAAAGACAGAAATTGCATCGGGATTGAATACAACAGGCACCATGCGGACTTTTCTCCATGGGAGTAATGTCTCAAACTGTCTACGCTTTGATCGATTCCAGGGATACCAGTAGTAGTTGTACGAAGCACATCTGGAGACTTCCTGTAATCTGTGGACGTTCAGAGTTTTGATGAAAGACAGAAATTGCATCGGGATTGAATACAACAGGCACCATGCGGACTTTTCTCCATGGGAGTAATGTATCAAACTGTCTACGCTTTGATCGATTCCAGGGATACCAGTAGTAGTTGTACGAAGCACATCTGGAGTCTTCCTGTAATCTGTGGACGTTCAGAGTTTTGATGAAAGACAGAAATTGCATCGGGATTGAATACAACAGGCACCATGCGGACTTTTCTCCATGGGAGTAATGTATCAAACTGTCTACGCTTTGATCGATTCCAGGGATACCAGTAGTAGTTGTACGAAGCACATCTGGAGTCTTCCTGAAATCTGTTGACGTTCAGTGTTTTGATGAAAGACAGAAATTGCATCGGGATTGAATACAACAGGCACCATGCGGACTTTTCTCCATGGGAGTAATGTATCAAACTGTCTACGCTTTAATCGATTCCAGGGATACCAGTAGTAGTTGTACGAAGCACATCTGGAGTCTTCCTCTAATCTGTGGACGTTCAGAGTTTTGATGAAAGACAGAAATTGCATCGGGATTGAATACAACAGGCACCATGCGGACTTTTCTCCATGGGAGTAATGTATCAAACTGTCTACGCTTTGATCGATTCCAGGGATACCAGTAGTAGTTGTACGAAGCACATCTGGAGTCTTCCTGAAATATGTAGACGTTCAGAGTTTTGATGAAAGACAGAAATTGCATCGGGATTGAATACAACAGGCACCATGCGGACTTTTCTCCATGGGAGTAATGTATCAAACTGTCTACGCTTTGATCGATTCCAGGGATACCAGTAGTAGCTGTACGAAGCACATCTGGAGTCTTTCTGAAATCTGTGGACGTTCAGAGTTTTGATGAAAGACAGAAATTGCATCGGGATTGAATACAACAGGCACCATGCGGACTTTTCTCCATGGGAGTAATGTATCAAACTGTCTACGCTTTGATCGATTCCAGGGATACCAGTAGTAGTTGTACGAAGCACATCTGGAGTCTTCCTGAAATCTGTAGACGTTCAGAGTTTTGATGAAAGACAGAAATTGCATCGGGATTGAATACAACAGGCACCATGCGGACTTTTCTCCATGGGAGTAATGTATCAAACTGTCTACGCTTTGATCGATTCCAGGGATACCAGTAGTAGTTGTACGAAGCACATCTGGAGTCTTCCTGTAATCTGTGGACGTTCAGAGTTTTGATGAAAGACAGAAATTGCATCGGGATTGAATACAACAGGCACCATGCGGACTTTTCTCCATGGGAGTAATGTATCAAACTGTCTACGCTTTGATCGATTCCAGGGATACCAGTAGTAGTTGTACGAAGCACATCTGGAGTCTTCCTGTAATCTGTGGACGTTCAGAGTTTTGATGAAAGACAGAAATTGCATCGGGATTGAATACAACAGGCACCATGCGGACTTTTCTCCATGGGAGTAATGTCTCAAACTGTCTACGCTTTGATCGATTCCAGGGATACCAGTAGTAGTTTCCGAAGCACATCTGGAGGCTTCCTGAAATCTGTAGACGTTCAGAGTTTTGATGAAAGACAGAAATTGCATCGGGATTGAATACAACAGGCACCATGCGGACTTTTCTCCATGGGAGTAATGTATCAAACTGTCTACGCTTTGATCGATTCCAGGGATACCAGTAGTAGTTGTACGAAGCACATCTGGAGTCTTCCTGTAATCTGTGGACGTTCAGAGTTTTGATGAAAGACAGAAATTGCATCGGGATTGAATACAACAGGCACCATGCGGACTTTTCTCCATGGGAGTAATGTATCAAACTGTCTACGCTTTGATCGATTCCAGGGATACCAGTAGTAGTTGTACGAAGCACATCTGGAGTCTTCCTGTAATCTGTGGACGTTCAGAGTTTTGATGAAAGACAGAAATTGCATCGGGATGGATACAACAGGCACCATGCGGACTTTTCTCCATGGGAGTAATGTCTCAAACTGTCTACGCTTTGATCGATTCCTGGGACACCAATAGTAGTTGTACGAAGCACATCTGGAGTCTTCCTGTAATCTGTGGACGTTCAGAGTTTTGATGAAAGACAGAAATTGCATCGGGATTGAATACAACAGGCACCATGCGGACTTTTCTCCATGGGAGTAATGTCTCAAACTGTCTACGCTTTGATCGATTCCTGGGACACCAGTAGTAGTTGTACGAAGCACATCTGGAGTCTTCCTGTAATCTGTGGACGTTCAGAGTTTTGATGAAAGACAGAAATTGCATCGGGATTGAATACAACAGGCACCATGCGGACTTTTCTCCATGGGAGTAATGTATCAAACTGTCTACGCTTTGATCGATTCCAGGGATACCAGTAGTAGTTGTACGAAGCACATCTGGAGTCTTCCTGTAATCTGTGGACGTTCAGAGTTTTGATGAAAGACAGAAATTGCATCGGGATTGAATACAACAGGCACCATGCGGACTTTTCTCCATGGGAGTAATGTCTCAAACTGTCTACGCTTTGATCGATTCCAGGGATACCAGTAGTAGTTGTACGAAGCACATCTGGAGTCTTCCTGTAATCTGTGGACGTTCAGAGTTTTGATGAAAGACAGAAATTGCATCGGGATTGAATACAACAGGCACCATGCGGACTTTTCTCCATGGGAGTAATGTATCAAACTGTCTACGCTTTGATCGATTCCAGGGATACCAGTAGTAGTTGTACGAAGCACATCTGGAGTCTTCCTGTAATCTGTGGACGTTCAGAGTTTTGATGAAAGACAGAAATTGCATCGGGATTGAATACAACAGGCACCATGCGGACTTTTCTCCATGGGAGTAATGTATCAAACTGTCTACGCTTTGATCGATTCCAGGGATACCAGTAGTAGTTGTACGAAGCACATCTGGAGTCTTCCTGAAATCTGTTGACGTTCAGTGTTTTGATGAAAGACAGAAATTGCATCGGGATTGAATACAACAGGCACCATGCGGACTTTTCTCCATGGGAGTAATGTATCAAACTGTCTACGCTTTAATCGATTCCAGGGATACCAGTAGTAGTTGTACGAAGCACATCTGGAGTCTTCCTCTAATCTGTGGACGTTCAGAGTTTTGATGAAAGACAGAAATTGCATCGGGATTGAATACAACAGGCACCATGCGGACTTTTCTCCATGGGAGTAATGTATCAAACTGTCTACGCTTTGATCGATTCCAGGGATACCAGTAGTAGTTGTACGAAGCACATCTGGAGTCTTCCTGAAATATGTAGACGTTCAGAGTTTTGATGAAAGACAGAAATTGCATCGGGATTGAATACAACAGGCACCATGCGGACTTTTCTCCATGGGAGTAATGTATCAAACTGTCTACGCTTTGATCGATTCCAGGGATACCAGTAGTAGCTGTACGAAGCACATCTGGAGTCTTCCTGAAATCTGTGGACGTTCAGAGTTTTGATGAAAGACAGAAATTGCATCGGGATTGAATACAACAGGCACCATGCGGACTTTTCTCCATGGGAGTAATGTATCAAACTGTCTACGCTTTGATCGATTCCAGGGATACCAGTAGTAGTTGTACGAAGCACATCTGGAGTCTTCCTGAAATCGGTAGACGTTCAGAGTTTTGATGAAAGACAGAAATTGCATCGGGATTGAATACAACAGGCACCATGCGGACTTTTCTCCATGGGAGTAATGTATCAAACTGTCTACGCTTTGATCGATTCCAGGGATACCAGTAGTAGTTGTACGAAGCACATCTGGAGTCTTCCTGTAATCTGTGGACGTTCAGAGTTTTGATGAAAGACAGAAATTGCATCGGGATTGAATACAACAGGCACCATGCGGACTTTTCTCCATGGGAGTAATGTATCAAACTGTCTACGCTTTGATCGATTCCAGGGATACCAGTAGTAGTTGTACGAAGCACATCTGGAGTCTTCCTGTAATCTGTGGACGTTCAGAGTTTTGATGAAAGACAGAAATTGCATCGGGATTGAATACAACAGGCACCATGCGGACTTTTCTCCATGGGAGTAATGTCTCAAACTGTCTACGCTTTGATCGATTCCAGGGATACCAGTAGTAGTTTCCGAAGCACATCTGGAGGCTTCCTGAAATCTGTAGACGTTCAGAGTTTTGATGAAAGACAGAAATTACATCGGGATTGAATACAACAGGCACCATGCGGACTTTTCTCCATGGGAGTAATGTATCAAACTGTCTACGCTTTGATCGATTCCAGGGATACCAGTAGTAGTTGTACGAAGCACATCTGGAGTCTTCCTGTAATCTGTGGACGTTCAGAGTTTTGATGAAAGACAGAAATTGCATCGGGATTGAATACAACAGGCACCATGCGGACTTTTCTCCATGGGAGTAATGTATCAAACTGTCTACGCTTTGATCGATTCCAGGGATACCAGTAGTAGTTGTACGAAGCACATCTGGAGTCTTCCTGTAATCTGTGGACGTTCAGAGTTTTGATGAAAGACAGAAATTGCATCGGGATTGAATACAACAGGCACCATGCGGACTTTTCTCCATGGGAGTAATGTCTCAAACTGTCTACGCTTTGATCGATTCCTGGGACACCAGTAGTAGTTGTACGAAGCACATCTGGAGTCTTCCTGTAATCTGTGGACGTTCAGAGTTTTGATGAAAGACAGAAATTGCATCGGGATTGAATACAACAGGCACCATGCGGACTTTTCTCCATGGGAGTAATGTATCAAACTGTCTACGCTTTGATCGATTCTTGGGACACCAGTAGTAGTTGTACGAAGCACATCTGGAGTCTTCCTGTAATCTGTGGACGTTCAGAGTTTTGATGAAAGACAGAAATTGCATCGGGATTGAATACAACAGGCACCATGCGGACTTTTCTCCATGGGAGTAATGTATCAAACTGTCTACGCTTTGATCGATTCCTGGGACACCAGTAGTAGTTGTACGATGCACATCTAGAGTCTTCCTGTAATCTGTGGACGTTCAGAGTTTTGATGAACGACAGAAATTGCATCGGGATTGAATACAACAGGCACCATGCGGACTTTTCTCCATGGGAGTAATGTATCAAACTGTCTACGCTTTGATCGATTCCTGGGACACCAGTAGTAGTTGTACGAAGCACATCTGGAGTCTTCCTGTAATCTGTGGACGTTCAGAGTTTTGATGAAAGACAGAAATAGCATCGGGATTGAATACAACAGGCACCATGCGGACTTTTCTCCATGGGAGTAATGTCTCAAACTGTCTACGCTTTGATCGATTCCTGGGACACCAGTAGTAGTTGCACGAAGCACATCTGGAGTCTTCCTGTAATCTGTGGACGTTCAGAGTTTTGATGAAAGACAGAAATTGCATCGGGATTGAATACAACAGGCACCATGCGGACTTTTCTCCATGGGAGTAATGTATCAAACTGTCTACGCTTTGATCGATTCCAGGGATACCAGTAGTAGTTGTACGAAGCACATCTGGAGTCTTCCTGTAATCTGTGGACGTTCAGAGTTTTGATGAAAGACAGAAATTGCATCGGGATTGAATACAACAGGCACCATGCGGACTTTTCTCCATGGGAGTAATGTATCAAACTGTCTACGCTTTGATCGATTCCAGGGATACCAGTAGTAGTTGTACGAAGCACATCTGGAGTCTTCCTGTAATCTGTGGACGTTCAGAGTTTTGATGAAAGACAGAAATTGCATCGGGATTGAATACAACAGGCACCATGCGGACTTTTCTCCATGGGAGTAATGTATCAAACTGTCTACGCTTTGATCGATTCCAGGGATACCAGTAGTAGTTGTACGAAGCACATCTGGAGTCTTCCTGTAATCTGTGGACGTTCAGAGTTTTGATGAAAGACAGAAATTGCATCGGGATTGAATACAACAGGCACCATGCGGACTTTTCTCCATGGGAGTAATGAATCAAACTGTCTACGCTTTGATCGATTCCAGGGATACCAGTAGTAGTTGTACGAAGCACATCTGGAGTCTTCCTGTAATCTGTGGACGTTCAGAGTTTTGATGAAAGACAGAAATTGCATCGGGATTGAATACAACAGGCACCATGCGGACTTTTCTCCATGGGACTAATGTCTCAAACTGTCTACGCTTTGATCGATTCCAGGGAAACCAGTAGTAGTTGTACGAAGCACATCTGGAGTCTTCCTGTAATCTGTGGACGTTCAGAGTTTTGATGAAAGACAGAAATTGCATCGGGATTGAATACAACAGGCACCATGCGGACTTTTCTCCATGGGAGTAATGTATCAAACTGTCTACGCTTTGATCGATTCCAGGGATACCAGTAGTAGCTTCCGAAGCACATCTGGAGGCTTCCTGAAATCTGTAGACGTTCAGAGTTTTGATGAAAGACAGAAATAGCATCGGGATTGAATACAACAGGCACCATGCGGACTTTTCTCCATGGGAGTAATGTATCAAACTGTCTACGCTTTGATCGATTCCAGGGATACCAGTAGTAGTTTCCGAAGCACATCTGGAGGCTTCCTGAAATCTGTAGACTTTCAGAGTTTTGATGAAAGACAGAAATTGCATCGGGATTGAATACAACAGGCACCATGCGGACTTTTCTATATGGGAGTAATGTATCAAACTGTCTACGCTTTGATCGATTCCAGGGATACCAGTAGTAGTTTCCGAAGCACATCTGGAGGCTTCCTGAAATCAGTAGACGTTCAGAGTTTTGATGAAAGACAGAAATTGCATCGGGATTGAATACAACAGGCACCATGCGGACTTTTCTCCATGGGAGTAATGTCTCAAACTGTCTACGCTTTGATCGATTCCAGGGATACCAGTAGTAGTTTCCGAAGCACATCTGGAGGCTTCCTGAAATCTGTAGACGTTCAGAGTTTTGATGAAAGACAGAAATTGCATCGGGATTGAATACAACAGGCACCATGCGGCCTTTTCTCCATGGGAGTAATGTATCAAACTGTCTACGCTTTGATCGATTCCAGGGATACCAGTAGTAGTTTCCGAAGCACATCTGGAGGCTTCCTGAAATCTGTAGACGTTCAGAATTTTGATGAAAGACAGAAATTGCATCGGGATTGAATACAACAGGCACCATGCGGACTTTTCTCCATGGGAGTAATGTTTCAAACTGTCTACGCTTTGATCGATTCCTGGGACACCAGTAGTAGTTGTACGAAGCACATCTGGAGTCTTCCTGTAATCTGTGGACGTTCAGAGTTTTGATGATAGACAGAAATTGCATCGGGATTGAATACAACAGGCACCATGCGGACTTTTCTCCATGGGAGTAATGTCTCAAACTGTCTACGCTTTGATCGATTCCTGGGATACCAGTAGTAGTTTCCGAAGCACATCTGGAGGCTTCCTGAAATCTGCAGACGTTCAGAATTTTGATGAAAGACAGAAATTGAATCGGGATTGAATACAACAGGGACCATGCGGACTTTTCTCCATGGGAGTAATGTATCAAACTGTCTACGCTTTGATCGATTCCAGGGATACCAGTAGTAGTTTCCGAAGCACATCTGGAGGCTTCCTGAAATCTGTAGACGTTCAGAGTTTTGATGAAAGACAGAAATTGCATCGGGATTGAATACAACAGGCCCCATGCGGACTTTTCTCCATGGGAGTAATGTCTCAAACTGTCTACGCTTTGATCGATTCCAGGGATACCAGTAGTAGTTTCCGAAGCACATCTGGAGGCTTCCTGAAATCTGTAGACGTTTAGAATTTTGATGAAAGACAGAAATTGCATCGGGATTGAATACAACAGGCACCATGCGGACTTTTCTCCATGGGAGTAATGTATCAAACTGTCTACGCTTTGATCGATTCCAGGGATACCAGTAGTAGTTTCCGAAGCACATCTGGAGGCTTCCTGAAATCTGTAGACGTTCAGAGTTTTGATGAAAGACAGAAATTGCATCGGGATTGAATACAACAGGCACCATGCGGACTTTTCTCCATGGGAGTAATGTTTCAAACTGTCTACGCTTTGATCGATTCCTGGGACACCAGTAGTAGGTGTACGAAGCACATCTGGAGTCTTCCTGTAATCTGTGGACGTTCAGAGTTTTGATGAAAGACAGAAATTGCATCGGGATTGAATACAACAGGCACCATGCGGACTTTTCTCCATGGGTGTAATGAATCAAACTGTCTACGCTTTGATCGATTCCAGGGATACCAGTAGTAGTTGTACGAAGCACATCTGGAGTGTTCCTGTAATCTGTGGACGTTCAGAGTTTTGATGAAAGACAGAAATTGCATCGGGATTGAATACAACAGGCACCATGCGGACTTTTCTCCATGGGAGTAATGTATCAAACTGTCTACGCTTTGATCGATTCCTGGGACACCAGTAGTAGTTGTAAGAAGCACATCTGGAGTCTTCCTGTAATCTGTGGACGTTCAGAGTTTTGATGAAAGACAGAAATTGCATCGGGATTGAATACAACAGGCACCATGCGGACTTTTCTTCATGGGAGTAATGTATCAAACTGTCTACGCTTTGATCGATTCCAGGGATACCAGTAGTAGTTGTACAAAGCACATCTGGAGTCTTCCTGTAATCTGTGGACGTTCAGAGATTTGATGAAAGACAGAAATTGCATCGGGATTGAATACAACAGGCACCATGCGGACTTTTCTCCATGGGAGTAATGTATCAAACTGTCTACGCTTTGATCGATTCCTGGGACACCAGTAGTAGTTGTACGAATCACATCTGGAGTCTTCCTGTAATCTGTGGACGTTCAGAGTTTTGATGAAAGACAGAAATTGCATCGGGATTGAATACAACAGGCACCATGCGGACTTTTCTCCATGGGAGTAATGTATCAAACTGTCTACGCTTTGATCGATTCCAGGGATACCAGTAGTAGTTGTACGAAGCACATCTGGAGTCTTCCTGTAATCTGTGGACGTTCAGAGTTTTGATGAAAGACAGAAATTGCATCGGGATTGAATACAACAGGCACCATGCGGACTTTTCTCCATGGGAGTAATGTATCAAACTGTCTACGCTTTGATCGATTCCAGGGATACCAGTAGTAGTTGTACGAAGCACATCTGGAGTCTTCCTGTAATCTGTGGACGTTCAGAGTTTTGATGAAAGACAGAAATTGCATCGGGATTGAATACAACAGGCACCATGCGGACTTTTCTCCATGGGAGTAATGTATCAAACTGTCTACGCTTTGATCGATTCCAGGGATACCAGTAGTAGTTGTACGAAGCACATCTGGAGTCTTCCTGTAATCTGTGGACGTTCAGAGTTTTGATGAAAGACAGAAATTGCATCGGGATTGAATACAACAGGCACCATGCGGACTTTTCTCCATGGGAGTAATGTCTCAAACTGTCTACGCTTTGATCGATTCCAGGGATACCAGTAGTAGTTTCCGAAGCACATCTGGAGGCTTCCTGAAATCTGTAGACGTTCAGAGTTTTGATGAAAGACAGAAATTGCATCGGGATTGAATACAACAGGCACCATGCGGACTTTTCTCCATGGGAGTAATGTATCAAACTGTCTACGCTTTGATCGATTCCAGGGATACCAGTAGTAGTTGTACGAAGCACATCTGGAGTCTTCCTGTAATCTGTGGACGTTCAGAGTTTTGATGAAAGACAGAAATTGCATCGGGATTGAATACAACAGGCACCATGAGGACTTTTCTCCATGGGAGTAATGTATCAAACTGTCTACGCTTTGATCGATTCCAGGGATACCAGTAGTAGTTGTACGAAGCACATCTGGAGTCTTCCTGTAATCTGTGGACGTTCAGAGTTTTGATGAAAGACAGAAATTGCATCGGGATTGAATACAACAGGCACCATGCGGACTTTTCTCCATGGGAGTAAAGTCTCAAACTGTCTACGCTTTGATCGATTCCTGGGACACCAATAGTAGTTGTACGAAGCACATCTGGAGTCTTCCTGTAATCTGTGGACGTTCAGAGTTTTGATGAAAGACAGAAATTGCATCGGGATTGAATACAACAGGCACCATGCGGACTTTTCTCCATGGGAGTAATGTCTCAAACTGTCTACGCTTTGATCGATTCCTGGGACACCAGTAGTAGTTGTACGAAGCACATCTGGAGTCTTCCTGTAATCTGTGGACGTTCAGAGTTTTGATGAAAGACAGAAATTGCATCGGGATTGAATACAACAGGCACCATGCGGACTTTTCTCCATGGGAGTAATGTATCAAACTGTCTACGCTTTGATCGATTCCAGGGATACCAGTAGTAGTTGTACGAAGCACATCTGGAGTCTTCCTGTAATCTGTGGACGTTCAGAGTTTTGATGAAAGACAGAAATTGCATCGGGATTGAATACAACAGGCACCATGCGGACTTTTCTCCATGGGAGTAATGTCTCAAACTGTCTACGCTTTGATCGATTCCAGGGATACCAGTAGTAGTTGTACGAAGCACATCTGGAGTCTTCCTGTAATCTGTGGACGTTCAGAGTTTTGATGAAAGACAGAAATTGCATCGGGATTGAATACAACAGGCACCATGCGGACTTTTCTCCATGGGAGTAATGTATCAAACTGTCTACGCTTTGATCGATTCCAGGGATACCAGTAGTAGTTGTACGAAGCACATCTGGAGTCTTCCTGTAATCTGTGGACGTTCAGAGTTTTGATGAAAGACAGAAATTGCATCGGGATTGAATACAACAGGCACCATGCGGACTTTTCTCCATGGGAGTAATGTATCAAACTGTCTACGCTTTGATCGATTCCAGGGATACCAGTAGTAGTTGTACGAAGCACATCTGGAGTCTTCCTGAAATCTGTTGACGTTCAGTGTTTTGATGAAAGACAGAAATTGCATGGGGATTGAATACAACAGGCACCATGCGGACTTTTCTCCATGGGAGTAATGTATCAAACTGTCTACGCTTTAATCGATTCCAGGGATACCAGTAGTAGTTGTACGAAGCACATCTGGAGTCTTCCTCTAATCTGTGGACGTTCAGAGTTTTGATGAAAGACAGAAATTGCATCGGGATTGAATACAACAGGCACCATGCGGACTTTTCTCCATGGGAGTAATGTATCAAACTGTCTACGCTTTGATCGATTCCAGGGATACCAGTAGTAGTTGTACGAAGCACATCTGGAGTCTTCCTGAAATATGTAGACGTTCAGAGTTTTGATGAAAGACAGAAATTGCATCGGGATTGAATACAACAGGCACCATGCGGACTTTTCTCCATGGGAGTAATGTATCAAACTGTCTACGCTTTGATCGATTCCAGGGATACCAGTAGTAGCTGTACGAAGCACATCTGGAGTCTTCCTGAAATCTGTGGACGTTCAGAGTTTTGATGAAAGACAGAAATTGCATTGGGATTGAATACAACAGGCACCATGCGGACTTTTCTCCATGGGAGTAATGTATCAAACTGTCTACGCTTTGATCGATTCCAGGGATACCAGTAGTAGTTGTACGAAGCACATCTGGAGTCTTCCTGAAATCTGTAGACGTTCAGAGTTTTGATGAAAGACAGAAATTGCATCGGGATTGAATACAACAGGCACCATGCGGACTTTTCTCCATGGGAGTAATGTATCAAACTGTCTACGCTTTGATCGATTCCAG
Organism: Schistocerca gregaria; assembly: GCF_023897955.1. Lineage (NCBI taxonomy): Eukaryota > Metazoa > Arthropoda > Insecta > Orthoptera > Acrididae > Schistocerca > Schistocerca gregaria. The sequence goes on along the minus strand of NW_026061730.1, from coordinate 3,351,234 downwards.
GGATACCAGTAGTAGTTGTACGAAGCACATCTGGAGTCTTCCTGTAATCTGTGGACGTTCAGAGTTTTGATGAAAGACAGAAATTGCATCGGGATTGAATACAACAGGCACCATGCGGACTTTTCTCCATGGGAGTAATGTATCAAACTGTCTACGCTTTGATCGATTCCAGGGATACCAGTAGTAGTTGTACGAAGCACATCTGGAGTCTTCCTGTAATCTTTGGACGTTCAGAGTTTTGATGAAAGACAGAAATTGCATCGGGATTGAATACAACAGGCACCATGCGGACTTTTCTCCATGGGAGTAATGTCTCAAACTGTCTACGCTTTGATCGATTCCAGGGATACCAGTAGTAGTTTCCGAAGCACATCTGGAGGCTTCCTGAAATCTGTAGACGTTCAGAGTTTTGATGAAAGACAGAAATTGCATCGGGATTGAATACAACAGGCACCATGCGGACTTTTCTCCATGGGAGTAATGTATCAAACTGTCTACGCTTTGATCGATTCCAGGGATACCAGTAGTAGTTGTACGAAGCACATCTGGAGTCTTCCTGTAATCTGTGGACGTTCAGAGTTTTGATGAAAGACAGAAATTGCATCGGGATTGAATACAACAGGCACCATGCGGACTTTTCTCCATGGGAGTAATGTATCAAACTGTCTACGCTTTGATCGATTCCAGGGATACCAGTAGTAGTTGTACGAAGCACATCTGGAGTCTTCCTGTAATCTGTGGACGTTCAGAGTTTTGATGAAAGACAGAAATTGCATCGGGATTGAATACAACAGGCACCATGCGGACTTTTCTCCATGGGAGTAATGTCTCAAACTGTCTACGCTTTGATCGATTCCTGGGACACCAGTAGTAGTTGTACGAAGCACATCTGGAGTCTTCCTGTAATCTGTGGACGTTCAGAGTTTTGATGAAAGACAGAAATTGCATCGGGATTGAATACAACAGGCACCATGCGGACTTTTCTCCATGGGAGTAATGTATCAAACTGTCTACGCTTTGATCGATTCCTGGGACACCAGTAGTAGTTGTACGAAGCACATCTGGAGTCTTCCTGTAATCTGTGGACGTTCAGAGTTTTGATGAAAGACAGAAATTGCATCGGGATTGAATACAACAGGCACCATGCGGACTTTTCTCCATGGGAGTAATGTATCAAACTGTCTACGCTTTGATCGATTCCTGGGACACCAGTAGTAGTTGTACGATGCACATCTGGAGTCTTCCTGTAATCTGTGGACGTTCAGAGTTTTGATGAACGACAGAAATTGCATCGGGATTGAATACAACAGGCACCATGCGGACTTTTCTCCATGGGAGTAATGTATCAAACTGTCTACGCTTTGATCGATTCCTGGGACACCAGTAGTAGTTGTACGAAGCACATCTGGAGTCTTCCTGTAATCTGTGGACGTTCAGAGTTTTGATGAAAGACAGAAATAGCATCGGGATTGAATACAACAGGCACCATGCGGACTTTTCTCCATGGGAGTAATGTCTCAAACTGTCTACGCTTTGATCGATTCCTGGGACACCAGTAGTAGTTGCACGAAGCACATCTGGAGTCTTCCTGTAATCTGTGGACGTTCAGAGTTTTGATGAAAGACAGAAATTGCATCGGGATTGAATACAACAGGCACCATGCGGACTTTTCTCCATGGGAGTAATGTATCAAACTGTCTACGCTTTGATCGATTCCAGGGATACCAGTAGTAGTTGTACGAAGCACATCTGGAGTCTTCCTGTAATCTGTGGACGTTCAGAGTTTTGATGAAAGACAGAAATTGCATCGGGATTGAATACAACAGGCACCATGCGGACTTTTCTCCATGGGAGTAATGTATCAAACTGTCTACGCTTTGATCGATTCCAGGGATACCAGTAGTAGTTGTACGAAGCACATCTGGAGTCTTCCTGTAATCTGTGGACGTTCAGAGTTTTGATGAAAGACAGAAATTGCATCGGGATTGAATACAACAGGCACCATGCGGACTTTTCTCCATGGGAGTAATGTATCAAACTGTCTACGCTTTGATCGATTCCAGGGATACCAGTAGTAGTTGTACGAAGCACATCTGGAGTCTTCCTGTAATCTGTGGACGTTCAGAGTTTTGATGAAAGACAGAAATTGCATCGGGATTGAATACAACAGGCACCATGCGGACTTTTCTCCATGGGAGTAATGAATCAAACTGTCTACGCTTTGATCGATTCCAGGGATACCAGTAGTAGTTGTACGAAGCACATCTGGAGTCTTCCTGTAATCTGTGGACGTTCAGAGTTTTGATGAAAGACAGAAATTGCATCGGGATTGAATACAACAGGCACCATGCGGACTTTTCTCCATGGGACTAATGTCTCAAACTGTCTACGCTTTGATCGATTCCAGGGAAACCAGTAGTAGTTGTACGAAGCACATCTGGAGTCTTCCTGTAATCTGTGGACGTTCAGAGTTTTGATGAAAGACAGAAATTGCATCGGGATTGAATACAACAGGCACCATGCGGACTTTTCTCCATGGGAGTAATGTTTCAAACTGTCTACGCTTTGATCGATTCCAGGGAAACCAGTAGTAGTTGTACGAAGCACATCTGGAGTCTTCCTGTAATCTGTGGACGTTCAGAGTTTTGATGAAAGACAGAAATTGCATCGGGATTGAATACAACAGGCACCATGCGGACTTTTCTCCATGGGAGTAATGTATCAAACTGTCTACGCTTTGATCGATTCCAGGGATACCAGTAGTAGCTTCCGAAGCACATCTGGAGGCTTCCTGAAATCTGTAGACGTTCAGAGTTTTGATGAAAGACAGAAATAGCATCGGGATTGAATACAACAGGCACCATGCGGACTTTTCTCCATGGGAGTAATGTATCAAACTGTCTACGCTTTGATCGATTCCAGGGATACCAGTAGTAGTTTCCGAAGCACATCTGGAGGCTTCCTGAAATCTGTAGACTTTCAGAGTTTTGATGAAAGACAGAAATTGCATCGGGATTGAATACAACAGGCACCATGCGGACTTTTCTCCATGGGAGTAATGTCTCAAACTGTCTACGCTTTGATCGATTCCTGGGACACCAGTAGTAGTTGTACGAAGCACATCTGGAGTCTTCCTGTAATCTGTGGACGTTCAGAGTTTTGATGAAAGACAGAAATTGCATCGGGATTGAATACAACAGGCACCATGCGGACTTTTCTCCATGGGAGTAATGTATCAAACTGTCTACGCTTTGATCGATTCCTGGGACACCAGTAGTAGTTGTACGAAGCACATCTGGAGTCTTCCTGTAATCTGTGGACGTTCAGAGTTTTGATGAAAGACAGAAATTGCATCGGGATTGAATACAACAGGCACCATGCGGACTTTTCTCCATGGGAGTAATGTATCAAACTGTCTACGCTTTGATCGATTCCTGGGACACCAGTAGTAGTTGTACGATGCACATCTGGAGTCTTCCTGTAATCTGTGGACGTTCAGAGTTTTGATGAACGACAGAAATTGCATCGGGATTGAATACAACAGGCACCATGCGGACTTTTCTCCATGGGAGTAATGTATCAAACTGTCTACGCTTTGATCGATTCCTGGGACACCAGTAGTAGTTGTACGAAGCACATCTGGAGTCTTCCTGTAATCTGTGGACGTTCAGAGTTTTGATGAAAGACAGAAATAGCATCGGGATTGAATACAACAGGCACCATGCGGACTTTTCTCCATGGGAGTAATGTCTCAAACTGTCTACGCTTTGATCGATTCCTGGGACACCAGTAGTAGTTGCACGAAGCACATCTGGAGTCTTCCTGTAATCTGTGGACGTTCAGAGTTTTGATGAAAGACAGAAATTGCATCGGGATTGAATACAACAGGCACCATGCGGACTTTTCTCCATGGGAGTAATGTATCAAACTGTCTACGCTTTGATCGATTCCAGGGATACCAGTAGTAGTTGTACGAAGCACATCTGGAGTCTTCCTGTAATCTGTGGACGTTCAGAGTTTTGATGAAAGACAGAAATTGCATCGGGATTGAATACAACAGGCACCATGCGGACTTTTCTCCATGGGAGTAATGTATCAAACTGTCTACGCTTTGATCGATTCCAGGGATACCAGTAGTAGTTGTACGAAGCACATCTGGAGTCTTCCTGTAATCTGTGGACGTTCAGAGTTTTGATGAAAGACAGAAATTGCATCGGGATTGAATACAACAGGCACCATGCGGACTTTTCTCCATGGGAGTAATGTATCAAACTGTCTACGCTTTGATCGATTCCAGGGATACCAGTAGTAGTTGTACGAAGCACATCTGGAGTCTTCCTGTAATCTGTGGACGTTCAGAGTTTTGATGAAAGACAGAAATTGCATCGGGATTGAATACAACAGGCACCATGCGGACTTTTCTCCATGGGAGTAATGAATCAAACTGTCTACGCTTTGATCGATTCCAGGGATACCAGTAGTAGTTGTACGAAGCACATCTGGAGTCTTCCTGTAATCTGTGGACGTTCAGAGTTTTGATGAAAGACAGAAATTGCATCGGGATTGAATACAACAGGCACCATGCGGACTTTTCTCCATGGGACTAATGTCTCAAACTGTCTACGCTTTGATCGATTCCAGGGAAACCAGTAGTAGTTGTACGAAGCACATCTGGAGTCTTCCTGTAATCTGTGGACGTTCAGAGTTTTGATGAAAGACAGAAATTGCATCGGGATTGAATACAACAGGCACCATGCGGACTTTTCTCCATGGGAGTAATGTTTCAAACTGTCTACGCTTTGATCGATTCCAGGGAAACCAGTAGTAGTTGTACGAAGCACATCTGGAGTCTTCCTGTAATCTGTGGACGTTCAGAGTTTTGATGAAAGACAGAAATTGCATCGGGATTGAATACAACAGGCACCATGCGGACTTTTCTCCATGGGAGTAATGTATCAAACTGTCTACGCTTTGATCGATTCCAGGGATACCAGTAGTAGCTTCCGAAGCACATCTGGAGGCTTCCTGAAATCTGTAGACGTTCAGAGTTTTGATGAAAGACAGAAATAGCATCGGGATTGAATACAACAGGCACCATGCGGACTTTTCTCCATGGGAGTAATGTATCAAACTGTCTACGCTTTGATCGATTCCAGGGATACCAGTAGTAGTTTCCGAAGCACATCTGGAGGCTTCCTGAAATCTGTAGACTTTCAGAGTTTTGATGAAAGACAGAAATTGCATCGGGATTGAATACAACAGGCACCATGAGGACTTTTCTCCATGGGAGTAATGTATCAAACTGTCTACGCTTTGATCGATTCCAGGGATACCAGTAGTAGTTTCCGAAGCACATCTGGAGGCTTCCTGAAATCAGTAGACGTTCAGGGTTTTGATGAAAGACAGAAATTGCATCGGGATTGAATACAACAGGCACCATGCGGACTTTTCTCCATGGGAGTAATGTCTCAAACTGTCTACGCTTTGATCGATTCCAGGGATACCAGTAGTAGTTTCCGAAGCACATCTGGAGGCTTCCTGAAATCTGTAGACGTTCAGAGTTTTGATGAAAGACAGAAATTGCATCGGGATTGAATACAACAGGCACCATGCGGCCTTTTCTCCATGGGAGTAACGTATCAAACTGTCTACGCTTTGATCGATTCCAGGGATACCAGTAGTAGTTTCCGAAGCACATCTGGAGGCTTCCTGAAATCTGTAGACGTTCAGAATTTTGATGAAAGACAGAAATTGCATCGGGATTGAATACAACAGGCACCATGCGGACTTTTCTCCATGGGAGTAATGTTTCAAACTGTCTACGCTTTGATCGATTCCTGGGACACCAGTAGTAGTTGTACGAAGCACATCTGGAGTCTTCCTGTAATCTGTGGACGTTCAGAGTTTTGATGATAGACAGAAATTGCATCGGGATTGAATACAACAGGCACCATGCGGACTTTTCTCCATGGGAGTTATGTCTCAAACTGTCTACGCTTTGATCGATTCCAGGGATACCAGTAGTAGTTTCCGAAGCACATCTGGAGGCTTCCTGAAATCTGCAGACGTTCAGAATTTTGATGAAAGACAGAAATTGCATCGGGATTGAATACAACAGGGACCATACGGACTTTTCTCCATGGGAGTAATGTATCAAACTGTCTACGCTTTGATCGATTCCAGGGATACCAGTAGTAGTTTCCGAAGCACATCTGGAGGCTTCCTGAAATCTGTAGACGTTCAGAGTTTTGATGAAAGACAGAAATTGCATCGGGATTGAATACAACAGGCACCATGCGGACTTTTCTCCATGGGAGTAATGTTTCAAACTGTCTACGCTTTGATCGATTCCTGGGACACCAGTAGTAGGTGTACGAAGCACATCTGGAGTCTTCCTGTAATCTGTGGACGTTCAGAGTTTTGATGAAAGACAGAAATTGCATCGGGATTGAATACAACAGGCACCATGCGGACTTTTCTCCATGGGTGTAATGAATCAAACTGTCTACGCTTTGATCGATTCCAGGGATACCAGTAGTAGTTGTACGAAGCACATCTGGAGTGTTCCTGTAATCTGTGGACGTTCAGAGTTTTGATGAAAGACAGAAATTGCATCGGGATTGAATACAACAGGCACCATGCGGACTTTTCTCCATGGGAGTAATGTATCAAACTGTCTACGCTTTGATCGATTCCTGGGACACCAGTAGTAGTTGTAAGAAGCACATCTGGAGTCTTCCTGTAATCTGTGGACGTTCAGAGTTTTGATGAAAGACAGAAATTGCATCGGGATTGAATACAACAGGCACCATGCGGACTTTTCTTCATGGGAGTAATGTATCAAACTGTCTACGCTTTGATCGATTCCAGGGATACCAGTAGTAGTTGTACAAAGCACATCTGGAGTCTTCCTGTAATCTGTGGACGTTCAGAGTTTTGATGAAAGACAGAAATTGCATCGGGATTGAATACAACAGGCACCATGCGGACTTTTCTCCATGGGAGTAATGTATCAAACTGTCTACGCTTTGATCGATTCCAGGGATACCAGTAGTAGTTGTACGAAGCACATCTGGAGTCTTCCTGTAATCTGTGGACGTTCAGAGTTTTGATGAAAGACAGAAATTGCATCGGGATTGAATACAACAGGCACCATGCGGACTTTTCTCCATGGGAGTAATGTATCAAACTGTCTACGCTTTGATCGATTCCAGGGATACCAGTAGTAGTTGTACGAAGCACATCTGGAGTCTTCCTGTAATCTGTGGACGTTCAGAGTTTTGATGAAAGACAGAAATTGCATCGGCATTGAATACAACAGGCACCATGCAGACTTTTCTCCATGGGAGTAATGAATCAAACTGTCTACGATTTGATCGATTCCAGGGATACCAGTAGTAGTTGTACGAAGCACATCTGGAGTCTTCCTGTAATCTGTGGACGTTCAGAGTTTTGATGAAAGACAGAAATTGCATCGGGATTGAATACAACAGGCACCATGCGGACTTTTCTCCATGGGACTAATGTCTCAAACTGTCTACGCTTTGATCGATTCCTGGGACACCAGTAGTAGTTGTACGAAGCACATCTGGAGTCTTCCTGTAATCTGTGGACGTTCAGAGTTTTGATGAAAGACAGAAATTGCATCGGGATTGAATACAACAGGCACCATGCGGACTTTTCTCCATGGGAGTAATGTATCAAACTGTCTACGCTTTGATCGATTCCAGGGATACCAGTAGTAGCTTCCGAAGCACATCTGGAGGCTTCCTGAAATCTGTAGACGTTCAGAGTTTTGATGAAAGACAGAAATTGCATCGGGATTGAATACAACAGGCACCATGCGGACTTTTCTCCATGGGAGTAATGTATCAAACTGTCTACGCTTTGATCGATTCCAGGGATACCAGTAGTAGTTTCCGAAGCACATCTGGAGGCTTCCTGAAATCTGTAGACTTTCAGAGTTTTGATGAAAGACAGAAATTGCATCGGGATTGAATACAACAGGCACCATGCGGACTTTTCTCCATGGGAGTAATGTATCAAACTGTCTACGCTTTGATCGATTCCAGGGATACCAGTAGTAGTTTCCGAAGCACATCATGAGGCTTCCTGAAATCAGTAGACGTTCAGAGTTTTGATGAAAGACAGAAATTGCATCGTGATTGAATACAACAGGCACCATGCGGACTTTTCTCCATGGGAGTAATGTCTCAAACTGTCTACGCTTTGATCGATTCCAGGGATACCAGTAGTAGATTCCGAAGCACATCTGGAGGCTTCCTGAAATCTGTAGACGTTCAGAGTTTTGATGAAAGACAGAAATTGCATCGGGATTGAATACAACAGGCACCATGCGGCCTTTTCTCCATGGGAGTAATGTATCAAACTGTCTACGCTTTGATCGATTCCAGGGATACCAGTAGTAGTTTCCGAAGCACATCTGGAGGCTTCCTGAAATCTGTAGACGTTCAGAATTTTGATGAAAGACAGAAATTGCATCGGGATTGAATACAACAGGCACCATGCGGACTTTTCTCCATGGGAGTAATGTTTCAAACTGTCTACGCTTTGATCGATTCCTGGGACACCAGTAGTAGTTGTACGAAGCACATCTGGAGTCTTCCTGTAATCTGTGGACGTTCAGAGTTTTGATGATAGACAGAAATTGCATCGGGATTGAATACAACAGGCACCATGCGGACTTTTCTCCATGGGAGTAATGTCTCAAACTGTCTACGCTTTGATCGATTCCAGGGATACCAGTAGTAGTTTCCGAAGCACATCTGGAGGCTTCCTGAAATCTGCAGACGTTCAGAATTTTGATGAAAGACAGAAATTGCATCGGGATTCAATACAACAGGGACCATGCGGACTTTTCTCCATGGGAGTAATGTATCAAACTGTCTACGCTTTGATCGATTCCAGGGATACCAGTAGTAGTTTCCGAAGCACATCTGGAGGCTTCCTGAAATCTGTAGACGTTCAGAGTTTTGATGAAAGACAGAAATTGCATCGGGATTGAATACAACAGGCCCCATGCGGACTTTTCTCCATGGGAGTAATGTCTCAAACTGTCTACGCTTTGATCGATTCCAGGGATACCAGTAGTAGTTTCCGAAGCACATCTGGAGGCTTCCTGAAATCTGTAGACGTTTAGAATTTTGATGAAAGACAGAAATTGCATCGGGATTGAATACAACAGGCACCATGCGGACTTTTCTCCATGGGAGTAATGTATCAAACTGTCTACGCTTTGATCGATTCCAGGGATACCAGTAGTAGTTTCCGAAGCACATCTGGAGGCTTCCTGAAATCTGTAGACTTTCAGAGTTTTGATGAAAGACAGAAATTGCATCGGGATTGAATACAACAGGCACCATGCGGACTTTTCTCCATGGGAGTAATGTTTCAAACTGTCTACGCTTTGATCGATTCCTGGGACACCGGTAGTAGTTGTACGAAGCAAATCTGGAGTCTTCCTGTAATCTGTGGACGTTCAGAGTTTTGATGAAAGACAGAAATTGCATCGGGATTGAATACAACAGGCACCATGCGGACTTTTCTCCATGGGAGTAATGTATCAAACTGTCTACGCTTTGATCGATTCCAGGGATACCAGTAGTAGTTGTACGAAGCACATCTGGAGTGTTCCTGTAATCTGTGGACGTTCAGAGTTTTGATGAAAGACAGAAATTGCATCGGGATTGAATACAACAGGCACCATGCGGACTTTTCTCCATGGGAGTAATGTATCAAACTGTCTACGCTTTGATCGATTCCTGGGACACCAGTAGTAGTTGTAAGAAGCACATCTGGAGTCTTCCTGTAATCTGTGGACGTTCAGAGTTTTGATGAAAGACAGAAATTGCATCGGGATTGAATACAACAGGCACCATGCGGACTTTTCTTCATGGGAGTAATGTATCAAACTGTCTACGCTTTGATCGATTCCAGGGATACCAGTAGTAGTTGTACGAAGCACATCTGGAGTCTTCCTGTAATCTGTGGACGTTCAGAGATTTGATGAAAGACAGAAATTGCATCGGGATTGAATACAACAGGCACCATGCGGACTTTTCTCCATGGGAGTAATGTATCAAACTGTCTACGATTTGATCGATTCCTGGGACACCAGTAGTAGTTGTACGAATCACATCTGGAGTCTTCCTGTAATCTGTGGACGTTCAGAGTTTTGATGAAAGACAGAAATTGCATCGGGATTGAATACAACAGGCACCATGCGGACTTTTCTCCATGGTAGTAATGTATCAAACTGTCTACGCTTTGATCGATTCCTGGGACACCAGTAGTAGTTGTAAGAAGCACATCTGGAGTCTTCCTGTAATCTGTGTACGTTCAGAGTTTTGATGAAAGACAGAAATTGCATCGGGATTGAATACAACAGGCACCATGCGGACTTTTCTTCATGGGAGTAATGTATCAAACTGTCTACGCTTTGATCGATTCCAGGGATATCAGTAGTAATTGTACGAAGCACATCTGGAGTCTTCCTGTAATCTGTGGACGTTCAGAGATTTGATGAAAGACAGAAATTGCATCGGGATTGAATACAACAGGCACCATGCGGACTTTTCTCCATGGGAGTAATGTATCAAACTGTCTACGCTTTGATCGATTCCTGGGACACCAGTAGTAGTTGTACGAATCACATCTGGAGTCTTCCTGTAATCTGTGGTCGTTCAGAGTTTTGATGAAAGACAGAAATTGCATCGGGATTGAATACAACAGGCACCATGCGGACTTTTCTCCATGGGAGTAATGTATCAAACTGTCTACGCTTTGATCGATTCCAGGGATACCAGTAGTAGTTTCCGAAGCACATCTGGAGGCTTCCTGAAATCTGTAGACGTTCAGAGTTTTGATGAAAGACAGAAATTGCATCGGGATTGAATACAACAGGCACCATGCGGACTCTTCTCCATGGGAGTAATGTTTCAAACTGTCTACGCTTTGATCGATTCCTGGGACACCAGTAGTAGTTGTACGAAGCACATCTGGAGTCTTCCTGTAATCTGTGGACGTTCAGAGTTTTGATGAAAGACAGAAATTGCATCGGGATTGAATACAACAGGCACCATGCGGACTTTTCTCCATGGGAGTAATGTCTCAAACTGTCTACGCTTTGATCGATTCCAGGGATACCAGTAGTAGTTGTACGAAGCACATCTGTAGTCTTCCTGTAATCTGTGGACGTTCAGAGTTTTGATGAAAGACAGAAATTGCATCGGGATTGAATACAACAGGCACCATGCGGACTTTTCTCCATGGGAGTAATGAATCAAACTGTCTACGCTTTGATCGATTCCAGGGATACCAGTAGTAGTTGTACGAAGCACATCTGGAGTGTTCCTGTAATCTGTGGACGTTCAGAGTTTTGATGAAAGACAGAAATTGCATCGGGATTGAATACAACAGGCACCATGCGGACTTTTCTCCATGGGAGTAATGTATCAAACTGTCTACGCTTTGATCGATTCCTGGGACACCAGTAGTAGTTGTAAGAAGCACATCTGGAGTCTTCCTGTAATCTGTGGACGTTCAGAGTTTTGATGAAAGACAGAAATTGCATCGGGATTGAATACAACAGGCACCATGCGGACTTTTCTTCATGGGAGTAATGTATCAAACTGTCTACGCTTTGATCGATTCCAGGGATACCAGTAGTAGTTGTACGAAGCACATCTGGAGTCTTCCTGTAATCTGTGGACGTTCAGAGATTTGATGAAAGACAGAAATTGCATCGGGATTGAATACAACAGGCACCATGCGGACTTTTCTCCATGGGAGTAATGTATCAAACTGTCTACGCTTTGATCGATTCCTGGGACACCAGTAGTAGTTGTACGAATCACATCTGGAGTCTTCCTGTAATCTGTGGACGTTCAGAGTTTTGATGAAAGACAGAAATTGCATCGGGATTGAATACAACAGGCACCATGCGGACTTTTCTCCATGGGAGTAATGTTTCAAACTGTCTACGCTTTGATCGATTCCTGGGACACCAGTAGTAGTTGTACGAAGCACATCTGGAGTCTTCCTGTAATCTGTGGACGTTCAGAGTTTTGATGAAAGACAGAAATTGCATCGGGATTGAATACAACAGGCACCATGCGGACTTTTCTCCATGGGAGTAATGTATCAAACTGTCTACGCTTTGATCGATTCCAGGGATACCATTAGTAGTTGTACGAAGCACATCTGGAGTCTTCCTGTAATCTGTGGACGTTCAGAGTTTTGATGAAAGACAGAAATTGCATCGGGATTGAATACAACAGGCACCATGCGGACTTTTCTCCATGGGAGTAATGTATCAAACTGTCTACGCTTTGATCGATTCCAGGGATACCAGTAGTAGTTGTACGAAGCACATCTGGAGTCTTCCTGTAATCTGTGGACGTTCAGAGTTTTGATGAAAGACAGAAATTGCATCGGGATTGAATACAACAGGCACCATGCGGACTTTTCTACATGGGAGTAATGAATCAAACTGTCTACGCTTTGATCGATTCCAGGGATACCAGTAGTAGTTGTACGAAGCACATCTGGAGTCTTCCTGTAATCTGTGGACGTTCAGAGTTTTGATGAAAGACAGAAATTGCATCGGGATTGAATACAACAGGCACCATGCGGACTTTTCTCCATGGGACTAATGTCTCAAACTGTCTACGCTTTGATCGATTCCTGGGACACCAGTAGTAGTTGTACGAAGCACATCTGGAGTCTTCCTGTAATCTGTGGACGTTCAGAGTTTTGATGAAAGACAGAAATTGCATCGGGATTGAATACAACAGGCACCATGCGGACTTTTCTCCATGGGAGTAATGTATCAAACTGTCTACGCTTTGATCGATTCCAGGGATACCAGTAGTAGCTTCCGAAGCACATCTGGAGGCTTCCTGAAATCTGTAGACGTTCAGAGTTTTGATGAAAGACAGAAATTGCATCGGGATTGAATACAACAGGCACCATGCGGACTTTTCTCCATGGGAGTAATGTATCAAACTGTCTACGCTTTGATCGATTCCAGGGATACCAGTAGTAGTTTCCGAAGCACATCTGGAGGCTTCCTGAAATCTGTAGACTTTCAGAGTTTTGATGAAAGACATAAATTGCATCGGGATTGAATACAACAGGCACCATGCGGACTTTTCTCCATGGGAGTAATGTATCAAACTGTCTACGCTTTGATCGATTCCAGGGATACCAGTAGTAGTTTCCGAAGCACATCTGGAGGCTTCCTGAAATCAGTAGACGTTCTGAGTTTTGATGAAAGACAGAAATTGCATCGGGATTGAATACAACAGGCACCATGCGGACTTTTCTCCATGGGAGTAATGTCTCAAACTGTCTACGCTTTGATCGATTCCAGGGATACCAGTAGTAGTTTCCGAAGCACATCTGGAGGCTTCCTGAAATCTGTAGACGTTCAGAGTTTTGATGAAAGACAGAAATTGCATCGGGATTGAATACAACAGGCACCATACGGCCTTTTCTCCATGGGAGTAATGTATCAAACTGTCTACGCTTTGATCGATTCCAGGGATACCAGTAGTAGTTTCCGAAGCACATCTGGAGGCTTCCTGAAATCTGTAGACGTTCAGAATTTTGATGAAAGACAGAAATTGCATCGGGATTGAATACAACAGGCACCATGCGGACTTTTCTCCATGGGAGTAATGTTTCAAACTGTCTACGCTTTGATCGATTCCTGGGACACCAGTAGTAGTTGTACGAAGCACATCTGGAGTCTTCCTGTAATCTGTGGACGTTCAGAGTTTTGATGATAGACAGAAATTGCATCGGGATTGAATACAACAGGCACCATGCGGACTTTTCTCCATGGGAGTAATGTCTCAAACTGTCTACGCTTTGATCGATTCCAGGGATACCAGTAGTAGTTTCCGAAGCACATCTGGAGGCTTCCTGAAATCTGCAGACGTTCAGAATTTTGATGAAAGACAGAAATTGCATCGGGATTGAATACAACAGGGACCATGCGGACTTTTCTCCATGGGAGTAATGTATCAAACTGTCTACGCTTTGATCGATTCCAGGGATACCAGTAGTAGTTTCCGAAGCACATCTGGAGGCTTCCTGAAATCTGTAGACGTTCAGAGTTTTGATGAAAGACAGAAATTGCATCGGGATTGAATACAACAGGCACCATGCGGACTTTTCTCCATGGGAGTAATGTCTCAAACTGTCTACGCTTTGATCGATTCCAGGGATACCAGTAGTAGTTTCCGAAGCACATCTGGAGGCTTCCTGAAATCTGTAGACGTTTCGAATTTTGATGAAAGACAGAAATTGCATCGGGATTGAATACAACCGGCACCATGCGGACTTTTCTCCATGGGAGTAATGTATCAAACTGTCTACGCTTTGATCGATTCCAGGGATACCAGTAGTAGTTTCCGATGCACATCTGGAGGCTTCCTGAAATCTGTAGACGTTCAGAGTTTTGATGAAAGACAGAAATTGCATCGGGATTGAATACAACAGGCACCATGCGGACTTTTCTCCATGGGAGTAATGTATCAAACTGTCTACGCTTTGATCGATTCCAGGGATACCAGTAGTAGTTGTACGAAGCACATCTGGAGTCTTCCTGTAATCTGTGGACGTTCAGAGTTTTGATGAAAGACAGAAATTGCATCGGGATTGAATACAACAGGCCCCATGCGGACTTTTCTCCATGGGAGTAATGTCTCAAACTGTCTACGCTTTGATCGATTCCTGGGACACCAGTAGTAGTTGTAAGAAGCACATCTGGAGTCTTCCTGTAATCTGTGGACGTTCAGAGTTTTGATGAAAGACAGAAATTGCATCGGGATTGAATACAACAGGCACCATGCGGACTTTTCTTCATGGGAGTAATGTATCAAACTGTCTACGCTTTGATCGATTCCAGGGATACCAGTAGTAGTTGTACGAAGCACATCTGGAGTCTTCCTGTAATCTGTGGACGTTCAGAGATTTGATGAAAGACAGAAATTGCATCGGGATTGAATACAACAGGCACCATGCGGACTTTTCTCCATGGGAGTAATGTATCAAACTGTCTACGCTTTGATCGATTCCTGGGACACCAGTAGTAGTTGTACGAATCACATCTGGAGTCTTCCTGTAATCTGTGGACGTTCAGAGTTTTGATGAAAGACAGAAATTGCATCGGGATTGAATACAACAGGCACCATGCGGACTTTTCTCCATGGGAGTAATGTTTCAAACTGTCTACGCTTTGATCGATTCCTGGGACACCAGTTGTAGTTGTACGAAGCACATCTGGAGTCTTCCTGTAATCTGTGGACGTTCAGAGTTTTGATGAAAGACAGAAATTGCATCGGGATTGAATACAACAGGCACCATGCGGACTTTTCTCCATGGGAGTAATGTATCAAACTGTCTACGCTTTGATCGATTCCAGGGATACCAGTAGTAGTTGTACGAAGCACATCTGGAGTCTTCCTGTAATCTGTGGACGTTCAGAGTTTTGATGAAAGACAGAAATTGCATCGGGATTGAATACAACAGGCCCCATGCGGACTTTTCTCCATGGGAGTAATGTCTCAAACTGTCTACGCTTTGATCGATTCCAGGGATACCAGTAGTAGTTTCCGAAGCACATCTGGAGGCTTCCTGAAATCTGTAGACGTTTAGAATTTTGATGAAAGACAGAAATTGCATCGGGATTGAATACAACAGGCACCATGCGGACTTTTCTCCATGGGAGTAATGTATCAAACTGTCTACGCTTTGATCGATTCCAGGGATACCAGTAGTAGTTTCCGAAGCACATCTGGAGGCTTCCTGAAATCTGTAGACTTTCAGAGTTTTGATGAAAGACAGAAATTGCATCGGGATTGAATACAACAGGCACCATGCGGACTTTTCTCCATGGGAGTAATGTTTCAAACTGTCTACGCTTTGATCGATTCCTGGGACACCAGTAGTAGTTGTACGAAGCACATCTGGAGTCTTCCTGTAATCTGTGGACGTTCAGAGTTTTGATGAAAGACAGAAATTGCATCGGGATTGAATACAACAGGCACCATGCGGACTTTTCTCCATGGGAGTAATGTCTCAAACTGTCTACGCTTTGATCGATTCCAGGGATACCAGTAGTAGTTGTACGAAGCACATCTGTAGTCTTCCTGTAATCTGTGGACGTTCAGAGTTTTGATGAAAGACAGAAATTGCATCGGGATTGAATACAACAGGCACCATGCGGACTTTTCTCCATGGGAGTAATGTCTCAAACTGTCTACGCTTTGATCGATTCCAGGGACACCAGTAGTAGTTTCCGAAGCACATCTGGAGGCTTCCTGAAATCTGTAGACGTTCAGAGTTTGGATGAAAGACAGAAATTGCATCGGGATTGAATACAACAGGCACCATGCGGATTTTTCTCCATGGGAGTAATGTATCAAACTGTCTACGCTTTGATCGATTCCTGGGACACCAGTAGTAGTTGTACGAAGCACATCTGGAGTCTTCCTGTAATCTGTGGACGTTCAGAGTTTTGATGAAAGACAGGAATTGCATCGGGATTGAATACAACAGGCACCATGCGGACTTTTCTCCATGGGAGTAATGTTTCAAACGGTCTACGCTTTGATCGATTCCTGGGACACCAGTAGTAGTTGTACGAAGCAAATCTGGAGTCTTCCTGTAATCTGTGGACGTTCAGAGTTTTGATGAAAGACAGAAATTGCATCGGGATTGAATACAACAGGCACCATGCGGACTTTTCTCCATGGGAGTAATGTATCAAACTGTCTACGCTTTGATCGATTCCAGGGATACCAGTAGTAGTTGTACGAAGCACATCTGGAGTGTTCCTGTAATCTGTGGACGTTCACAGTTTTGATGAAAGACAGAAATTGCATCGGGATTGAATACAACAGGCACCATGCGGACTTTTCTCCATGGGAGTAATGTATCAAACTGTCTACGCTTTGATCGATTCCTGGGACACCAGTAGTAGTTGTAAGAAGCACATCTGGAGTCTTCCTGTAATCTGTGGACGTTCAGAGTTTTGATGAAAGACAGAAATTGCATCGGGATTGAATACAACAGGCACCATGCGGACTTTTCTTCATGGGAGTAATGTATCAAACTGTCTACGCTTTGATCGATTCCAGGGATACCAGTAGTAGTTGTACGAAGCACATCTGGAGTCTTCCTGTAATCTGTGGACGTTCAGAGATTTGATGAAAGACAGAAATTGCATCGGGATTGAATACAACAGGCACCATGCGGACTTTTCTCCATGGGAGTAATGTATCAAACTGTCTACGATTTGATCGATTCCTGGGACACCAGTAGTAGTTGTACGAATCACATCTGGAGTCTTCCTGTAATCTGTGGACGTTCAGAGTTTTGATGAAAGACAGAAATTGCATCGGGATTGAATACAACAGGCACCATGCGGACTTTTCTCCATGGTAGTAATGTATCAAACTGTCTACGCTTTGATCGATTCCTGGGACACCAGTAGTAGTTGTAAGAAGCACATCTGGAGTCTTCCTGTAATCTGTGTACGTTCAGAGTTTTGATGAAAGACAGAAATTGCATCGGGATTGAATACAACAGGCACCATGCGGACTTTTCTTCATGGGAGTAATGTATCAAACTGTCTACGCTTTGATCGATTCCAGGGATATCAGTAGTAATTGTACGAAGCACATCTGGAGTCTTCCTGTAATCTGTGGACGTTCAGAGATTTGATGAAAGACAGAAATTGCATCGGGATTGAATACAACAGGCACCATGCGGACTTTTCTCCATGGGAGTAATGTATCAAACTGTCTACGCTTTGATCGATTCCTGGGACACCAGTAGTAGTTGTACGAATCACATCTGGAGTCTTCCTGTAATCTGTGGTCGTTCAGAGTTTTGATGAAAGACAGAAATTGCATCGGGATTGAATACAACAGGCACCATGCGGACTTTTCTCCATGGGAGTAATGTATCAAACTGTCTACGCTTTGATCGATTCCAGGGATACCAGTAGTAGTTTCCGAAGCACATCTGGAGGCTTCCTGAAATCTGTAGACGTTCAGACTTTTGATGAAAGACAGAAATTGCATCGGGATTGAATACAACAGGCACCATGCGGACTCTTCTCCATGGGAGTAATGTTTCAAACTGTCTACGCTTTGATCGATTCCTGGGACACCAGTAGTAGTTGTACGAAGCACATCTGGAATCTTCCTGTAATCTGTGGACGTTCAGAGTTTTGATGAAAGACAGAAATTGCATCGGGATTGAATACAACAGGCACCATGCGGACTTTTCTCCATGGGAGTAATGTCTCAAACTGTCTACGCTTTGATCGATTCCAGGGATACCAGTAGTAGTTGTACGAAGCACATCTGTAGTCTTCCTGTAATCTGTGGACGTTCAGAGTTTTGATGAAAGACAGAAATTGCATCGGGATTGAATACAACAGGCACCATGCGGACTTTTCTCCATGGGAGTAATGAATCAAACTGTCTACGCTTTGATCGATTCCAGGGATACCAGTAGTAGTTGTACGAAGCACATCTGGAGTGTTCCTGTAATCTGTGGACGTTCAGAGTTTTGATGAAAGACAGAAATTGCATCGGGATTGAATACAACAGGCACCATGCGGACTTTTCTCCATGGGAGTAATGTATCAAACTGTCTACGCTTTGATCGATTCCTGGGACACCAGTAGTAGTTGTAAGAAGCACATCTGGAGTCTTCCTGTAATCTGTGGACGTTCAGAGTTTTGATGAAAGACAGAAATTGCATCGGGATTGAATACAACAGGCACCATGCGGACTTTTCTTCATGGGAGTAATGTATCAAACTGTCTACGCTTTGATCGATTCCAGGGATACCAGTAGTAGTTGTACGAAGCACATCTGGAGTCTTCCTGTAATCTGTGGACGTTCAGAGATTTGATGAAAGACAGAAATTGCATCGGGATTGAATACAACAGGCACCATGCGGACTTTTCTCCATGGGAGTAATGTATCAAACTGTCTACGGTTTGATCGATTCCTGGGACACCAGTAGTAGTTGTACGAATCACATCTGGAGTCTTCCTGTAATCTGTGGACGTTCAGAGTTTTGATGAAAGACAGAAATTGCATCGGGATTGAATACAACAGGCACCATGCGGACTTTTCTCCATGGGAGTAATGTTTCAAACTGTCTACGCTTTGATCGATTCCTGGGACACCAGTAGTAGTTGTACGAAGCACATCTGGAGTCTTCCTGTAATCTGTGGACGTTCAGAGTTTTGATGAAAGACAGAAATTGCATCGGGATTGAATACAACAGGCACCATGCGGACTTTTCTCCATGGGAGTAATGTATCAAACTGTCTACGCTTTGATCGATTCCAGGGATACCATTAGTAGTTGTACGAAGCACATCTGGAGTCTTCCTGTAATCTGTGGACGTTCAGAGTTTTGATGAAAGACAGAAATTGCATCGGGATTGAATACAACAGGCACCATGCGGACTTTTCTCCATGGGAGTAATGTATCAAACTGTCTACGCTTTGATCGATTCCAGGGATACCAGTAGTAGTTTCCGAAGCACATCTGGAGGCTTCCTGAAATCTGTAGACTTTCAGAGTTTTGATGAAAGACAGAAATTGCATCGGGATTGAATACAACAGGCACCATGCGGACTTTTCTCCATGGGAGTAATGTATCAAACTGTCTACGCTTTGATCGATTCCAAGGATACCAGTAGTAGTTTCCGAAGCACATCTGGAGGCTTCCTGAAATCTGTAGACGTTCAGAGTTTTGATGAAAGACAGAAATTGCATCGGGATTGAATACAACAGGCACCATACGGCCTTTTCTCCATGGGAGTAATGTATCAAACTGTCTACGCTTTGATCGATTCCAGGGATACCAGTAGTAGTTTCCGAAGCACATCTGGAGGCTTCCTGAAATCTGTAGACGTTCAGAATTTTGATGAAAGACAGAAATTGCATCGGGATTGAATACAACAGGCACCATGCGGACTTTTCTCCATGGGAGTAATGTTTCAAACTGTCTACGCTTTGATCGATTCCTGGGACACCAGTAGTAGTTGTACGAAGCACATCTGTAGTCTTCCTGTAATCTGTGGACGTTCAGAGTTTTGATGAAAGACAGAAACTGCATCGGGATTGAATACAACAGGCACCATGCGGACTTTTCTCCATGGGAGTAATGAATCAAACTGTCTACGCTTTGATCGATTCCAGGGATACCAGTAGTAGTTGTACGAAGCACATCTGGAGTGTTCCTGTAATCTGTGGACGTTCAGAGTTTTGATGAAAGACAGAAATTGCATCGGGATTGAATACAACAGGCACCATGCGGACTTTTCTCCATGGGAGTAATGTATCAAACTGTCTACGCTTTGATCGATTCCTGGGACACCAGTAGTAGTTGTAAGAAGCACATCTGGAGTCTTCCTGTAATCTGTGGACGTTCAGAGTTTTGATGAAAGACAGAAATTGCATCGGGATTGAATACAACAGGCACCATGCGGACTTTTCTCCATGGGAGTAATGTATCAAACTGTCTACGCTTTGATCGATTCCAGGGATACCAGTAGTAGCTTCCGAAGCACATCTGGAGGCTTCCTGAAATCTGTAGACGTTCAGAGTTTTGATGAAAGACAGAAATTGCATCGGGATTGAATACAACAGGCACCATGCGGACTTTTCTCCATGGGAGTAATGTATCAAACTGTCTACGCTTTGATCGATTCCTGGGACACCAGTAGTAGTTGTACGAATCACATCTGGAGTCTTCCTGTAATCTGTGGACGTTCAGAGTTTTGATGAAAGACAGAAATTGCATCGGGATTGAATACAACAGGCACCATGCGGACTTTTCTCCATGGGAGTAATGTTTCAAACTGTCTACGCTTTGATCGATTCCTGGGACACCAGTTGTAGTTGTACGAAGCACATCTGGAGTCTTCCTGTAATCTGTGGAAGTTCAGAGATTTGATGAAAGACAGAAATTGCATCGGGATTGAATACAACAGGCACCATGCGGACTTTTCTCCATGGGAGTAATGTATCAAACTGTCTACGCTTTGATCGATTCCAGGGATACCAGTAGTAGTTGTACGAAGCACATCTGGAGTCTTCCTGTAATCTGTGGACGTTCAGAGTTTTGATGAAAGACAGAAATTGCATCGGGATTGAATACAACAGGCACCATGCGGACTTTTCTCCATGGGAGTAATGTATCAAACTGTCTACGCTTTGATCGATTCCAGGGATACCAGTAGTAGTTGTACGAAGCACATCTGGAGTCTTCCTGTACTCTGTGGACGTTCAGAGTTTTGATGAAAGACAGAAATTGCATCGGGATTGAATACAACAGGCACCATGCGGACTTTTCTCCATGGGCGTAATGAATCAAACTGTCTACGCTTTGATGGATTCCAGGGATACCAGTAGTAGTTGTACGAAGCACATCTGGAGTCTTCCTGTAATCTGTGGACGTTCAGAGTTTTGATGAAAGACAGAAATTGCATCGGGATTGAATACAACAGGCACCATGCGGACTTTTCTCCATGGGACTAATGTCTCAAACTGTCTACGCTTTGATCGATTCCTGGGACACCAGTAGTAGTTGTACGAAGCACATCTGGAGTCTTCCTGTAATCTGTGGACGTTCAGAGTTTTGATGAAAGACAGAAATTGCATCGGGATTGAATACAACAGGCACCATGCGGACTTTTCTCCATGGGAGTAATGTATCAAACTGTCTACGCTATGATCGATTCCAGGGATACCAGTAGTAGCTTCCGAAGCACATCTGAAGGCTTCCTGAAATCTGTAGACGTTCAGAGTTTTGATGAAAGACAGAAATTGCATCGGGATTGAATACAACAGGCACCATGCGGACTTTTCTCCATGGGAGTAATGTATCAAACTGTCTACGCTTTGATCGATTCCAGGGATACCAGTAGTAGTTTCCGAAGCACATCTGGAGGCTTCCTGAAATCTGTAGACGTTCAGAGTTTTGATGAAAGACAGAAATTGCATCGGGATTGAATACAACAGGCACCATGCGGACTTTTCTCCATGGGAGTAATGTATCAAACTGTCTACGCTTTGATCGATTCCTGGGACACCAGTAGTAGTTGTACGAATCACATCTGGAGTCTTCCTGTAATCTGTGGACGTTCAGAGTTTTGATGAAAGACAGAAATTGCATCGGGATTGAATACAACAGGCACCATGCGGACTTTTCTCCATGGGAGTAATGTATCAAACTGTCTACGCTTTGATCAATTCCAGGGATACCAGTAGTAGTTGTACGAATCACATCTGGAGTCTTCCTGTAATCTGTGGACGTTCAGAGTTTTGATGAAAGACAGAAATTGCATCGGGATTGAATACAACAGGCACCATGCGGACTTTTCTCCATGGGAGTAATGTATCAAACTGTCTACGCTTTGATCGATTCCTGGGACACCAGTAGTAGTTGTAAGAAGCACATCTGGAGTCTTCCTGTAATCCGTGGACGTTCAGAGTTTTGATGAAAGACAGAAATTGCATCAGGATTGAATACAACAGGCACCATGCGGACTTTTCTTCATGGGACTAATGTATCAAACTGTCTACGCTTTGATCGATTCCAGGGATACCAGTAGTAGTTGTACGAAGCACATCTGGAGTCTTCCTGTAATCTGTGGACGTTCAGAGATTTGATGAAAGACAGAAATTGCATCGGGATTGAATACAACAGGCACCATGCGGACTTTTCTCCATGGGAGTAATGTATCAAACTGTCTACGCTTTGATCGATTCCTGGGACACCAGTAGTAGTTGTACGAATCACATCTGGAGTCTTCCTGTAATCTGTGGACGTTCAGAGTTTTGATGAAAGACAGAAATTGCATCGGGATTGAATACAACAGGCACCATGCGGACTTTTCTCCATGGGAGTAATGTATCAAACTGTCTACGCTTTGATCGATTCCAGGGATACCAGTAGTAGTTTCCGAGGCACATCTGGAGGCTTCCTGAAATCTGTAGACGTTCAGAGTTTTGATGAAAGACAGAAATTGCATCGGGATTGAATACAACAGGCACCATGCGGACTCTTCTCCATGGGAGTAATGTTTCAAACTGTCTACGCTTTGATCGATTCCTGGGACACCAGTAGTAGTTGTACGAAGCACATCTGGAGTCTTCCTGTAATCTGTGGACGTTCAGAGTTTTGATGAAAGACAGAAATTGCATCGGGATTAAATACAACAGGCACCATGCGGACTTTTCTCCATGGGAGTAATGTCTCAAACTGTCTACGCTTTGATCGATTCCAGGGATACCAGTAGTAGCTGTACGAAGCACATCTGTAGTCTTCCTGTAATCTGTGGACGTTCAGAGTTTTGATGAAAGACAGAAATTGCATCGGGATTGAATACAACAGGCACCATGCGGACTTTTCTCCATGGGAGTAATGAATCAAACTGTCTACGCTTTGATCGATTCCAGGGATACCAGTAGTAGTTGTACGAAGCACATCTGGAGTGTTCCTGTAATCTGTGGACGTTCAGAGTTTTGATGAAAGACAGAAATTGCATCGGGATTGAATACAACAGGCACCATGCGGACTTTTCTCCATGGGAGTAATGTATCAAACTGTCTACGCTTTGATCGATTCCTGGGACACCAGTAGTAGTTGTAAGAAGCACATCTGGAGTCTTCCTGTAATCTGTGGACGTTCAGAGTTTTGATGAAAGACAGAAATTGCATCGGGATTGAATACAACAGGCACCATGCGGACTTTTCTCCATGGGAGTAATGTATCAAACTGTCTACGCTTTGATCGATTCCAGGGATACCAGTAGTAGTTGTACGAAGCACATCTGGAGTCTTCCTGTAATCTGTGGACGTTCAGAGATTTGATGAAAGACAGAAATTGCATCGGGATTGAGTACAACAGGCACCATGCAGACTTTTCTCCATGGGAGTAATGTATCAAACTGTCTACGCTTTGATCGATTCCTGGGACACCAGTAGTAGTTGTACGAATCACATCTGGAGTCTTCCTGTAATCTGTGGACGTTCAGAGTTTTGATGAAAGACAGAAATTGCATCGGGATTGAATACAACAGGCACCATGCGGACTTTTCTCCATGGGAGTAATGTTTCAAACTGTCTACGCTTTGATCGATTCCTGGGACACCAGTAGTAGTTGTACGAAGCACATCTGGAGTCTTCCTGTAATCTGTGGACGTTCAGAGTTTTGATGAAAGACAGAAATTGCATCGGGATTGAATACAACAGGCACCATGCGGACTTTTCTCCATGGGAGTAATGTATCAAACTGTCTACGCTTTGATCGATTCCAGGGATACCTGTAGTAGTTGTACGAAGCACATCTGGAGTCTTCCTGTAATCTGTGGACGTTCAGAGTTTTGATGAAAGACAGAAATTGCATCGGGATTGAATACAACAGGCACCATGCGGACTTTTCTCCATGGGAGTAATGTATCAAACTGTCTACGCTTTGATCGATTCCAGGGATACCAGTAGTAGTTGTACGAAGCACATCTGGAGTCTTCCTGTAATCTGTGGACGTTCAGAGTTTTGATGAAAGACAGAAATTGCATCGGGATTGAATACAACAGGCACCATGCGGACTTTTCTACATGGGAGTAATGAATCAAACTGTCTACGCTTTGATCGATTCCAGGGATACCAGTAGTAGTTGTACGAAGCACATCTGGAGTCTTCCTGTAATCTGTGGACGTTCAGAGATTTGATGAAAGACAGAAATTGCATCGGGATTGAATACAACAGGCACCATGCGGACATTTCTCCATGGGAGTAATGTATCAAACTGTCTACGCTTTGATCGATTCCTGGGACACCAGTAGTAGTTGTACGAATCACATCTGGAGTCTTCCTGTAATCTGTGGACGTTCAGAGTTTTGATGAAAGACAGAAATTGCATCGGGATTGAATACAACAGGCACCATGCGGACTTTTCTCCATGGGAGTAATGTATCAAACTGTCTACGCTTTGATCGATTCCAGGGATACCAGTAGTAGTTTCCGAGGCACATCTGGAGGCTTCCTGAAATCTGTAGACGTTCAGAGTTTTGATGAAAGACAGAAATTGCATCGGGATTGAATACAACAGGCACCATGCGGACTCTTCTCCATGGGAGTAATGTTTCAAACTGTCTACGCTTTGATCGATTCCTGGGACACCAGTAGTAGTTGTACGAAGCACATCTGGAGTCTTCCTGTAATCTGTGGACGTTCAGAGTTTTGATGAAAGACAGAAATTGCATCGGGATTAAATACAACAGGCACCATGCGGACTTTTCTCCATGGGAGTAATGTCTCAAACTGTCTACGCTTTGATCGATTCCAGGGATACCAGTAGTAGTTGTACGAAGCACATCTGTAGTCTTCCTGTAATCTGTGGACGTTCAGAGTTTTGATGAAAGACAGAAATTGCATCGGGATTGAATACAACAGGCACCATGCGGACTTTTCTCCATGGGAGTAATGAATCAAACTGTCTACGCTTTGATCGATTCCAGGGATACCAGTAGTAGTTGTACGAAGCACATCTGGAGTGTTCCTGTAATCTGTGGACGTTCAGAGTTTTGATGAAAGACAGAAATTGCATCGGGATTGAATACAACAGGCACCATGCGGACTTTTCTCCATGGGAGTAATGTATCAAACTGTCTACGCTTTGATCGATTCCTGGGACACCAGTAGTAGTTGTAAGAAGCACATCTGGAGTCTTCCTGTAATCTGTGGACGTTCAGAGTTTTGATGAAAGACAGAAATTGCATCGGGATTGAATACAACAGGCACCATGCGGACTTTTCTCCATGGGAGTAATGTATCAAACTGTCTACGCTTTGATCGATTCCAGGGATACCAGTAGTAGTTGTACGAAGCACATCTGGAGTCTTCCTGTAATCTGTGGACGTTCAGAGATTTGATGAAAGACAGAAATTGCATCGGGATTGAGTACAACAGGCACCATGCGGACTTTTCTCCATGGGAGTAATGTATCAAACTGTCTACGCTTTGATCGATTCCTGGGACACCAGTAGTAGTTGTACGAATCACATCTGGAGTCTTCCTGTAATCTGTGGACGTTCAGAGTTTTGATGAAAGACAGAAATTGCATCGGGATTGAATACAACAGGCACCATGCGGACTTTTCTCCATGGGAGTAATGTTTCATACTGTCTACGCTTTGATCGATTCCTGGGACACCAGTAGTAGTTGTACGAAGCACATCTGGAGTCTTCCTGTAATCTGTGGACGTTCAGAGTTTTGATGAAAGACAGAAATTGCATCGGGATTGAATACAACAGGCACCATGCGGACTTTTCTCCATGGGAGTAATGTATCAAACTGTCTACGCTTTGATCGATTCCAGGGATACCTGTAGTAGTTGTACGAAGCACATCTGGAGTCTTCCTGTAATCTGTGGACGTTCAGAGTTTTGATGAAAGACAGAAATTGCATCGGGATTGAATACAACAGGCACCATGCGGACTTTTCTCCATGGGAGTAATGTATCAAACTGTCTACGCTTTGATCGATTCCAGGGATACCAGTAGTAGTTGTACGAAGCACATCTGGAGTCTTCCTGTAATCTGTGGACGTTCAGAGTTTTGATGAAAGACAGAAATTGCATCGGGATTGAATACAACAGGCACCATGCGGACTTTTCTACATGGGAGTAATGAATCAAACTGTCTACGCTTTGATCGATTCCAGGGATACCAGTAGTAGTTGTACGAAGCACATCTGGAGTCTTCCTGAAATCTGTAGACGTTCAGAGTTTTGATGAAAGACAGAAATTGCATCGGGATTGAATACAACAGGCACCATGCGGACTTTTCTCCATGGGAGTAATGTATCAAACTGTCTACGCTTTGATCGATTCCAGGGATACCAGTAGTAGTTTCCGAAGCACATCTGGAGGCTTCCTGAAATCTGTAGACTTTCAGAGTTTTGATGAAAGACATAAATTGCATCGGGATTGAATACAACAGGCACCATGCGGACTTTTCTCCATGGGAGTAATGTATCAAACTGTCTACGATTTGATCGATTCCAGGGATACCAGTAGTAGTTTCCGAAGCACATCTGGGGGCTTCCTGAAATCAGTAGACGTTCAGAGTTTTGATGAAAGACAGAAATTGCATCGGGATTGAATACAACAGGCACCATGCGGCCTTTTCTCCATGGGAGTAATGTATCAAACTGTCTACGCTTTGATCGATTCCAGGGATACCAGTAGTAGTTTCCGAAGCACATCTGGAGGCTTCCTGAAATCTGTAGACGTTCAGAATTTTGATGAAAGACAGAAATTGCATCGGGATTGAATACAACAGGCACCATGCGGACTTTTCTCCATGGGAGTAATGTTTCAAACTGTCTACGCTTTGATCGATTCCTGGGACACCAGTAGTAGTTGTACGAAGCACATCTGGAGTCTTCCTGTAATCTGTGGACGTTCAGAGTTTTGATGATAGACAGAAATTGCATCGGGATTGAATACAAAAGGCACCATGCGGACTTTTCTCCATGGGAGTAATGTCTCAAACTGTCTACGCTTTGATCGATTCCAGGGATACCAGTAGTAGTTTCCGAAGCACATCTGGAGGCTTCCTGAAATCTGCAGACGTTCTGAATTTTGATGAAAGACAGAAATTGCATCGGGATTGAATACAACAGGCCCCATGCGGACTTTTCTCCATGGGAGTAATGTCTCAAACTGTCTACGCTTTGATCGATTCCAGGGATACCAGTAGTAGTTTCCGAAGCACATCTGGAGGCTTCCTGAAATCTGTAGACGTTTCGAATTTTGATGAAAGACAGAAATTGCATCGGGATTGAATACAACAGGCCCCATGCGGACTTTTCTCCATGGGAGTAATGTCTCAAACTGTCTACGCTTTGATCGATTCCAGGGATACCAGTAGTAGTTTCCGAAGCACATCTGGAGGCTTCCTGAAATCTGTAGACGTTTCGAATTTTGATGAAAGACAGAAATTGCATCGGGATTGAATACAACAGGCACCATGCGGACTTTTCTCCATGGGAGTAATGTATCAAACTGTCTACGCTTTGATCGATTCCAGGGATACCAGTAGTAGTTTCCGAAGCACATCTGGAGGCTTCCTGAAATCTGTAGACGTTCAGAGTTTTGATGAAAGACAGAAATTGCATCGGGATTGAATACAACAGGCACCATGCGGACTTTTCTCCATGGGAGTAATGTTTCAAACTGTCTACGCTTTGATCGATTCCTGGGACACCAGTAGTAGTTGTACGAAGCACATCTGTAGTCTTCCTGTAATCTGTGGACGTTCAGAGTTTTGATGAAAGACAGAAATTGCATCGGGATTGAATACAACAGGCACCATGCGGACTTTTCTCCATGGGAGTAATGAATCAAACTGTCTACGCTTTGATCGATTCCAGGGATACCAGTAGTAGTTGTACGAAGCACATCTGGAGTGTTCCTGTAATCTGTGGACGTTCAGAGTTTTGATGAAAGACAGAAATTGCATCGGGATTGAATACAACAGGCACCATGCGGACTTTTCTCCATGGGAGTAATGTATCAAACTGTCTACGCTTTGATCGATTCCTGGGACACCAGTAATAGTTGTAAGATGCACATCTGGAGTCTTCCTGTAATCTGTGGACGTTCAGAGTTTTGATGAAAGACAGAAATTGCATCGGGATTGAATACAACAGGCACCATGCGGACTTTTCTTCATGGGAGTAATGTATCAAACTGTCTACGCTTTGATCGATTCCAGGGATACCAGTAGTAGTTGTACGAAGCACATCTGGAGTCTTCCTGTAATCTGTGGACGTTCAGAGATTTGATGAAAGACAGAAATTGCGTCGGGATTGAATACAACAGGCACCATGCGGACTTTTCTCCATGGGAGTAATGTATCAAACTGTCTACGCTTTGATCGATTCCTGGGACACCAGTTGTAGTTGTACGAATCACATCTGGAGTCTTCCTGTAATCTGTGGACGTTCAGAGTTTTGATGAAAGACAGAAATTGCATCGGGATTGAATACAACAGGCACCATGCGGACTTTTCTCCATGGGAGTAATGTTTCAAACTGTCTACGCTTTGATCGATTCCTGGGACACCAGTTGTAGTTGTACGAAGCACATCTGGAGTCTTCCTGTAATCTGTGGACGTTCAGAGTTTTGATGAAAGACAGAAATTGCATCGGGATTGAATACAACAGGCACCATGCGGACTTTTCTCCATGGGAGTAATGTATCAAACTGTCTACGCTTTGATCGATTCCAGGGATACCAGTAGTAGTTGTACGAAGCACATCTAGAGTCTTCCTGTAATCTGTGGACGTTCAGAGTTTTGATGAAAGACAGAAATTGCATCGGGATTGAATACAACAGGCACCATGCGGACTTTTCTCCATGGGAGTAATGTATCAAACTGTCTACGCTTTGATCGATTCCAGGGATACCAGTAGTAGTTGTACGAAGCACATCTGGAGTCTTCCTGTACTCTGTGGACGTTCAGAGTTTTGATGAAAGACAGAAATTGCATCGGGATTGAATACAACAGGCACCATGCGGACTTTTCTCCATGGGAGTAATGAATCAAACTGTCTACGCTTTGATCGATTCCAGGGATACCAGTAGTAGTTGTACGAAGCACATCTGGAGTCTTCCTGTAATCTGTGGACGTTCAGAGTTTTGATGAAAGACAGAAATTGCATTGGGATTGAATACAACAGGCACCATGCGGACTTTTCTCCATGGGACTAATGTCTCAAACTGTCTACGCTTTGATCGATTCCTGGGACACCAGTAGTAGTTGTACGAAGCACATCTGGAGTCTTCCTGTAATCTGTGGACGTTCAGAGTTTTGATGAAAGACAGAAATTGCATCGGGATTGAATACAACAGGCACCATGCGGACTTTTCTCCATGGGAGTAATGTATCAAACTGTCTACGCTTTGATCGATTCCAGGGATACCAGTAGTAGCTTCCGAAGCACATCTGGAGGCTTCCTGAAATCTGTAGACGTTCAGAGTTTTGATGAAAGACAGAAATTGCATCGGGATTGAATACAACAGGCACCATGCGGACTTTTCTCCATGGGAGTAATGTATCAAACTGTCTACGCTTTGATCGATTCCAGGGATACCAGTAGTAGTTTCCGAAGCACATCTGGAGGCTTCCTGAAATCTGTAGACTTTCAGAGTTTTGATGAAAGACATAAATTGCATCGGGATTGAATACAACAGGCACCATGCGGACTTTTCTCCATGGGAGTAATGTATCAAACTGTCTACGCTTTGATCGATTCCAGGGATACCAGTAGTAGTTTCCGAAGCACATCTGGAGGCTTCCTGAAATCAGTAGACGTTCAGAGTTTTGATGAAAGACAGAAATTGCATCGGGATTGAATACAACAGGCACCATGCGGACTTTTCTCCATGGGAGTAATGTCTCAAACTGTCTACGCTTTGATCGATTCCAGGGATACCAGTAGTAGTTTCCGAAGCACATCTGGAGGCTTCCTGAAATCTGTAGACGTTCAGAGTTTTGATGAAAGACAGAAATTGCATCGGGATTGAATACAACAGGCACCATGCGGCCTTTTCTCCATGGGAGTAATGTATCAAACTGTCTACGCTTTGATCGATTCCAGGGATACCAGTAGTAGTTTCCGAAGCACATCTGGAGGCTTCCTGAAATCTGTAGACGTTCAGAATTTTGATGAAAGACAGAAATTGCATCGGGATTGAATACAACAGGCACCATGCGGACTTTTCTCCATGGGAGTAATGTTTCAAACTGTCTACGCTTTGATCGATTCCTGGGACACCAGTAGTAGTTGTACGAAGCACATCTGGAGTCTTCCTGTAATCTGTGGACGTTCAGAGTTTTGATGATAGACAGAAATTGCATCGGGATTG
This sequence comes from Schistocerca gregaria, assembly GCF_023897955.1. NCBI lineage: Eukaryota > Metazoa > Arthropoda > Insecta > Orthoptera > Acrididae > Schistocerca > Schistocerca gregaria. Next base: position 3,320,230 of record NW_026061730.1, on the reverse strand, counting down.
AATACAACAGGCACCATGCGGACTTTTCTCCATGGGAGTAATGTCTCAAACTGTCTACGCTTTGATCGATTCCAGGGATACCAGTAGTAGTTTCCGAAGCACATCTGGAGGCTTCCTGAAATCTGCAGACGTTCAGAATTTTGATGAAAGACAGAAATTGCATCGGGATTGAATACAACAGGGACCATGCGGACTTTTCTCCATGGGAGTAATGTATCAAACTGTCTACGCTTTGATCGATTCCAGGGATACCAGTAGTAGTTTCCGAAGCAAATCTGGAGGCTTCCTGAAATCTGTAGACGTTCAGAGTTTTGATGAAAGTCAGAAATTGCATCGGGATTGAATACAACAGGCCCCATGCGGACTTTTCTCCATGGGAGTAATGTCTCAAACTGTCTACGCTTTGATCGATTCCAGGGATACCAGTAGTAGTTTCCGAAGCACATCTGGAGGCTTCCTGAAATCTGTAGACGTTTAGAATTTTGATGAAAGACAGAAATTGCATCGGGATTGAATACAACAGGCACCATGCTTACTTTTCTCCATGGGAGTAATGTATCAAACTGTCTACGCTTTGATCGATTCCAGGGATACCAGTAGTAGTTTCCGAAGCACATCTGGAGGCTTCCTGAAATCTGTAGACGTTCAGAGTTTTGATGAAAGACAGAAATTGCATCGGGATTGAATACAACAGGCACCATGCGGACTTTTCTCCATGGGAGTAATGTTTCAAACTGTCTACGCTTTGATCGATTCCTGGGACACCAGTAGTAGTTGTACGAAGCACATCTGGAGTCTTCCTGTAATCTGTGGACGTTCAGAGTTTTGATGAAAGACAGAAATTGCATCGGGATTGAATACAACAGGCACCATGCGGACTTTTCTCCATGGGAGTAATGTTTCAAACTGTCTACGCTTTGATCGATTCCTGGGACACCAGTAGTAGTTGTACGAAGCACATCTGGAGTCTTCCTGTAATCTGTGGACGTTCAGAGTTTTGATGAAAGACAGAAATTGCATCGGGATTGAATACAACAGGCACCATGCGGACTTTTCTCCATGGGAGTAATGTCTCAAACTGTCTACGCTTTGATCGATTCCAGGGACACCAGTAGTAGTTTCCGAAGCACATCTGGAGGCTTCCTGAAATCTTTAGACGTTCAGAGTTTTGATGAAAGACAGAAATTGCATCGGGATTGAATACAACAGGCACCATGCGGCCTTTTCTCCATGGGAGTAATGTATCAAACTGTCTACGCTTTGATCGATTCCAGGGATACCAGTAGTAGTTTCCGAAGCACATCTGGAGGCTTCCTGAAATCTGTAGACGTTCAGAATTTTGATGAAAGACAGAAATTGCATCGGGATTGAATACAACAGGCACCATGCGGACTTTTCTCCATGGGAGTAATGTTTCAAACTGTCTACGCTTTGATCGATTCCTGGGACACCAGTAGTAGTTGTACGAAGCACATCTGGAGTCTTCCTGTAATCTGTGGACGTTCAGAGTTTTGATGATAGACAGAAATTGCATCGGGATTGAATACAACAGGCACCATGCGGACTTTTCTCCATGGGAGTAATGTCTCAAACTGTCTACGCTTTGATCGATTCCAGGGATACCAGTAGTAGTTTCCGAAGCACATCTGGAGGCTTCCTGAAATCTGCAGACGTTCTGAATTTTGATGAAAGACAGAAATTGCATCGGGATTGAATACAACAGGCCCCATGCGGACTTTTCTCCATGGGAGTAATGTCTCAAACTGTCTACGCTTTGATCGATTCCAGGGATACCAGTAGTAGTTTCCGAAGCACATCTGGAGGCTTCCTGAAATCTGTAGACGTTTCGAATTTTGATGAAAGACAGAAATTGCATCGGGATTGAATACAACAGGCCCCATGCGGACTTTTCTCCATGGGAGTAATGTCTCAAACTGTCTACGCTTTGATCGATTCCAGGGATACCAGTAGTAGTTTCCGAAGCACATCTGGAGGCTTCCTGAAATCTGTAGACGTTTCGAATTTTGATGAAAGACAGAAATTGCATCGGGATTGAATACAACAGGCACCATGCGGACTTTTCTCCATGGGAGTAATGTATCAAACTGTCTACGCTTTGATCGATTCCAGGGATACCAGTAGTAGTTTCCGAAGCACATCTGGAGGCTTCCTGAAATCTGTAGACGTTCAGAGTTTTGATGAAAGACAGAAATTGCATCGGGATTGAATACAACAGGCACCATGCGGACTTTTCTCCATGGGAGTAATGTTTCAAACTGTCTACGCTTTGATCGATTCCTGGGACACCAGTAGTAGTTGTACGAAGCACATCTGTAGTCTTCCTGTAATCTGTGGACGTTCAGAGTTTTGATGAAAGACAGAAATTGCATCGGGATTGAATACAACAGGCACCATGCGGACTTTTCTCCATGGGAGTAATGAATCAAACTGTCTACGCTTTGATCGATTCCAGGGATACCAGTAGTAGTTGTACGAAGCACATCTGGAGTGTTCCTGTAATCTGTGGACGTTCAGAGTTTTGATGAAAGACAGAAATTGCATCGGGATTGAATACAACAGGCACCATGCGGACTTTTCTCCATGGGAGTAATGTATCAAACTGTCTACGCTTTGATCGATTCCTGGGACACCAGTAGTAGTTGTAAGATGCACATCTGGAGTCTTCCTGTAATCTGTGGACGTTCAGAGTTTTGATGAAAGACAGAAATTGCATCGGGATTGAATACAACAGGCACCATGCGGACTTTTCTTCATGGGAGTAATGTATCAAACTGTCTACGCTTTGATCGATTCCAGGGATACCAGTAGTAGTTGTACGAAGCACATCTGGAGTCTTCCTGTAATCTGTGGACGTTCAGAGATTTGATGAAAGACAGAAATTGCGTCGGGATTGAATACAACAGGCACCATGCGGACTTTTCTCCATGGGAGTAATGTATCAAACTGTCTACGCTTTGATCGATTCCTGGGACACCAGTTGTAGTTGTACGAATCACATCTGGAGTCTTCCTGTAATCTGTGGACGTTCAGAGTTTTGATGAAAGACAGAAATTGCATCGGGATTGAATACAACAGGCACCATGCGGACTTTTCTCCATGGGAGTAATGTTTCAAACTGTCTACGCTTTGATCGATTCCTGGGACACCAGTTGTAGTTGTACGAAGCACATCTGGAGTCTTCCTGTAATCTGTGGACGTTCAGAGTTTTGATGAAAGACAGAAATTGCATCGGGATTGAATACAACAGGCACCATGCGGACTTTTCTCCATGGGAGTAATGTATCAAACTGTCTACGCTTTGATCGATTCCAGGGATACCAGTAGTAGTTGTACGAAGCACATCTAGAGTCTTCCTGTAATCTGTGGACGTTCAGAGTTTTGATGAAAGACAGAAATTGCATCGGGATTGAATACAACAGGCACCATGCGGACTTTTCTCCATGGGAGTAATGTATCAAACTGTCTACGCTTTGATCGATTCCAGGGATACCAGTAGTAGTTGTACGAAGCACATCTGGAGTCTTCCTGTACTCTGTGGACGTTCAGAGTTTTGATGAAAGACAGAAATTGCATCGGGATTGAATACAACAGGCACCATGCGGACTTTTCTCCATGGGAGTAATGAATCAAACTGTCTACGCTTTGATCGATTCCAGGGATACCAGTAGTAGTTGTACGAAGCACATCTGGAGTCTTCCTGTAATCTGTGGACGTTCAGAGTTTTGATGAAAGACAGAAATTGCATTGGGATTGAATACAACAGGCACCATGCGGACTTTTCTCCATGGGACTAATGTCTCAAACTGTCTACGCTTTGATCGATTCCTGGGACACCAGTAGTAGTTGTACGAAGCACATCTGGAGTCTTCCTGTAATCTGTGGACGTTCAGAGTTTTGATGAAAGACAGAAATTGCATCGGGATTGAATACAACAGGCACCATGCGGACTTTTCTCCATGGGAGTAATGTATCAAACTGTCTACGCTTTGATCGATTCCAGGGATACCAGTAGTAGCTTCCGAAGCACATCTGGAGGCTTCCTGAAATCTGTAGACGTTCAGAGTTTTGATGAAAGACAGAAATTGCATCGGGATTGAATACAACAGGCACCATGCGGACTTTTCTCCATGGGAGTTATGTATCAAACTGTCTACGCTTTGATCGATTCCAGGGATACCAGTAGTAGTTTCCGAAGCACATCTGGAGGCTTCCTGAAATCTGTAGACTTTCAGAGTTTTGATGAAAGACATAAATTGCATCGGGATTGAATACAACAGGCACCATGCGGACTTTTCTCCATGGGAGTAATGTATCAAACTGTCTACGCTTTGATCGATTCCAGGGATACCAGTAGTAGTTTCCGAAGCACATCTGGAGGCTTCCTGAAATCAGTAGACGTTCAGAGTTTTGATGAAAGACAGAAATTGCATCGGGATTGAATACAACAGGCACCATGCGGACTTTTCTCCATGGGAGTAATGTCTCAAACTGTCTACGCTTTGATCGATTCCAGGGATACCAGTAGTAGTTTCCGAAGCACATCTGGAGGCTTCCTGAAATCTGTAGACGTTCAGAGTTTTGATGAAAGACAGAAATTGCATCGGGATTGAATACAACAGGCACCATGCGGCCTTTTCTCCATGGGAGTAATGTATCAAACTGTCTACGCTTTGATCGATTCCAGGGATACCAGTAGTAGTTTCCGAAGCACATCTGGAGGCTTCCTGAAATCTGTAGACGTTCAGAATTTTGATGAAAGACAGAAATTGCATCGGGATTGAATACAACAGGCACCATGCGGACTTTTCTCCATGGGAGTAATGTTTCAAACTGTCTACGCTTTGATCGATTCCTGGGACACCAGTAGTAGTTGTACGAAGCACATCTGGAGTCTTCCTGTAATCTGTGGACGTTCAGAGTTTTGATGATAGACAGAAATTGCATCGGGATTGAATACAACAGGCACCATGCGGACTTTTCTCCATGGGAGTAATGTCTCAAACTGTCTACGCTTTGATCGATTCCAGGGATACCAGTAGTAGTTTCCGAAGCACATCTGGAGGCTTCCTGAAATCTGCAGACGTTCAGAATTTTGATGAAAGACAGAAATTGCATCGGGATTGAATACAACAGGGACCATGCGGACTTTTCTCCATGGGAGTAATGTATCAAACTGTCTACGCTTTGATCGATTCCAGGGATACCAGTAGTAGTTTCCGAAGCACATCTGGAGGCTTCCTGAAATCTGTAGACGTTCAGAGTTTTGATGAAAGTCAGAAATTGCATCGGGATTGAATACAACAGGCCCCATGCGGACTTTTCTCCATGGGAGTAATGTCTCAAACTGTCTACGCTTTGATCGATTCCAGGGATACCAGTAGTAGTTTCCGAAGCACATCTGGAGGCCTCCTGAAATCTGTAGACGTTTAGAATTTTGATGAAAGACAGAAATTGCATCGGGATTGAATACAACAGGCACCATGCTTACTTTTCTCCATGGGAGTAATGTATCAAACTGTCTACGCTTTGATCGATTCCAGGGATACCAGTAGTAGTTTCCGAAGCACATCTGGAGGCTTCCTGAAATCTGTAGACGTTCAGAGTTTTGATGAAAGACAGAAATTGCATCGGGATTGAATACAACAGGCACCATGCGGACTTTTCTCCATGGGAGTAATGTTTCAAACTGTCTACGCTTTGATCGATTCCTGGGACACCAGTAGTAGTTGTACGAAGCACATCTGGAGTCTTCCTGTAATCTGTGGACGTTCAGAGTTTTGATGAAAGACAGAAATTGCATCGGGATTGAATACAACAGGCACCATGCGGACTTTTCTCCATGGGAGTAATGTTTCAAACTGTCTACGCTTTGATCGATTCCTGGGACACCAGTAGTAGTTGTACGAAGCACATCTGGAGTCTTCCTGTAATCTGTGGACGTTCAGAGTTTTGATGAAAGACAGAAATTGCATCGGGATTGAATACAACAGGCACCATGCGGACTTTTCTCCATGGGAGTAATGTCTCAAACTGTCTACGCTTTGATCGATTCCAGGGACACCAGTAGTAGTTTCCGAAGCACATCTGGAGGCTTCCTGAAATCTTTAGACGTTCAGAGTTTTGATGAAAGACAGAAATTGCATCGGGATTGAATACAACAGGCACCATGCGGCCTTTTCTCCATGGGAGTAATGTATCAAACTGTCTACGCTTTGATCGATTCCAGGGATACCAGAAGTAGTTTCCGAAGCACATCTGGAGGCTTCCTGAAATCTGTAGACGTTCAGAATTTTGATGAAAGACAGAAATTGCATCGGGATTGAATACAACAGGCACCATGCGGACTTTTCTCCATGGGAGTAATGTTTCAAACTGTCTACGCTTTGATCGATTCCTGGGACACCAGTAGTAGTTGTACGAAGCACATCTGGAGTCTTCCTGTAATCTGTGGACGTTCAGAGTTTTGATGATAGACAGAAATTGCATCGGGATTGAATACAACAGGCACCATGCGGACTTTTCTCCATGGGAGTAATGTCTCAAACTGTCTACGCTTTGATCGATTCCAGGGATACCAGTAGTAGTTTCCGAAGCACATCTGGAGGCTTCCTGAAATCTGCAGACGTTCAGAATTTTGATGAAAGACAGAAATTGCATCGGGATTGAATACAACAGGGTCCATGCGGACTTTTCTCCATGGGAGTAATGTATCAAACTGTCTACGCTTTGATCGATTCCAGGGATACCAGTAGTAGTTTCCGAAGCACATCTGGAGGCTTCCTGAAATCTGTAGACGTTCAGAGTTTTGATGAAAGACAGAAATTGCATCGGGATTGAATACAACAGGCCCCATGCGGACTTTTCTCCATGGGAGTAATGTCTCAAACTGTCTACGCTTTGATCGATTCCAGGGATACCAGTAGTAGTTTCCGAAGCACATCTGGAGGCTTCCTGAAATCTGTAGACGTTTAGAATTTTCATGAAAGACAGAAATTGCATCGGGATTGAATACAACAGGCACCATGCGGACTTTTCTCCATGGGAGTAATGTATCAAACTGTCTACGCTTTGATCGATTCCAGGGATACCAGCAGTAGTTTCCGAAGCACATCTGGAGGCTTCCTGAAATCTGTAGACGTTCAGAGTTTTGATGAAAGACAGATATTGCATCGGGATTGAACACAACAGGCACCATGCGGACTTTTCTCCATGGGAGTAATGTTTCAAACTGTCTACGCTTTGATCGATTCCTGGGACACCAGTAGTAGTTGTACGAAGCACATCTGGAGTCTTCCTGTAATCTGTGGACGTTCAGAGTTTTGATGAAAGACAGAAATTGCATCGGGATTGAATACAACAGGCACCATGCGGACTTTTCTCCATGGGAGTAATGTCTCAAACTGTCTACGCTTTGATCGATTCCAGGGATACCAGTAGTAGTTGTACGAAGCACATCTGTAGTCTTCCTGTAATCTGTGGACGTTCAGAGTTTTGATGAAAGACAGAAATTGCATCGGGATTGAATACAACAGGCACCATGCGGACTTTTCTCCATGGGAGTAATGTCTCAAACTGTCTACGCTTTGATCGATTCCAGGGATACCAGTAGTAGTTTCCGAAGCACATCTGGAGGCTTCCTGAAATCTGTAGACGTTCAGAGTTTTGATGAAAGACAGAAATTGCATCGGGATTGAATACAACAGGCACCATGCGGATTTTTCTCCATGGGAGTAATGTATCAAACTGTCTACGCTTTGATCGATTCCTGGGACACCAGTAGTAGTTGTACGAAGCACATCTGGAGTCTTCCTGTAATCTGTGGACGTTCAGAGTTTTGATGAAAGACAGAAATTGCATCGGGATTGAATACAACAGGCACCATGCGGACTTTTCTCCATGGGAGTAATGTTTCAAACTGTCTACGCTTTGATCGATTCCTGGGACACCAGTAGTAGTTGTACGAAGCACATCTGGAGTCTTCCTGTAATCTGTGGACGTTCAGAGTTTTGATGAAAGACAGAAATTGCATCGGGATTGAATACAACAGGCACCAAGCGGACTTTTCTCCATGGGAGTAATGTATCAAACTGTCTACGCTTTGATCGATTCCAGGGATACCAGTAGTAGTTGTACAAAGCACATCTGGAGTGTTCCTGTAATCTGTGGACGTTCAGAGTTTTGATGAAAGACAGAAATTGCATCGGGATTGAATACAACAGGCACCATGCGGACTTTTCTCCATGGGAGTAATGTATCAAACTGTCTACGCTTTGATCGATTCCTGGGACACCAGTAGTAGTTGTAAGAAGCACATCTGGATTTTCCTGTAATCTGTGGACGTTCAGAGTTTTGATGAAAGACAGAAATTGCATCGGGATTGAATACAACAGGCACCATGCGGACTTTTCTTCATGGGAGTAATGTATCAAACTGTCTACGCTTTGATCGATTCCAGGGATACCAGTAGTAGTTGTACGAAGCACATCTGGAGTCTTCCTGTAATCTGTGGACGTTCAGAGATTTCATGAAAGACAGAAATTGCATCGGGATTGAATACAACAGGCACCATGCGGACTTTTCTCCATGGGAGTAATGTATCAAACTGTCTACGCTTTGATCGATTCCTGGGACACCAGTAGTAGTTGTACGAATCACATCTGGAGTCTTCCTGTAATCTGTGGACGTTCAGAGTTTTGATGAAAGACAGAAATTGCATCGGGACTGAATACAACAGGCACCATGCGGACTTTTCTCCATGGGAGTAATGTATCAAACTGTCTACGCTTTGATCGATTCCTGGGACACCAGTAGTAGTTGTACGAATCACATCTTGAGTCTTCCTGTAATCTGTGGACGTTCAGAGTTTTGATGAAAGACAGAAATTGCATCGGGACTGAATACAACAGGCACCATGCGGACTTTTCTCCATGGGAGTAATGTTTCAAACTGTCTACGCTTTGATCGATTCCTGGGACACCAGTAGTAGTTGTACGAAGCACATCTGGAGTCTTCCTGTAATCTGTGGACGTTCAGAGTTTTGATGAAAGACAGAAATTGCATCGGGATTGAATACAACAGGCACCATGCGGCCTTTTCTCCATGGGAGTAATGTATCAAACTGTCTACGCTTTGATCGATTCCAGGGATACCAGTAGTAGTTTCCGAAGCACATCTGGAGGCTTCCTGAAATCTGTAGACGTTCAGAATTTTGATGAAAGACAGAAATTGCATCGGGATTGAATACAACAGGCACCATGCGGACTTTTCTCCATGGGAGTAATGTATCAAACTGTCTACGCTTTGATCGATTCCTGGGACACCAGTAGTAGTTGTACGAAGCACATCTGGAGTCTTCCTGTAATCTGTGGACGTTCAGAGTTTTGATGATAGACAGAAATTGCATCGGGATTGAATACAACAGGCACCATGCGGACTTTTCTCCATGGGAGTAATGTCTCAAACTGTCTACGCTTTGATCGATTCCAGGGATACCAGTAGTAGTTTCCGAAGCACATCTGGAGGCTTCCTGAAATCTGCAGACGTTCAGAATTTTGATGAAAGACAGAAATTGCATCGGGATTGAATACAACAGGGACCATGCGGACTTTTCTCCATGGGAGTAATGTATCAAACTGTCTACGCTTTGATCGATTCCAGGGATACCAGTAGTAGTTTCCGAAGCACATCTGGAGGCTTCCTGAAATCTGTAGACGTTCAGAGTTTTGATGAAAGTCAGAAATTGCATCTCGATTGAATACAACAGGCCCCATGCGGACTTTTCTCCATGGGAGTAATGTCTCAAACTGTCTACGCTTTGATCGATTCCAGGGATACCAGTAGTAGTTTCCGAAGCACATCTGGAGGCTTCCTGAAATCTGTAGACGTTTAGAATTTTGATGAAAGACAGAAATTGCATCGGGATTGAATACAACAGGCACCATGCTTACTTTTCTCCATGGGAGTAATGTATCAAACTGTCTACGCTTTGATCGATTCCAGGGATACCAGTAGTAGTTTCCGAAGCACATGTGGAGGCTTCCTGAAATCTGTAGACGTTCAGAGTTTTGATGAAAGACAGAAATTGCATCGGGATTGAATACAACAGGCACCATGCGGACTTTTCTCCATGGGAGTAATGTTTCAAACTGTCTACGCTTTGATCGATTCCTGGGACACCAGTAGTAGTTGTACGAAGCACATCTGGAGTCTTCCTGTAATCTGTGGACGTTCAGAGTTTTGATGAAAGACAGAAATTGCATCGGGATTGAATACAACAGGCACCATGCGGACTTTTCTCCATGGGAGTAATGTTTCAAACTGTCTACGCTTTGATCGATTCCTGGGACACCAGTAGTAGTTGTACGAAGCACATCTGGAGTCTTCCTGTAATCTGTGGACGTTCAGAGTTTTGATGAAAGACAGAAATTGCATCGGGATTGAATACAACAGGCACCATGCGGACTTTTCTCCATGGGAGTAATGTCTCAAACTGTCTACGCTTTGATCGATTCCAGGGACACCAGTAGTAGTTTCCGAAGCACATCTGGAGGCTTCCTGAAATCTGTAGACGTTCAGAGTTTTGATGAAAGACAGAAATTGCATCGGGATTGAATACAACAGGCACCATGCGGCCTTTTCTCCATGGGAGTAATGTATCAAACTGTCTACGCTTTGATCGATTCCAGGGATACCAGTAGTAGTTTCCGAAGCACATCTGGAGGCTTCCTGAAATCTGTAGACGTTCAGAATTTTGATGAAAGACAGAAATTGCATCGGGATTGAATACAACAGGCACCATGCGGACTTTTCTCCATGGGAGTAATGTTTCAAACTGTCTACGCTTTGATCGATTCCTGGGACACCAGTAGTAGTTGTACGAAGCACATCTGGAGTCTTCCTGTAATCTGTGGACGTTCAGAGTTTTGATGATAGACAGAAATTGCATCGGGATTGAATACAACAGGCACCATGCGGACTTTTCTCCATGGGAGTAATGTCTCAAACTGTCTACGCTTTGATCGATTCCAGGGATACCAGTAGTAGTTTCCGAAGCACATCTGGAGGCTTCCTGAAATCTGCAGACGTTCAGAATTTTGATGAAAGACAGAAATTGCATCGGGATTGAATACAACAGGGACCATGCGGACTTTTCTCCATGGGAGTTATGTATCAAACTGTCTACGCTTTGATCGATTCCAGGGATACCAGTAGTAGTTTCCGAAGCACATCTGGAGGCTTCCTGAAATCTGTAGACGTTCAGAGTTTTTAATGAAAGACAGAAATTGCATCGGGATTGAATACAACAGGCCCCATGCGGACTTTTCTCCATGGGAGTAATGTCTCAAACTGTCTACGCTTTGATCGATTCCAGGGATACCAGTAGTAGTTTCCGAAGCACATCTGGAGGCTTCCTGAAATCTGTAGACGTTTAGAATTTTCATGAAAGACAGAAATTGCATCGGGATTGAATACAACAGGCACCATGCGGACTTTTCTCCATGGGAGTAATGTCTCAAACTGTCTACGCTTTGATCGATTCCAGGGATACCAGTAGTAGTTTCCGAAGCACATCTGGAGGCTTCCTGAAATCTGTAGACGTTCAGAGTTTTGATGAAAGACAGATATTGCATCGGGATTGAATACAACAGGCACCATGCGGACTTTTCTCCATGGGTGTAATGTTTCAAACTGTCTACGCTTTGATCGATTCCTGGGACACCAGTAGTAGTTGTACGAAGCACATCTGGAGTCTTCCTGTAATCTGTGGACGTTCAGAGTTTTGATGAAAGACAGAAATTGCATCGGGATTGAATACAACAGGCACCATGCGGACTTTTCTCCATGGGAGTAATGTCTCAAACTGTCTACGCTTTGATCGATTCCAGGGATACCAGTAGTAGTTGTACGAAGCACATCTGTAGTCTTCCTGTAATCTGTGGACGTTCAGAGTTTTGATGAAAGACAGAAATTGCATCGGGATTGAATACAACAGGCACCATGCGGACTTTTCTCCATGGGAGTAATGTCTCAAACTGTCTACGCTTTGATCGATTCCAGGGATACCAGTAGTAGTTTCCGAAGCACATCTGGAGGCTTCCTGAAATCTGTAGACGTTCAGAGTTTTGATGAAAGACAGAAATTGCATCGGGATTGAATACAACAGGCACCATGCGGATTTTTCTCCATGGGAGTAATGTATCAAACTGTCTACGCTTTGATCGATTCCTGGGACACCAGTAGTAGTTGTACGAAGCACATCTGGAGTCTTCCTGTAATCTGTGGACGTTCAGAGTTTTGATGAAAGACAGAAATTGCATCGGGATTGAATACAACAGGCACCATGCGGACTTTTCTCCATGGGAGTAATGTTTCAAACTGTCTACGCTTTGATCGATTCCTGGGACACCAGTAGTAGTTGTACGAAGCACATCTGGAGTCTTCCTGTAATCTGTGGACGTTCAGAGTTTTGATGAAAGACAGAAATTGCATCGGGATTGAATACAACAGGCACCAAGCGGACTTTTCTCCATGGGAGTAATGTATCAAACTGTCTACGCTTTGATCGATTCCAGAGATACCAGTAGTAGTTGTACGAAGCACATCTGGAGTGTTCCTGTAATCTGTGGACGTTCAGAGTTTTGATGAAAGACAGAAATTGCATCGGGATTGAATACAACAGGCACCATGCGGACTTTTCTCCATGGGAGTAATGTATCAAACTGTCTACGCTTTGATCGATTCCTGGGACACCAGTAGTAGTTGTAAGAAGCACATCTGGATTTTCCTGTAATCTGTGGACGTTCAGAGTTTTGATGAAAGACAGAAATTGCATCGGGATTGAATACAACAGGCACCATGCGGACTTTTCTTCATGGGAGTAATGTATCAAACTGTCTACGCTTTGATCGATTCCAGGGATACCAGTAGTAGTTGTACGAAGCACATCTGGAGTCTTCCTGTAATCTGTGGACGTTCAGAGATTTCATGAAAGACAGAAATTGCATCGGGATTGAATACAACAGGCACCATGCGGACTTTTCTCCATGGGAGTAATGTATCAAACTGTCTACGCTTTGATCGATTCCTGGGACACCAGTAGTAGTTGTACGAATCACATCTGGAGTCTTCCTGTAATCTGTGGACGTTCAGAGTTTTGATGAAAGACAGAAATTGCATCGGGACTGAATACAACAGGCACCATGCGGACTTTTCTCCATGGGAGTAATGTTTCAAACTGTCTACGCTTTGATCGATTCCTGGGACACCAGTAGTAGTTGTACGAAGCACATCTGGAGTCTTCCTGTAATCTGTGGACGTTCAGAGTTTTGATGAAAGACAGAAATTGCATCGGGATTGAATACAACAGGCACCATGCGGACTTTTCTCCATGGGAGTAATGTATCAAAGTGTCTACGCTTTGATCGATTCCAGGGATACCAGTAGTAGTTGTACGAAGCACATCTGGAGTCTTCCTGTAATCTGTGGACGTTCAGAGTTTTGATGAAAGACAGAAATTGCATCGGGATTGAATACAACAGGCACCATGCGGACTTTTCTCCATGGGAGTAATGTATCAAACTGTCTACGCTTTGATCGATTCCTGGGACACCAGTAGTAGTTGTACGAAGCACATCTGGAGTCTTCCTGTAATATGTGGACGTTCAGAGTTTTGATGAAAGACAGAAATTGCATCGGGATTGAATACAACAGGCACCATGCGGACTTTTCTCCATGGGAGTAATGTATCAAACTGTCTACGCTTTGATCGATTCCACGGATACCAGTAGTAGTTGTACGAAGCACATCTGGAGTCTTCCTGTAATCTGTGGACGTTCAGAGTTTTGATGAAAGACAGAAATTGCATTGGGATTGAATACAACAGGCACCATGCGGACTTTTCTCCACGGGAGTAATGTCTCAAACTGTCTACGCTTTGATCGATTCCAGGGATACCAGTAGTAGTTTCCGAAGCACATCTGGAGGATTCCTAAAATCTGTAGACGTTCAGAGTTTTGATGAAAGACAGAAATTGCATCGGGATTGAATACAACAGTAACCATGCGGACTTTTCTCCATGGGAGTAATGTCTCAAACTGTCTACGCTTTGATCGATTCCAGGGATGCCAGTAGTAGTTTCCGAAGCACATCTGGAGGCTTCCTGAAATCTGTAGACGTTCAGAGTTTTGATGAAAGACAGAAATTGCATCGGGATTGAATACAACAGGCACCATGCGGACTTTTCTCCATGGGAGTAATGTTTCAAACTGTCTACGCTTTGATCGATTCCTGGGACACCAGTAGTAGTTGTAGGAAGCACATCTGGAGTCTTCCTGTAATCTGTGGACGTTCGGAGTTTTGATGAAAACAGAAATTGCATCGGGATTGAATACAACAGGCACCATGCGGACTTTTCTCCATGGGAGTAATGTATCAAACTGTCTACGCTTTGATCGATTCCAGGGATACCAGTAGTAGTTGTACGAAGCACATCTGGAGTCTTCCTGTAAACTGTGGACGTTCAGAGTTTTGATGAAAGACAGAAATTGCATCGGGATTGAATACAACAGGCACCATGCGGACTTTTCTCCATGGGAGTAATGTATCAAACTGTCTACGCTTTGATCGATTCCTGGGACACCAGTAGTAGTTGTACGAAGCACATCTGGAGTCTTCCTGTAATCTGTGGACGTTCAGAGTTTTGATGAAAGACAGAAATTGCATCGGGATTGAATACAACAGGCACCATGCGGACTTTTCTCCATGGGAGTAATGTATCAAACTGTCTACGCTTTGATCGATTCCAGGGATACCAGTAGTAGTTGTACGAAGCACATCTGGAGTCTTCCTGTAATCTGTGGACGTTCAGAGTTTTGATGAAAGACAGAAATTGCATCGGGATTGAATACAACAGGCACCATGCGGACTTTTCTCCATGGGAGTAATGTCTCAGACTGTCTACGCTTTGATCGATTCCTTGGACACCAGTAGTAGTTGTACGAAGCACATCTGGAGTCTTCCTGTAATCTGTGGACGTTCAGAGTTTTGATGAAAGACAGAAATTGCATCGGGATTGAATACAACAGGCACCATGCGGACTTTTCTCCATGGGAGTAATGTATCAAACTGTCTACGCTTTGATCGATTCCAGGGATACCAGTAGTAGTTGTACGAAGCACATCTGGAGTCTTCCTGTAATCTGTGGACGTTCAGAGTTTTGATGAAAGACAGAAATTGCATCAAGATTGAATACAACAGGCACCATGCGGACTTTCCTCCATGGGAGTAATGTATCAAACTGTCTATGCTTTGATCGATTCCAGGCATACCAGTAGTAGTTGTACGAAGCACATCTGGAGTCTTCCTGTAATCTGTGGACGTTCAGAGTTTTGATGAAAGACAGATATTGCATCGGGATTGAATACAACAGGCACCATGCGGACTTTTCTCCATGGGAGTAATGTATCAAACTGTCTACGCTTTGATCGATTCCTGGGACACCAGTAGTAGTTGTACGAAGCACATCTGGAGTCTTCCTGTAATCTGTGGACGTTCAGAGTTTTGATTAAAGACAGAAATTGCATCGGGATTGAATACAACAGGCACCATGCGGACTTTTCTCCATGGGAGTAATGTATCAAACTGTCTACGCTTTGATCGATTCCAGGGATACCAGTAGTAGTTGTTCGAAGCACATCTGGAGTCTTACTGTAATCTGTGGTCGTTCAGAGTTTTGATGAAAGACAGAAATTGCATCGGGATTGAATACAACAGGCACCATGCGGACTTTTCTCCATGGGAGTAATGTATCAAACTGTCTACGCTTTGATCGATTCCTGGGACACCAGTAGTAGTTGTACGAAGCACATCTGGAGTCTTCCTGAAATCCGTGGACGTTCAGAGTTTTGATGAAAGACAGAAATTGCATCGGGATTGAATACAACAGGCACCATGCGGACTTTTCTCCATGGGAGTAATGTATCAAACTGTCTACGCTTTGATCGATTCCTGGGAAACCAGTAGTAGTTGTACGAAGCACATCTGGAGTCTTCCTGTAATCTGTGGACGTTCAGAGTTTTGATGAAAGACAGAAATTGCATCGGGATTGAATACAACAGGCACCATGCGGACTTTTCTCCATGGGAGTAATGTATCAAACTGTCTACGCTTTGATCGATTCCAGGGATACCAGTAGTAGTTTCCGAAGCACATCTGGAGGCTTCCTGAAATCTGTAGACGTTCAGAGTTTTGATGAAAGACAGAAATTGCATCGGGATTGAATACAACAGGCACCATGCGGACTTTTCTCCATGGGAGTAATGTATCAAACTGTCTACGCTTTGATCGATTCCTGGGACACCAGTAGTAGTTTCCGAAGCACATCTGGAGGCTTCCTGAAATCTGTAGACGTTCAGAGTTTTGATGAAAGACAGAAATTGCATCGGGATTGAATACAACAGGCACCATGCGGACTTTTCTCCATGGGAGTAATGTATCAAACTGTCTACGCTTTGATCGATTCCAGGGATACCAGTAGTAGTTGTACGAAGCACATCTGGAGTCTTCCTGTAATCTGTGGACGTTCAGAGTTTTGATGAAAGACAGAAATTGCATCGGGATTGAATACAACAGGCACCATGCGGACTTTTCTCCATGGGAGTAATGTATCAAACTGTCTACGCTTTGATCGATTCCAGGGATACCAGTAGTAGTTTCCGAAGCACATCTGGAGGCTTCCTGAAATCTGTAGACGTTCAGAGTTTTGATGAAAGACAGAAATTGCATCGGGATTGAATACAACAGGCACCATGCGGACTTTTCTCCATGGGAGTAATGTATCAAACTGTCTACGCTTTGATCGATTCCTGGGACACCAGTAGTAGTTTCCGAAGCACATCTGGAGGCTTCCTGAAATCTGTAGACGTTCAGAGTTTTGATGAAAGACAGAAATTGCATCGGGATTGAATACAACAGGCACCATGCGGACTTTTCTCCATGGGAGTAATGTATCAAACTGTCTACGCTTTGATCGATTCCTGGGACACCAGTAGTAGTT
The DNA here is from genome assembly GCF_023897955.1 of Schistocerca gregaria. Classification (NCBI taxonomy): domain Eukaryota; kingdom Metazoa; phylum Arthropoda; class Insecta; order Orthoptera; family Acrididae; genus Schistocerca; species Schistocerca gregaria. Next base: position 3,303,156 of record NW_026061730.1, on the reverse strand, counting down.
GTACGAAGCACATCTGGAGTCTTCCTGTAATCTGTGGACGTTCAGAGTTTTGATTAAAGACAGAAATTGCATCGGGATTGAATACAACAGGCACCATGCGGACTTTTCTCCATGGGAGTAATGTATCAAACTGTCTACGCTTTGATCGATTCCAGGGATACCAGTAGTAGTTGTTCGAAGCACATCTGGAGTCTTACTGTAATCTGTGGTCGTTCAGAGTTTTGATGAAAGACAGAAATTGCATCGGGATTGAATACAACAGGCACCATGCGGACTTTTCTCCATGGGAGTAATGTATCAAACTGTCTACGCTTTGATCGATTCCTGGGACACCAGTAGTAGTTTTACGAAGCACATCTGGAGTCTTCCTGAAATCTGTGGACGTTCAGAGTTTTGATGAAAGACAGAAATTGCATCGGGATTGAATACAACAGGCACCATGCGGACTTTTCTCCATGGGAGTAATGTATCAAACTGTCTACGCTTTGATCGATTCCTGGGAAACCAGTAGTAGTTGTACGAAGCACATCTGGAGTCTTCCTGTAATCTGTGGACGTTCAGAGTTTTGATGAAAGACAGAAATTGCATCGGGATTGAATACAACAGGCACCATGCGGACTTTTCTCCATGGGAGTAATGTATCAAACTGTCTACGCTTTGATCGATTCCAGGGATACCAGTAGTAGTTTCCGAAGCACATCTGGAGGCTTCCTGAAATCTGTAGACGTTCAGAGTTTTGATGAAAGACAGAAATTGCATCGGGATTGAATACAACAGGCACCATGCGGACTTTTCTCCATGGGAGTAATGTATCAAACTGTCTACGCTTTGATCGATTCCTGGGACACCAGTAGTAGTTTCCGAAGCACATCTGGAGGCTTCCTGAAATCTGTAGACGTTCAGAGTTTTGATGAAAGACAGAAATTGCATCGGGATTGAATACAACAGGCACCATGCGGACTTTTCTCCATGGGAGTAATGTATCAAACTGTCTACGCTTTGATCGATTCCAGGGATACCAGTAGTAGTTGTACGAAGCACATCTGGAGTCTTCCTGTAATCTGTGGACGTTCAGAGTTTTGATGAAAGACAGAAATTGCATCGGGATTGAATACAACAGGCACCATGCGGACTTTTCTCCATGGGAGTAATGTATCAAACTGTCTACGCTTTGATCGATTCCAGGGATACCAGTAGTAGTTTCCGAAGCACATCTGGAGGCTTCCTGAAATCTGTAGACGTTCAGAGTTTTGATGAAAGACAGAAATTGCATCGGGATTGAATACAACAGGCACCATGCGGACTTTTCTCCATGGGAGTAATGTATCAAACTGTCTACGCTTTGATCGATTCCTGGGACACCAGTAGTAGTTTCCGAAGCACATCTGGAGGCTTCCTGAAATCTGTAGACGTTCAGAGTTTTGATGAAAGACAGAAATTGCATCGGGATTGAATACAACAGGCACCATGCGGACTTTTCTCCATGGGAGTAATGTATCAAACTGTCTACGCTTTGATCGATTCATGGATACCAGTAGTAGTTGTACGAAGCACATCTGGAGTCTTCCTGTAATCTGTGGACGTTCAGAGTTTTGATTAAAGACAGAAATTGCATCGGGATTGAATACAACAGGCACCATGCGGACTTTTCTCCATGGGAGTAATGTATCAAACTGTCTACGCTTTGATCGATTCCTGGGACACCAGTAGTAGTTGTACGAAGCACATCTGGAGTCTTCCTGAAATCCGTGGACGTTCAGAGTTTTGATGAAAGACAGAAATTGCATCGGGATTGAATACAACAGGCACCATGCGGACTTTTCTCCATGGGAGTAATGTATCAAACTGTCTACGCTTTGATCGATTCCTGGGACACCAGTAGTAGTTGTACGAAGCACATCTGGAGTCTTCCTGAAATCCGTGGACGTTCAGAGTTTTGATGAAAGACAGAAATTGCATCGGGATTGAATACAACAGGCACCATGCGGACTTTTCTCCATGGGAGTAATGTATCAAACTGTCTACGCTTTGATCGATTCCTGGGAAACCAGTAGTAGTTGTACGAAGCACATCTGGAGTCTTCCTGTAATCTGTGGACGTTCAGAGTTTTGATGAAAGACAGAAATTGCATCGGGATTGAATACAACAGGCACCATGCGGACTTTTCTCCATGGGAGTAATGTATCAAACTGTCTACGCTTTGATCGATTCCAGGGATACCAGTAGTAGTTTCCGAAGCACATCTGGAGGCTTCCTGAAATCTGTAGACGTTCAGAGTTTTGATGAAAGACAGAAATTGCATCGGGATTGAATACAACAGGCACCATGCGGACTTTTCTCCATGGGAGTAATGTATCAAACTGTCTACGCTTTGATCGATTCCTGGGACACCAGTAGTAGTTTCCGAAGCACATCTGGAGGCTTCCTGAAATCTGTAGACGTTCAGAGTTTTGATGAAAGACAGAAATTGCATCGGGATTGAATACAACAGGCACCATGCGGACTTTTCTCCATGGGAGTAATGTATCAAACTGTCTACGCTTTGATCGATTCCAGGGATACCAGTAGTAGTTGTACGAAGCACATCTGGAGTCTTCCTGTAATCTGTGGACGTTCAGAGTTTTGATGAAAGACAGAAATTGCATCGGGATTGAATACAACAGGCACCATGCGGACTTTTCTCCATGGGAGTAATGTATCAAACTGTCTACGCTTTGATCGATTCCAGGGATACCAGTAGTAGTTTCCGAAGCACATCTGGAGGCTTCCTGAAATCTGTAGACGTTCAGAGTTTTGATGAAAGACAGAAATTGCATCGGGATTGAATACAACAGGCACCATGCGGACTTTTCTCCATGGGAGTAATGTATCAAACTGTCTACGCTTTGATCGATTCCTGGGACACCAGTAGTAGTTTCCGAAGCACATCTGGAGGCTTCCTGAAATCTGTAGACGTTCAGAGTTTTGATGAAAGACAGAAATTGCATCGGGATTGAATACAACAGGCACCATGCGGACTTTTCTCCATGGGAGTAATGTATCAAACTGTCTACGCTTTGATCGATTCCTGGGACACCAGTAGTAGTTGTACGAAGCACATCTGGAGTCTTCCTGTAATCTGTGGACGTTCAGAGTTTTGATTAAAGACAGAAATTGCATCGGGATTGAATACAACAGGCACCATGCGGACTTTTCTCCATGGGAGTAATGTATCAAACTGTCTACGCTTTGATCGATTCCAGGGATACCAGTAGTAGTTGTTCGAAGCACATCTGGAGTCTTACTGTAATCTGTGGTCGTTCAGAGTTTTGATGAAAGACAGAAATTGCATCGGGATTGAATACAACAGGCACCATGCGGACTTTTCTCCATGGGAGTAATGTATCAAACTGTCTACGCTTTGATCGATTCCTGGGACACCAGTAGTAGTTTTACGAAGCACATCTGGAGTCTTCCTGAAATCTGTGGACGTTCAGAGTTTTGATGAAAGACAGAAATTGCATCGGGATTGAATACAACAGGCACCATGCGGACTTTTCTCCATGGGAGTAATGTATCAAACTGTCTACGCTTTGATCGATTCCTGGGAAACCAGTAGTAGTTGTACGAAGCACATCTGGAGTCTTCCTGTAATCTGTGGACGTTCAGAGTTTTGATGAAAGACAGAAATTGCATCGGGATTGAATACAACAGGCACCATGCGGACTTTTCTCCATGGGAGTAATGTATCAAACTGTCTACGCTTTGATCGATTCCAGGGATACCAGTAGTAGTTTCCGAAGCACATCTGGAGGCTTCCTGAAATCTGTAGACGTTCAGAGTTTTGATGAAAGACAGAAATTGCATCGGGATTGAATACAACAGGCACCATGCGGACTTTTCTCCATGGGAGTAATGTATCAAACTGTCTACGCTTTGATCGATTCCTGGGACACCAGTAGTAGTTTCCGAAGCACATCTGGAGGCTTCCTGAAATCTGTAGACGTTCAGAGTTTTGATGAAAGACAGAAATTGCATCGGGATTGAATACAACAGGCACCATGCGGACTTTTCTCCATGGGAGTAATGTATCAAACTGTCTACGCTTTGATCGATTCCAGGGATACCAGTAGTAGTTGTACGAAGCACATCTGGAGTCTTCCTGTAATCTGTGGACGTTCAGAGTTTTGATGAAAGACAGAAATTGCATCGGGATTGAATACAACAGGCACCATGCGGACTTTTCTCCATGGGAGTAATGTATCAAACTGTCTACGCTTTGATCGATTCCAGGGATACCAGTAGTAGTTTCCGAAGCACATCTGGAGGCTTCCTGAAATCTGTAGACGTTCAGAGTTTTGATGAAAGACAGAAATTGCATCGGGATTGAATACAACAGGCACCATGCGGACTTTTCTCCATGGGAGTAATGTATCAAACTGTCTACGCTTTGATCGATTCCTGGGACACCAGTAGTAGTTTCCGAAGCACATCTGGAGGCTTCCTGAAATCTGTAGACGTTCAGAGTTTTGATGAAAGACAGAAATTGCATCGGGATTGAATACAACAGGCACCATGCGGACTTTTCTCCATGGGAGTAATGTATCAAACTGTCTACGCTTTGATCGATTCATGGATACCAGTAGTAGTTGTACGAAGCACATCTGGAGTCTTCCTGTAATCTGTGGACGTTCAGAGTTTTGATGAAAGACAGAAATTGCATCGGGATTGAATACAACAGGCACCATGCGGACTTTTCTCCATGGGAGTAATGTATCAAACTGTCTACGCTTTGATCGATTCCAGGGATACCAGTAGTAGTTTCCGAAGCACATCTGGAGGCTTCCTGAAATCTGTAGACGTTCAGAGTTTTGATGAAAGACAGAAATTGCATCGGGATTGAATACAACAGGCACCATGCGGACTTTTCTCCATGGGAGTAATGTATCAAACTGTCTACGCTTTGATCGATTCCTGGGACACCAGTAGTAGTTGTACGAAGCACATCTGGAGTCTTCCTGTAATCTGTGGACGTTCAGAGTTTTGATGAAAGACAGAAATTGCATCGGGATTGAATACAACAGGCACCATGCGGACTTTTCTCCATGGGAGTAATGTATCAAACTGTCTACGCTTTGATCGACTCCAGGGATACCAGTAGTAGTTGTACGAAGCACATCTGGAGTCTTCCTGTAATCTGTGGACGTTCAGAGTTTTGATGAAAGACAGAAATTGCATCGGGATTGAATACAACAGGCACCATGCGGACTTTTCTCCATGGGAGTAATGTATCAAACTGTCTACGCTTTGATCGATTCCTGGGACACCAGTAGTAGTTGTACGAAGCACATCTGGAGTCTTCCTGTAATCTGTGGACGTTCAGAGTTTTGATGAAAGACAGAAATTGCATCGGGATTGAATACAACAGGCACCATGCGGACTTTTCTCCATGGGACTAATGTCTCAAACTGTCTACGCTTTGATCGATTCCAGGGATACCAGTAGTAGTTTCCGAAGCACATCTGGAGGCTTCCTGAAATCTGTAGACGTTCAGAGTTATGATGAAAGACAGAAATTGCTTCGGGATTGAATACAACAGGCACCATGCGGACTTTTCTCCATGGGAGTAATGTATCAAACTGTCTACGCTTTGATCGATTCCAGGGATACCAGTAGTAGTTGTACGAAGCACATCTGGAGTCTTCCTGTAATCTGTGGACGTTCAGAGTTTTGATGAAAGACAGAAATTGCATCGGGATTGAATACAACAGGCACCATGCGGACTTTTCTCCATGCGAGTAATGTATCAAACTGTCTACGCTTTGATCGATTCCTGGGACAACAGTAGTAGTTCCCGAAGGTACATCTGGAGGCTTCCTGTAATCTGTGGACTTTCAGAGCTTTGATGAAAGACAGAAATTGCATCGGGATTGAATACAAGAGGCACCATGCGGACATTTCTCCATGGGAGTAATGTCTCAAACTGTCTACTCTTTGATCGTTTCCTGGGACACCAGTAGTAGTTCCTGAAGGTACATCTGGAGGCTTCCTGTAATCTGTGGACGTTCAGAGTTTTGATGAAAGACAGAAATTGCATCGGGATTGAATACAACAGGCACCATGCGGACATTTCTCCATGGGAGTAATGTCTCAAACTGTCTACTCTTTGATCGTTTCCTGGGACACCAGTAGTAGTTCCTGAAGGTACATCTGGAGGCTTCCTGTAATCTGTGGACGTTCAGAGTTTTGATGAAAGACAGAAATTGCATCGGGATTGAATACAACAGGCACCATTCGGACATTTCTCCATGGGAGTAATGTCTCAAACTGTCTACTCTTTGATCGATTCCTGGGACACCAGTAGTAGTTCCCCTAAAGTACATCTGGAGGCTTCCTGTAATCTCTGGACGTTCAGAGTTTTGATGAAAGACAGATATTGCATCGGGATTGAATACAACAGGCACCATGCGGACATTTCTCCATGGGAGTAATGTCTCAAACTGTCTACTCTTTGATCGATTCCTGGGACACCAGTAGTAGTTCCCGAAGGTACATCTGGAGGCTTCCTGTAATCTGTGGACGTTCAGAGTTTTGATGAAAGACAGAAATTGCATCGGGATTGAATACAACAGGCACCAATGCGGACATTTCTCCATGGGAGTAATGTCTCAAACTGTCTACTCTTTGATCGAATCCTGGGACACCAGTAGTAGTTCCCCTAAGGTACATCTGGAGGCTTCCTGTAATCTCTGGACGTTCAGAGTTTTGATGAAAGACGGAAGTTGCATCGGGATTGAATACAACAGGCACCATGCGGAAATTTCTCCATGGGAGTAATGTCTCAAACTGTCTACTCTTTGATCGATTCCTGGGACACCTGTAGTAGTTCCCGAAGCACATCTGGAGGCTTCCTGTAATCTATGGACGTTCAGAGTTTGATGAAAGACAGAAATTGCATCGGGATTGAATACAACAGGCACCATGCGGACATTTCTCCATAGGAGTAATGTCTCAAACTGTCTACTCTTTGATCGATTCCTGGGACACCAGTAGTAGTTCCCGAAGGTACATCTGGAGGCTTCCTGTAATCTGTGGACGTTCAGAGCTTTGATGAAAGACAGAAATTGCATCGGGATTGAATACAACAGGCACCATGCGGACATTTCTCCATGGGAGTATTGTCTCAAACTGTCTACGCTTTGATCGATTCCTGGGACACCAGTAGTAGTTGTACGAAGCACATCTGGAGTCTTCCTGTAATCTGTGGACGTTCAGAGTTTTGATGAAAGACAGAAATTGCATCGGGATTGAATACAACAGGCACCATGCGGACTTTTCTCCATGGGACTAATGTCTCAAACTGTCTACGCTTTGATCGATTCCAGGGATACCAGTAGTAGTTTCCGAAGCACATCTGGAGGCTTCCTGAAATCTGTAGACGTTCAGAGTTATGATGAAAGACAGAAATTGCTTCGGGATTGAATACAACAGGCACCATGCGGACTTTTCTCCATGGGAGTAATGTATCAAACTGTCTACGCTTTGATCGATTCCAGGGATACCAGTAGTAGTTGTACGAAGCACATCTGGAGTCTTCCTGTAATCTGTGGACGTTCAGAGTTTTGATGAAAGACAGAAATTGCATCGGGATTGAATACAACAGGCACCATGCGGACTTTTCTCCATGCGAGTAATGTATCAAACTGTCTACGCTTTGATCGATTCCTGGGACAACAGTAGTAGTTCCCGAAGGTACATCTGGAGGCTTCCTGTAATCTGTGGACTTTCAGAGCTTTGATGAAAGACAGAAATTGCATCGGGATTGAATACAAGAGGCACCATGCGGACATTTCTCCATGGGAGTAATGTCTCAAACTGTCTACTCTTTGATCGTTTCCTGGGACACCAGTAGTAGTTCCTGAAGGTACATCTGGAGGCTTCCTGTAATCTGTGGACGTTCAGAGTTTTGATGAAAGACAGAAATTGCATCGGGATTGAATACAACAGGCACCATGCGGACATCTCTCCATGGGAGTAATGTCTCAAACTGTCTACTCTTTGATCGATTCCTGGGACACCAGTAGTAGTTCCCGAAGGACTTTTCTCCATGGGAGTAATGTATCAAACTGTCTACGCTTTGATCGATTCCTGGGACACCAGTAGTAGTTCCCGAAGGTACATCTGGAAGCTTCCTGTAATCTGTGGACGTTCAGAGCTTTGATGAAAGACAGAAATTGCATCGGGATTGAATACAAGAGGCACCATGCGGACATTTCTCCATGGGAGTAATGTCTCAAACTGTCTACTCTTTGATCGTTTCCTGGGACACCAGTAGTAGTTCCTGAAGGTACATCTGGAGGCTTCCTGTAATCTGTGGACGTTCAGAGTTTTGATGAAAGACAGAAATTGCATCGGGATTGAATACAACAGGCACCATTCGGACATTTCTCCATGGGAGTAATGTCTCAAACTGTCTACTCTTTGATCGATTCCTGGGACACCAGTAGTAGTTCCCCTAAAGTACATCTGGAGGCTTCCTGTAATCTCTGGACGTTCAGAGTTTTGATGAAAGACAGATATTGCATCGGGATTGAATACAACAGGCACCATGCGGACATTTCTCCATGGGAGTAATGTCTCAAACTGTCTACTCTTTGATCGATTCCTGGGACACCAGTAGTAGTTCCCGAAGGTACATCTGGAGGCTTCCTGTAATCTGTGGACGTTCAGAGTTTTGATGAAAGACAGAAATTGCATCGGGATTGAATACAACAGGCACCAATGCGGACATTTCTCCATGGGAGTAATGTCTCAAACTGTCTACTCTTTGATCGAATCCTGGGACACCAGTAGTAGTTCCCCTAAGGTACATCTGGAGGCTTCCTGTAATCTCTGGACGTTCAGAGTTTTGATGAAAGACGGAAGTTGCATCGGGATTGAATACAACAGGCACCATGCGGAAATTTCTCCATGGGAGTAATGTCTCAAACTGTCTACTCTTTGATCGATTCCTGGGACACCTGTAGTAGTTCCCGAAGCACATCTGGAGGCTTCCTGTAATCTATGGACGTTCAGAGTTTGATGAAAGACAGAAATTGCATCGGGATTGAATACAACAGGCACCATGCGGACATTTCTCCATAGGAGTAATGTCTCAAACTGTCTACTCTTTGATCGATTCCTGGGACACCAGTAGTAGTTCCCGAAGGTACATCTGGAGGCTTCCTGTAATCTGTGGACGTTCAGAGCTTTGATGAAAGACAGAAATTGCATCGGGATTGAATACAAGAGGCACCATGCGGACTTTTCTCCATGGGAGTAATGTCTCAAACTGTCTACACTTTGATCGATTCCTGGGACACCAGTAGTAGTTTCCGAAGCACATCTGGAGGCATCCTGTAATCTATGGACGTTCAGAGTTTTGATGAAAGACAGAAATTGCATCGGGAATGAATACAACAGGCACCATGCGGACATTTCTCCATGAGAGTAATGTCTCAAACTGTCTACTCTTTGATCGATTCCTGGGACACCAGTAGTAGTTCCCGAAGGTACGTCTGGAGGCTTCCTGTAATCTGTGGACGTTCAGAGTTTTGATGAAAGACAGAAATTGCATCGGGATTGAATACAACAGGCACCATGCGGACATTTCTCCATGGGAGTATTGTCTCAAACTGTCTACGCTTTGATCGATTCCTGGGACACCAGTAGTAGTTTCCGAAGCAAATCTGGAGGCTTCCTGTAATCTATGGACGTTCAGAGTTTTGATGAAAGACAGAAATTGCATCGGGATTGAATACAACAGGCACCATGCGGACATTTCTCCATGGGAGTAATGTCTCAAACTGCCTACTCTTTGATCGATTCCTGGGACACCAGTAGTAGTTCCCGAAGGTACATCTGGAGGCTTCCTGTAATCTGTGGACGTTCAGAGTTTTGATGAAAGACAGAAATTGCTTCGGGATTGAATACAACAGGCACCATGCGGACATTTCTCCATGGGAGTAATGTCTCAAACTGTCTACGCTTTGATCGATTCCTGGGACACCTGTAGTAGTTCCCGAAGCACATCTGGAGGCTTCCTGTAATCTATGGACGTTCAGAGTTTGATGAAAGACAGAAATTGCATCGGGATTGAATACAACAGGCACCATGCGGACATTTCTCCATAGGAGTAAAGTCTCAAACTGTCTACTCTTTGATCGATTCCTGGGACACCAGTAGTAGTTCCCGAAGGTACATCTGGAGGCTTCCTGTAATCTGTGGACGTTCAGAGCTTTGATGAAAGACAGAAATTGCATCGGGATTGATTACAAGAGGCACCATGCGGACTTTTCTCCATGGGAGTAATGTCTCAAACTGTCTACACTTTGATCGATTCCTGGGACACCAGTAGTAGTTTCCGAAGCACATCTGGAGGCTTCCTGTAATCTATGGACGTTCAGAGTTTTGATGAAAGACAGAAATTGCATCGGGAGTGAATACAACAAGCACCATGCGGACATTTCTCCATGGGAGTAATGTCTCAAAATGTCTACTCTTTGATCGATTCCTGGGACACCAGTAGTAGTTCCCGAAGGTACATCTGGAGGCTTCCTGTAATCTGTGGACGATCAGAGTTTTAATGAAAGACAGAAATTGCATCGGGATTGAATACAACAGGCACCATCCGGTCTTTTCTCCATGGGAGTAATGTCTAAAACTGTCTACGCTTTGATCGATTCCTGGGACAGCTGTAGTAGTTCCCGAAGCACATCTGGAGGCTTCCTGTAATCTGTGGACGTTCAGAGTTTCGATGAAAGACAGAAATTGCATCGGGATTGAATACAACAGGCACTATGCGGACATTTCTCCATGGGAGTAATGTCTCAAACTGTCTACTCTTTGATCGACTCCTGGGACACCAGTAGTAGTTCCCGAAGGTACATCTGGAGGCTTCCTGTAATCTGTGGACGTTCAGAGTTTTGATGAAAGGCAGAAATTGCATCGGGATTGAATACAACAGGCACCATGCGGACATTTCTCCATGGGAGTAATGTCTCAAACTGTCTACTCTTTGATCGATTCCTGGGACACCAGTAGTAGTTCCCGAAGGTACATCTGGAGGCTTCCTGTAATCTGTGGACGTTCAGAGTTTTGATCAAAGACAGAAATTGCATCGGGATTGAATACAACAGGCACCATGCGGACATTTCTCCATGGGAGTAATGTCTCAAACTGTCTACGCTTTGATCGATTCCTGGGACACCTGTAGTAGTTCCCGAAGCACATCTGGAGGCTTCCTGTAATCTGTGGACGTTCAGAGTTTTGATGAAAGACAGAAATTGCATCGGGATTGAATACAACAGGCACCATGCGGACATTTCTCCATGGGAGTAATGTCTCAAACTGTCTACTCTTTGATCGATTCCTGGGACACCAGTAGTAGTTCCCAAAGGTACATCTGGAGGCTTCCTGTAATCTGTGGACGTTCAGAGTTTTGATGAAAGACAGAAATTGCATCGGGATTGAATATAATGGGCACCATGCGGACTTTTCTCCATGGGAGTAATGTCTCAAACTGTCTACACTTTGATCGATTCCTGGGACACCAGTAGTAGTTTCCGAAGCACATCTGGAGGCTTCCTGTAATCTATGGACGTTCAGAGTTTTGATGAAAGACAGAAATTGCATCGGGAATGAATACAACAGGCACCATGCGGACATTTCTCCATGGGAGTAATGTCTCAAACTGTCTACTCTTTGATCGATTCCTGAGACACCAGTAGTAGTTCCCGAAGGTACATCTGGAGGCTTCCTGTAATCTGTGGACGTTCAGAGTTTTGATGAAAGACAGAAATTGCATCGGGATTGAATACAACAGGCACCATGCGGACATTTCTCCATGGGAGTAATGTCTCAAACTGTCTACTCTTTGATCGATTCCTGGGACACCAGTAGTAGTTCCCGAAGGTACATCTGGAGGCTTCCTGTAATCTGTGGACGTTCAGAGTTTTGATCAAAGACAGAAATTGCATCGGGATTGAATACAACAGGCACCATGCGGACATTTCTCAATGGGAGTAATGTCTCAAACTGTCTACTCTTTGATCGATTCCTGGGACACCAGTAGTAGTTCCCGAAGGTACATCCGGAGGCTTCCTGTAATCTGTGGACGTTCAGAGTTTTGATGAAAGACAGAAATTGCATCGGGATTGAATATAATGGGCACCATGCGGACTTTTCTCCATGGGAGTAATGTCTCAAAATGTCTACACTTTGATCGATTCCTGGGACACCAGTAGTAGTTTCCGAAGCACATCTGGAGGCTTCGTGTAATCTATGGACGTTCAGAGTTTTTTTGAAAGACAGAAATTGCATCGGGAATGAATACAACAGGCACCATGCGGACATTTCTCCATGGGAGTAATGTCTCAAACTGTCTACTCTTTGATCGATTCCGGGGACACCAGTAGTAGTTCCCGAAGGTACATCTGGAGGCTTCCTGTAATCTGTGGACGTTCAGAGTGTTGATGAAAGACAGAAATTGCATCGGGATTGAATATAATGGGCACCATGCGGACTTTTCTCCATGGGAGTAATGTCTCAAACTGTCTACAATTTGATCGATTCCTGGGACACCAGTAGTAGTTTCCGAAGCACATCTGGAGGCTTCCTGTAATCTATGGACGTTCAGAGTTTTGATGAAAGACAGAAATTGCATCGGGAATGAATACAACAGGCACCATGCGGACATTTCTCCATGGGAGTAATGTCTCAAACTGTCTACTCTTTGATCGATTATTTGGACACCAGTAGTAGTTCCCGAAGGTACGTCTGGAGGCTTCCTGTAATCTGTGGACGTTTAGAGTTTTGATGAAATACAGAAATTGCATCGGGATTGAATACAACAGGCACCATGCGGACATTTCTCCATGGGAGTATTGTCTCAAACTGTCTACGCTTTAAACGATTTCTGGGACACCAGTAGTAGTTTCCGAAGCAAATCTGGAGGCTTCCTGTAATCTATGGACGTTCAGAGTTTTGATGAAAGACAGAAATTGCATCGGGATTGAATACAACAGGCACCATGCGGACATTTCTCCATGGGAGTAATGTCTCAAACTGCCTACTCTTTGATCGATTCCTGGGACACCAGTAGTAGTTCCCGAAGGTACATCTGGAGGCTTCCTGTAATCTATGGACGTTCAGAGTTTTGATGAAAGACAGAAATTGCATCGGGATTGAATACAACAGGCACCATGCGGAATTTCTCCATGGGAGTAATGTCTCACTCTTTGATCGATTCCAGGGACACCAGTAGTAGTTCCCGAAGGTACATCTGGAGGCTTCCTGTAATCTGTGGACGTTCAGAGTTTTGATGAAAGACAGAAATTGCATCGGGATTGAATACAACAGGCACCAATGCGGACATTTCTCCATGGGAGTAATGTCTCAAACTGTCTACTCTTTGATCGATTCCTGGGACACCAGTAGTAGTTCCCCTAAGGTACATCTGGAGGCTTCCTGTAAACTCTGGACGTTCAGAAATTTGATGAAAGACAGAAATTGCATCGGGATTGAATACAACAGGCAACATGCGGACATTTCTCCATGGGAGTAATGTCTCAAACTGTCTACTCTTTGATCGATTCCTGGGACACCAGTAGTAGTTCCCGAAGGTACATCTGGAGGCTTCCTGTAATCTGTGGACGTTCAGAGTTTTGATGAAAGACAGAAATTGCATCGGGATTGAATACAACAGGCACCAATGCGGACATTTCTCCATGGGAGTAATGTCTCAAACTGTCTACTCTTTGATCGATTCCTGGGACACCAGTAGTAGTTCCCCTAAGGTACATCTGGAGGCTTCCTGTAATCTGTGGACGTTCAGAGTTTTGATGAAAGGCAGAAATTGCATCGGGATTGAATACAACAGGCACCATGCGGACATTTCTCCATGGGAGTAATGTCTCAAACTGTCTATTTGATCGATTCCTGGGACACCAGTAGTAGTTCCCGAAGGTACATCTGGAGGCTTCCTGTAATCTGTGGACGTTCAGAGTTTTGATCAAAGACAGAAATTGCATCGGGATTGAATACAACAGGCACCATGCGGACATTTCTCCATGGGAGTAATGTCTCAAACTGTCTACGCTTTGATCGATTCCTGGGACACCTGTAGTAGTTCCCGAAGCACATCTGGAGGCTTCCTGTAATCTGTGGACGTTCAGAGTTTTGATGAAAGACAGAAATTGCATCGGGATTGAATACAACAGGCACCATGCGGACATTTCTCCATGGGAGTAATGTCTCAAACTGTCTACTCTTTGATCGATTCCTGGGACACCAGTAGTAGTTCCCGAAGGTACATCTGGAGGCTTCCTGTAATCTGTGGACGTTCAGAGCTTTGATGAAAGACAGAAATTGCATCGGGATTGAATACAAGAGGCACCATGCGGACTTTTCTCCATGGGAGTAATGTCTCAAACTGTCTACACTTTGATCGATTCCTGGGACACCAGTAGTATTTTCCGAAGCACATCTGGAGGCTTCCTGTAATCTATGGACGTTCAGAGTTTTGATGAAAGACAGAAATTGCATCGGGAATGAATACAACAGGCACCATGCGGACATTTCTCCATGGGAGTAATGTCTCAAACTGTCTACTCTTTGATCGATTCCTGGGACACCAGTAGTAGTTCCCGAAGGTACATCTGGAGGCTTCCTGTAATCTGTGGACGTTCAGAGTTTTGATGAAAGACAGAAATTGCATCGGGATTGAATACAACAGGCACCATGCGGACATTTCTCCATGGGAGTAATGTCTCAAACTGTCTACTCTTTGATCGATTCCTGGGACTACAGTAGTAGTTCCCGAAGGTACATCTGGAGGCTTCCTGTAATCTGTGGACGTTCAGAGTTTTGATGAAAGACAGAAATTGCATCGGGATTGAATATAATGGGCACCATGCGGACTTTTCTCCATGGGAGTAATGTCTCAAACTGTCTACGCTTTGATCGATTCCTGGGACACCAGTAGTAGTTCCCGAAGCAAATCTGGAGGCTCCCTGTAATCTATGGACGTTCAGAGTTTTGATGAAAGACAGAAATTGCATCGGGATTGAATACAACATTCACCATGCGGACATTTCTCCATGGGAGTAATGTCTCAAACTGTCTACTCTTTGATCGATTCCTGGGACACCTGTAGTAGTTCCCGAAGCACATCTGGAGGCTTCCTGTAATCTGTGGACGTTCAGAGTTTTGATGAAAGACAGAAATTGCATCGGGATTGAATATAATGTGCACCATGCGGACTTTTCTCCATGGGAGTAATGTCTCAAACTGTCTACGCTTTGATCGATTCCTGGGACACCTGTAGTAGTTTCCTAAGCACATCTCGAGGCTTCCTGTAATCTATGGACGTTCAGAGTTTTGATGAATGACAGAAATTGCATCGGGATTGAATACAACAGGCACCATGCGGAATTTCTCCATGGGAGTAACGTCTCAAACTGTCTACTCTTTGATCGATTCCAGGGACACCAGTAGTAGTTCCCGAAGGTACATCTGGAGGCTTCCTGTAATCTGTGGACGTTCAGAGTTTTGATGAAAGACAGAAATTGCATCGGGATTGAATACAACAGGCACCAATGCGGACATTTCTCCATAGGAGTAATGTCTCAAACTGTCTACTCTTTCATCGATTCCTGGGACACCAGTAGTAGTTCCCCTAAGGTACATCTGGAGGCTTCCTCTAATCTCTGGACGATCAGAGTTTTGATGAAATACAGAAATTGCATCGGGATTGAATACAACAGGCACCATGTGGACATTTCTCCATGGGAGTATTGTCTCAAACTGTCTACGCTTTGATCGATTCCTGGGTCACCAGTAGTAGTTTCCGAAGCAAATCTGGAGGCTTCCTGTCATCTATGGACGTTCAGAGTTTTGATGAAAGACAGAAATTGCATCGGGATTGAATACAACAGGCACCATGCGGACATTTCTCCATGGGAGTAATGTCTCAAACTGCCTACTCTTTGATCGATTCCTGGGACACCAGTAGTAGTTCCCGAAGGTACATCTGGAGGCTTCCTGTAATCTATGGACGTTCAGAGTTTTGATGAAAGACAGAAATTGCATCGGGATTGAATACAACAGGCACCATGCGGAATTTCTCCATGGGAGTAATGTCTCACTCTTTGATCGATTCCAGGGACACCAGTAGTAGCTCCCGAAGGTACATCTGGAGGCTTCCTGTAATCTGTGGACGTTCAGAGTTTTGATGAAAGACAGAAATTGCATCGGGATTGAATACAACAGGCACCAATGCGGACATTTATCCATGGGAGTAATGTCTCAAACTGTCTACTCTTTGATCGATTCCTGGGACACCAGTAGTAGTTCCCCTAAGGTACATCTGGAGGCTTCCTGTAAACTCTGGACGTTCAGAGTTTTGATGAAAGACAGAAATTGCATCGGGATTGAATACAACAGGCAACATGCGGACATTTCTCCATGGGAGTAATGTCTCAAACTGTCTACTCTTTGATCGATTCCTGGGACACCAGTAGTAGTTCCCGAAGGTACATCTGGAGGCTTCCTGTAATCTGTGGACGTTCAGAGTTTTGATGAAAGACAGAAATTGCATCGGGATTGAATACAACAGGCACCAATGCGGACATTTCTCCATGGGAGTAATGTCTCAAACTGTCTACTCTTTGATCGATTCCTGGGACACCAGTAGTAGTTCCCCTAAGGTACATCTGGAGGCTTCCTGTAATCTCTGGACGTTCAGAGTTTTGATGAAAGACGGAAGTTGCATCGGGATTGAATACAACAGGCACCATGCGGACATTTCTCCATGGGAGTAATGTCTCAAACTGTCTACTCTTTGATCGATTCCTGGGACACCAGTAGTAGTTCCCGAAGGTACATCTGGAGGCTTCCTGTAATCTGTGGACGTTCAGAGTTTTGATGAAAGACAGAAATTGCATCGGGATTGAATACAACAGGCACCATGCGGACATTTCTCCATGGGAGTAATGTCTCAAACTGTCTACGCTTTGATCGATTCCTGGGACACCTGTAGTAGTTCCCGAAGCACATCTGGAGGCTTCCTGTAATCTATGGACGTTCAGAGTTTGATGAAAGACAGAAAGTGCATCGGGATTGAATACAACAGGCACCATGCGGACATTTCTCCATAGGAGTAATGTCTCAAACTGTCGACTCTTTGATCGATTCCTGGGACACCAGTAGTAGTTCCCGAAGGTACATCTGGAGGCTTCCTGTAATCTGTGGACGTTCAGAGCTTTGATGAAAGACAGAAATTGCATCGGGATTGAATACAAGAGGCACCATGCGGACTTTTCTCCATGGGAGTAATGTCTCAAACTGTCTACACTTTGATCGATTCCTGGGACACCAGTAGTAGTTTCCGAAGCACATCTGGAGGCTTCCTGTAATCTATGGTCGTTCAGAGTTTTGACGAAAGACAGAAATTGCATCGGGAATGAATACAACAGGCACCATGCGGACATTTCTCCATGGGAGTTATGTCTCAAACTGTCTACTCTTTGATCGATTTCTGGGACACCAGTAGTAGTTCCCGAAGGTACATCTGGAGGCTTCCTGTAATCTGTAGACGTTCAGAGTTTTGATGAAAGACAGAAATTGCATCGGGATTGAATACAACAGGCACCATGCGGACATTTCTCCATGGGAGTAATGTCTCAAACTGTCTACTCTTTGATCGATTCCTGAGACTACAGTAGTAGTTCCCGAAGGTACATCTGGAGGCTTCCTGTAATCTGTGGACGTTCAGAGTTTTGATGAAAGACAGAAATTGCATCGGGATTGAATATAATGGGCACCATGCGGACTTTTCTCCATGGGAGTAATGTCTCAAACTGTCTACGCTTTGATCGATTCCTGGGACACCAGTAGTAGTTCCCGAAGCAAATCTGGAGGCTCCCTGTAATCTATGGACGTTCAGAGTTTTGATGAAAGACAGAAATTGCATCGGGATTGAATACAACATTCACCATGCGGACATTTCTCCATGGGAGTAATGTCTCAAACTGTCTACTCTTTGATCGATTCCTGGGACACCTGTAGTAGTTCCCGAAGCACATCTGGAGACTTCCTGTAATCTGTGGACGTTCAGAGTTTTGATGAAAGACAGAAATTGCATCGGGATTGAATATAATGTGCACCATGCGGACTTTTCTCCATGGGAGTAATGTCTCAAACTGTCTACGCTTTGATCGATTCCTGGGACACCTGTAGTAGTTTCCTAAGCACATCTGGAGGCTTCCTGTAATCTATGGACGTTCAGAGTTTTGATGAAAGACAGAAATTGCATCGGGATTGAATACAACAGGCACCATGCGGAATTTCTCCATGGGAGTAATGTCTCAAACTGTCTACTCTTTGATCGATTCCAGGGACACCAGTAGTAGTTCCCGAAGGTACATCTGGAGGCTTCCTGTAATCTGTGGACGTTCAGAGTTTTGATGAAAGACAGAAATTGCATCGGGATTGAATACAACAGGCACCAATGCGGACATTTCCCCATGGGAGTAATGTCTCAAACTGTCTACTCTTTGATCGATTCTTGGGACACCAGTAGTAGTTCCCCTAAGGTACATCTGGAGGCTTCCTCTAATCTCTGGACGTTCAGAGTTTTGATGAAAGACAGAAATTGCATCGGGATTGAATACAACAGGCACCATGCGGACATTTCACCATGGGAGTAATGTCTCAAACTGTCTACTCTTTGATCGATTCCTGGGACACCAGTAGTAGTTCCCGAAGGTATATCTGGAGGCTTCCTGTAATCTATGTACGTTCAGAGTTTTGATGAAAGACAGAAATTGCATCGGGATTGAATACAACAGGCACCATGCGAACATTTCTTCATGGGAGTAATGTCTCAAACTGTCTACTCTTTGATCGATTCCAGGGACACCAGTAGTAGTTCCCGAAGGTACGTCTGGGGGCTTCCTGTAATCTGTGGACGTTCAGAGTTTTGATGAAAGACAGAAATTGCATCGGGATTGAATACAACAGGCACCATGCGGACATTTCTCCATGGGAGTAATGTCTCAAACTGTCTATTCTTTGATCGATTCCTGGGACACCAGTAGTAGTTCCCGAAGGTACATCTGGAGGCTTCCTGTAATCTGTGGACGTTCAGAGTTTTGATGAAAGACAGAAATTGCATCGGGATTGAATATAATGGGCACCATGCGGACTTTTCTCCATGGGAGTAATGTCTCAAACTGTCTACACTTTGATCGATTCCTGGGACACCAGTAGTAGTTTCCGAAGCACATCTGGAGGCTTCCTGTAATCTATGGACGTTCAGAGTTTTGATGAAAGACAGAAATTGCATCGGGAATGAATACAACAGGCACCATGCGGACATTTCTCCATGGGAGTAATGTCTCAAACTGTCTACTCTTTGATCGATTCCTGGGACACCAGTAGTAGTTCCCAAAGGTACATCTGGAGGCTTCCTGTAATCTGTGGACGTTCAGAGTTTTGATGAAAGACAGAAATTGCATCGGGATTGAATACAACGGGCACCATGCGGACATTTCTCCATGGGAGTAATGTCTCAAACTGTCCACTCTTTGATCGATTCCTGGGACACCAGTAGTAGTTCCCGAAGGTACATCTGGAGGCTTCCTGTAATCTGTGGACGTTCAGAGTTTTGATGAAAGACAGAAATTGCATCGGGATTGAATATAATGGGCACCATGCGGACTTTTCTCCATGGGAGTAAGTCTCAAACTGTCTACAATTTGATCGATTCCTGGGACACCAGTAGTAGTTTCCGAAGCACATCTGGAGGCTTCCTGTAATCTATGGACGTTCAGAGTTTTGATGAAAGACAGAAATTGCATCGGGAATGAATACAACAGGCACCATGCGGACATTTCTCCATGGGAGTAATGTCTCAAACTGTCTACTCTTTGATCGATTCCAGGGACACCAGTAGTAGTTCCCGAAGGTACGTCTGGAGGCTTCCAGTAATCTGTGGACGTTCAGAGTTTTGATGAAATAAAGAAATTGCATCGGGATTGAATACAACAGGCACCATGCGGACATTTCTCCATGGGAGTATTGTCTCAAACTGTCTACGTTTTGATCGATTCCTGGGACACCTGTAGTAGTTTCCGAAGCACATCTGGAGGCTTCCTGTAATCTATGGACGTTCAGAGTTTTGATGAAAGACAGAAATTGCATCGGGATTGAATACAACAGGCACCATGCGGAATTTCTCCATGGGAGTAATGTCTCACTCTTTGATCGATTCCAGGGACACCAGTAGTAGTTCCCGAAGGTACATCTGGAGGCTTCCTGTAATCTGTGGACGTTCAGAGTTTTGATGAAAGACAGAAATTGCATCGGGATTGAATACAACAGACACCAATGCGGACATTTCTCCATGGGAGTAATGTCTCAAACTGTCTACTCTTTGATCGATTCCTGGGACACCAGTAGTAGTTCCCCTAAGGTACATCTGGATGCTTCCTGTAATGTGTGGACGTTCAGAGTTTTGATGAAAGACAGAAATTGCATCGGGATTGAATACAACAGGCACCATGCGGACATTTCTCCATGGGAGTAATGTCTCAAACTGTCTACTCTTTGATCGATTCCTGGGACACCAGTAGTAGTTCCCGAAGGTCCATCTGGAGGCTTCCTGTAATCTGTGGACTTTCAGAGTTTTGATGAAAGACAGAAATTGCATCGGGATTGAATACAACAGGCACCATGCGGACATTTCTCCATGGGAGTAATGTCTCAAACTGTCTACGCTTTGATCGATTCCTGGGACACCTGTAGTAGTTCCCGAAGCACATCTGGAGGCTTCCTGTAATCTATGGACGTTCAGAGTTTTGATGAAAGACAGAAATTGCATCGGGATTGAATACAACAGGCACCATGCGGACATTTCTCCATAGGAGTAATGTCTCAAACTGTCTACTCTTTGATCGATTCCTGGGACACCAGTAGTAGTTCCCGAAGGTACATCTGGAGGCTTCCTGTAATCTGTGGACGTTCAGAGCTTTGATGAAAGACAGAAATTGCATCGGGATTGAATACAAGAGGCACCATGCGGACATTTCTCCATGGGAGTAATGTCTCAAACTGTCTACTCTTTGATCGATTCCTGGGACACCAGTAGTAGTTCCCAAAGGTACATCTGGAGGCTTCCTGTAATCTGTGGACGTTCAGAGTTTTGATGAAAGACAGAAATTGCATCGGGATGGAATACAACAGGCACCATGCGGACATTTCTCCATGGGAGTAATGTCTCAAACTGTCTACGCTTTGATCGATTCCTGGGACACCAGTAGTAGTTCCCGAAGGTACATCTGGAAGCTTCCTGTAATCTGTGTACGTTCAGAGTTTTGATGAAAGAAAGAAATTGCATCGGGATTGAATACAACAGGCACCATGCGGACATTTCTCCATAGGAGTAATGTCTCAAACTGTCTACTCTTTGATCGATTCCTGGGACACCAGTGGTAGTTCCCGAAGGTACATCTGGAGGCTTCCTGTAATCTGTGGACGTTCAGAGTTTTGATGAAAGACAGAAATTGCATCGGGATTGAATACAACAGGCACCATGCGGACATTTCTCCATGGGAGTAATGTCTCAAACTGTCTACTCTTTGATCGATTCCTGGGACACCAGTAGTAGTTCCCGAAGGTACATCTGGAGGCTTCCTGTAATCTGTGGACGTTCAGAGGTTTGATGAAAGACAGAAATTGCATCGGGATTGAATATAATGGGCACCATGCGGACTTTTCTCCATGGGAGTAATGTCTCAAACTGTCTACACTTTGATCGATTCCTGGGACACCAGTAGTAGTTTCCGAAGCATATCTGGAGGCTTCCTGTAATCTATGGACGTTCAGAGTTTTGATGAAAGACAGAAATTGCATCGGGAATGAATACAACAGGCACCATGCGGACATTTCTCCATGGGAGTAATGTCTCAAACTGTCTACTCTTTGATCGATTCCTGGGACACCAGTAGTAGTTCCCGAAGGTACATCTGGAGGCTTCCTGTAATCTGTGGACGTTCAGAGTTTTGATGAAAGACAGAAATTGCATCGGGATTGAATATAATGGGCACCATGCGGACTTTTCTCCATGGGAGTAATGTCTCAAACTGTCTACATTTTGATCGATTCCTGGGACACCAGTAGTAGTTTCCGAAGCACATCTGGAGGCTTCCTGTAATCTATGGACGTTCAGAGTTTTGATGAAAGACAGAAATTGCATCGGGAATGAATACAACAGGCACCATGCGGACATTTCTCCATGGGAGTAATGTCTCAATCTGCCCACTCTTTGATCGATTCCTGGGACACCAGTAGTAGTTCCCGAAGGTACATCTGGAGGCTTCCTGTAATCTGTGGACGTTCAGAGTTTTAATGAAAGACAGAAATTGCATCGGGATTGAATACAACAGGCACCATGCGGACTTTTCTCCATGGGAGTAATGTCTCAAACTGTCTACGCTTTGATCGATTCCTGGGACACCTGTAGTAGTTCCCGAAGCACATCTGGAGGCTTCCTGTAATCTGTGGACGTTCAGAGTTTTGATGAAAGACAGAAATTGCATCGGGATTGAATATAATGAGCACCATGCGGAATTTCTCCATGGGAGTAATGTCTCAAACTGTCTACTCTTTGATCCATTCCAGGGACACCAGTAGTAGTTCCCGAAGGTACATCTGGAGGCTTCCTGTAATCTGTGGACGTTTAGAGTTTTGATGAAAGACAGAAATTGCATCGGGATTGAATACAACAGGCACCAATGCGGACATTTCTTAATGGGAGTAATGTCTCAAACTGTCTACTCTTTGATCGATTCCTGGGACACCAGTAGTAGTTCCCGAAGGTACATCTGGAGGCTTCCTGTAATCTCTCGACGTTCAGAGTATTGATGAAAGACAGAAATTGCATCGGGATTGAATACAACAGGCACCATGCGGACATTTCTCCATGGGAGTAATGTCTCAAACTGTCTACTCTTTGATCTATTCCTGGGACACCAGTAGTAGTTCCCGAAGGTACATCTGGAGGCTTCCTTTAATCTGTGGACGTTCAGAGTTTTGATGAAAGACAGAAATTGCATCGGGACGAATATAATGGGCACCATGCGCACTTTTCTCCATGGGAGTAATGTCTCAAACTGTCTACGCTTTGATCGATTCCTGGGACACCAGTAGTAGTTTCCGAAGCAAATCTGGAGGCTCCCTGTAATCTATGGACGTTCAGAGTTTTGATGAAAGACAGAAATTGCATCGGGATTGAATACAACAGGCACCATGCGGACATTTCTCCATGGGAGTAATGTCTCAAACTGTCTACTCTTTGATCGATTCCTGGGACACCTGTAGTAGTTCCCGAAGCACATCTGGAGGCTTCCTGTAATCTGTGGACGTTCAGAGTTTTGATGAAAGACAGAAATTGCATCGGGATTGAATATAATGTGCACCATGCGGACTTTTCTCCATGGGAGTAATGTCTCAAACTGTCTACGCTTTGATCGATTCCTGGGACACCTGTAGTAGTTTCCGAAGCACATCTGGAGGCTTCCTCTAATCTATGGACGTTCAGAGTTTTGATGAAAGACAGAAATTGCATCGGGATTGAATACAACAGGCACCATGCGGAATTTCTCCATGGGAGTAATGTCTCAAACTGTCTACTCTTTGATCGATTCCAGGGACACCAGAAGTAGTTCCCGAAGGTACATCTGGAGGCTTCCTGTAATCTGTGGACGTTCAGAGTTTTGATGAAAGACAGAAATTGCATCGGGATTGAATACAACAGGCACCATGCGGACATTTGTCCATGGGAGTAATGTCTCAAACTGTCTACTCTTTGATCGATTCCTGGGACACCAGTAGTAGTTCCCCTAAGGTACATCAGGAGGCTTCCTGTAATCTGTGGACGTTCAGAGTTTTGATGAAAGACAGAAATTGCATCGGGATTGAATACAACAGGCACCATGCGGACATTTCTCCATGGGAATAATGTCTCAAACTGTCTACTCTTTGATCGATTCCTGGGACACCAGTAGTAGTTCCCGAAGGTACATCTGGAGGCTTCCTGTAATCTGTGGACGTTCAGAGTTTTGATGAAAGACAGAAATTGCATCGGGATTGAATACAACAGGCACCATGCGGACATTTCTCCATGGGAGTAATGTCTCAAACTGTCTACGCTTTGATCGATTCCTGGGACACCTGTAGTAGTTCCCGAAGCACATCTGGAGGCTTCCTGTAATCTATGGACGTTCAGAGTTTTGATGAAAGACAGATATTGCATCGGGATTGAATACAACAGGCACCATGCGGTCATTTCTCCATGGGAGTAATGTCCCAAACTGTCTACTCTTTGATCGATTCCTGGGACACCAGTAGTAGTTCCCGAAGGTACATCTGGAGGCTTCCTGTAATCTGTGGACGTTCAGAGCTTTGATGAAAGACAGAAATTGCATTGGGATTGAATACAAGAGGCACCATGCGGACATTTCTCCATGGGAGTAATGTCTCAAACTGTCTACTCTTTGATCGATTCCTGGGATACCAGTTGTAGTTCCCGAAGGTACATCTGGAGGTTTCCTGTAATCTGTGGACGTTCAGAGTTTTGATGAAAGACAGAAATTGCATCGGGATTGAATACAACAGGCACCATGCGGACATTTCTCCATGGGAGTAATGTCTCAAACTGTCTACTCTTTGATCGATTCCTGGGACACTAGTAGTAGTTCCCGAAGGTACATCTGGAGGCTTCCTGTAATCTGTGTACGTTCAGAGTTTTGACGAAAGACAGAAATTGCATCGGGATTGAATACAACAGGCACCATGCGGATATTTCTCCATGGGAGTAATGTCTCAAACTGACTACTCTTTGATCGATTCCTGGGACACCAGTAGTAGTTCCCGAAGGTACATCTGGAGGATTCCTGTAATCTGTGGACGTTCAGAGTTTTGATGAAAGACAGAAATTGCATCGGGATTGAATACAACAGACACCATGCGGACATATCTCCATGGGAGTAATGTCTCAAACTGTCTACTCTTTGATCGATTCCTGGGACACCAGTAGTAGTTCCCGAAGGTACATCTGGAGGCTTCCTGTAATCTGTGGACGTTCAGAGTTTTGATGAAAGACAGAAATTGCATCGGGATTGAATATAATGGCCACCATGCGGACTTTTCTCCATGGGAGTAATGTCTCAAACTGTCTACACTTTGATCAATTCCTGGGACACCAGTAGTAGTTTCCGAAGCACATCTGGAGGCTTCCTGTAATCTATGGACGTTCAGAGTTTTGATGAAAGACAGAAATTGCATCGGGAATGAATACAACAGGCACCATGCGGACATTTCTCCATGGGAGTAATGTCTCAAACTGTCTACTCTTTGATCGATTCCTGGGACACCAGTAGTAGTTCCCGAAGGTACATCTTGAGGCTTCCTGTAATCTGTGGACGTTCAGAGTTTTGATGAAAGACAGAAATTGCATCGGGATTGAATATAATGGGCACCATGCGGACTTTTCTCCATGGGAGTAATGTCTCAAACTGTCTACAATTTGATCGATTCCTGGGACACCAGTAGTACTTTCCGAAGCACATCTGGAGGCTTCCTGTAATCTATGGACGTTCAGAGTTTTGATGAAAGACAGAAATTGCATCGGGAATGAATACAACAGGCACCATGCGCACATTTCTCCATGGGAGTAATGTCTCAAACTGTCTACTCTTTGATCGATTCCTGAGACACCAGTAGTAGTTCCCGAAGGTACATCTGGAGGCTTCCTGTAATCTGTGGACGTTCAGAGTTTTGATGAAATACAGAAATTGCATCGGGATTGAATACAACAGGCACCATGCGGACATTTCTCCATGGGAGTATTGTCTCAAACTGTCTACGCTTTGATCGATTCCTGGGACACCTGTAGTAGTTCCCGAAGCACATCTGGAGGCTTCCTGTAATCTATGGTCGTTCAGAGTTTTGATGAAAGACAGAAATTGCATCGGGATTAAATATATAATGGGCACCATGCGACCTTTTCTCCATGGGAGTAATGTCTCAAACTGTCTACGCTTTGATCGATTCCTGGGACACCAGTAGTAGTTTCCGAAGCAAATCTGGAGGCTTCCTGTAATCTATGGACGTTCAGAGTTTTGATGAAAGACAGAAATTGCATCGGGATTGAATACAACAGGCACCATGCGGACATTTCTCCATGGGAGTAATGTCTCAAACTGTCTACGCTTTGATCGATTCCTGGGACACCTGTAGTAGTTCCCGAAGCATATCTGGAGGCTTCCTGTAATCTGTGGACGTTCAGAGTTATGATGAAAGACAGAAATTGCATCAGGATTGAATGTAATGGGCACCATGCGGACTTTTCTCCATGGGAGTAATGTCTCAAACTGTCTACGCTTTGATCGATTCCTGGGACACCTGTAGTAGTTTCCGAAGCACATCTGGAGGCTTCCTGTAATCTATGGACGTTCAGAGTTTTGATGAAAGACAGAAATTGCATCGGGATTGAATACAACAGGCACCATGCGGAATTTCTCCATGGGAGTAATGTCTCAAACTGTCTACTCTTTGATCGATTCCAGGGACACCAGTAGTAGTTCCCGAAGGTACATCTGGATGCTTCCTGTAATCTGTGGACGTTCAGAGTTTTGATGAAAGACAGAAATTGCATCGGGATTGAATACAACAGGCACCAATGCGGACATTTCTCCATGGGAGTAATGTCTCAAACTGTCTACTCTTTGATCGATTCCTGGGACACCAGTAGTAGTTCCCGAAGGTACATCTGGAGGCTTCCTGTAATCTCTGGACGTTCAGAGTTTTGATGAAAGACAGAAATTGCATCGGGATTGAATACAACAGGCACCATGCGGACATTTCTCCATGGGAGTAATGTCTCAAACTGTCTACTCTTTGATCGGTTCCTGGGACACCAGTAGTAGTTCCCGAAGGTACATCTGGAGGCTTCCTGTAATCTGTGTACGTTCAGAGTTTTGATGAAAGACAGAAATTGCATCGGGATTGAATACAACAGGCAACATGCGGACATTTCTCCATGGGAGTAATGTCTCAAACTGTCTACTCTTTGATGGATTCCTGGGACACCAGTAGTAGTTCCGGAAGGTACATCTGGAGGCTTCCTGTAATCTGTGGACGTTCAGAGTTTTGATGAAAGACAGGAATTGCATCGGGATTGAATACAACAGGCACCATGCGGACATTTCTCCATGGGAGTAATGTCTCAAACTGTCTACTCTTTGATCGATTCCTGGGACACCTGTAGTAGTTCCTGCAGGTACATCTGGAGGCTTCCTGTAATCTGTGGACGTTCAGAGTTTTGATGAAAGACAGAAATTGCATCGGGATTGAATATAATAGGCACCATGCGGACTTTTCTCCATGGGAGTAATGTCTCAAACTGTCTACGCTTTGATCGATTCCTGGGACACCTGTAGTAGTTCCCGAAGCATATCTGGAGGCTTCCTGTAATCTGTGGACGTTCAGAGTTATGATGAAAGACAGAAATTGCATCAGGATTGAATGTAATGGGCACCATGCGGACTTTTCTCCATGGGAGTAATGTCTCAAACTGTCTACGCTTTGATCGATTCCTGGGACACCTGTAGTAGTTTCCGAAGCACATCTGGAGGCTTCCTGTAATCTATGGACGTTCAGAGTTTTGATGAAAGACAGAAATTGCATCGGGATTGAATACAACAGGCACCATGCGGAATTTCTCCATGGGAGTAATGTCTCAAACTGTCTACTCTTTGATCGATTCCAGGGACACCAGTAGTAGTTCCCGAAGGTACATCTGGATGCTTCCTGTAATCTGTGGACGTTCAGAGTTTTGATGAAAGACAGAAATTGCATCGGGATTGAATACAACAGGCACCAATGAGGACATTTCTCCATGGGAGTAATGTCTCAAACTGTCTACTCTTTGATCGATTCCTGGGACACCAGTAGTAGTTCCCGAAGGTACATCTGGAGGCTTCCTGTAATCTCTGGACGTTCAGAGTTTTGATGAAAGACAGAAATTGCATCGGGATTGAATACAACAGGCACCATGCGGACATTTCTCCATGGGAGTAATGTCTCAAACTGTCTACTCTTTGATCGGTTCCTGGGACACCAGTAGTAGTTCCCGAAGGTACATCTGGAGGCTTCCTGTAATCTGTGTACGTTCAGAGTTTTGATGAAAGACAGAAATTGCATCGGGATTGAATACAACAGGCAACATGCGGACATTTCTCCATGGGAGTAATGTCTCAAACTGTCTACTCTTTGATGGATTCCTGGGACACCAGTAGTAGTTCCGGAAGGTACATCTGGAGGCTTCCTGTAATCTGTGGACGTTCAGAGTTTTGATGAAAGACAGGAATTGCATCGGGATTGAATACAACAGGCACCATGCGACCTTTTCTCCATGGGAGTAATGTCTCAAACTGTCTACGCTTTGATCGATTCCTGGGACACCAGTAGTAGTTTCCGAAGCAAATCTGGAGGCTTCCTGTAATCTATGGACGTTCAGAGTTTTGATGAAAGACAGAAATTGCATCGGGATTGAATACAACAGGCACCATGCGGACATTTCTCCATGGGAGTAATGTCTCAAACTGTCTACGCTTTGATCGATTCCTGGGACACCTGTAGTAGTTCCCGAAGCATATCTGGAGGCTTCCTGTAATCTGTGGACGTTCAGAGTTATGATGAAAGACAGAAATTGCATCAGGATTGAATGTAATGGGCACCATGCGGACTTTTCTCCATGGGAGTAATGTCTCAAACTGTCTACGCTTTGATCGATTCCTGGGACACCTGTAGTAGTTTCCGAAGCACATCTGGAGGCTTCCTGTAATCTATGGACGTTCAGAGTTTTGATGAAAGACAGAAATTGCATCGGGATTGAATACAACAGGCACCATGCGGAATTTCTCCATGGGAGTAATGTCTCAAACTGTCTACTCTTTGATCGATTCCAGGGACACCAGTAGTAGTTCCCGAAGGTACATCTTAATGCTTCCTGTAATCTGTGGACGTTCAGAGTTTTGATGAAAGACAGAAATTGCATCGGGATTGAATACAACAGGCACCAATGCGGACATTTCTCCATGGGAGTAATGTCTCAAACTGTCTACTCTTTGATCGATTCCTGGGACACCAGTAGTAGTTCCCGAAGGTACATCTGGAGGCTTCCTGTAATCTCTGGACGTTCAGAGTTTTGATGAAAGACAGAAATTGCATCGGGATTGAATACAACAGGCACCATGCGGACATTTCTCCATGGGAGTAATGTCTCAAACTGTCTACTCTTTGATCGGTTCCTGGGACACCAGTAGTAGTTCCCGAAGGTACATCTGGAGGCTTCCTGTAATCTGTGTACGTTCAGAGTTTTGATGAAAGACAGAAATTGCATCGGGATTGAATACAACAGGCAACATGCGGACATTTCTCCATGGGAGTAATGTCTCAAACTGTCTACTCTTTGATGGATTCCTGGGACACCAGTAGTAGTTCCGGAATGTACATCTGGAGGCTTCCTGTAATCTGTGGACGTTCAGAGTTTTGATGAAAGACAGGAATTGCATCGGGATTGAATACAACAGGCACCATGCGGACATTTCTCCATGGGAGTAATGTCTCAAACTGTCTACTCTTTGATCGATTCCTGGGACACCTGTAGTAGTTCCCGCAGGTACATCTGGAGGCTTCCTGTAATCTGTGGACGTTCAGAGTTTTGATGAAAGACAGAAATTGCATCGGGATTGAATATAATAGGCACCATGCGGACTTTTCTCCATGGGAGTAATGTCTCAAACTGTCTACACTTTGATCAATTCCTGGGACACCAGTAGTAGTTTCCGAAGCACATCTGGAGGCTTCCTGTAATCTATGGACGTGCAGAGTTTTGATGAAAGACAGAAATTGCATCGGGAATGAATACAACAGGCACCATGCGGACATATCTCCATGGGAGTAATGTCTCAAACTGTCTACTCTTTGATCGATTCCTGGGACACCAGTAGTAGTTCCCGAAGGTACATCTGGAGGCTTCCTGTAATCTGTGGACGTTCAGAGTTTTAATGAAAGACAGAAATTGCATCGAGATTGAATACAACAGGCACCACGCGGACTTTTCTCCATGGGAGTAATGTCTCCAACTGTCTATTCTTTGATCGATTCCTGGGACACCTGTAGTAGTTCCCGAAGCACATCTGGAGGCTTCCTGTAATCTGTGGAGGTTCAGAGTTTTGATGAAAGACAGAAATTGCATCGGGATTGAATATAATGGGCACCATGCGGACTTTTCTCCATGGGAGTAATGTCTCAAACTGTCTACGCTTTGATCGATTCCTGGGACACCTGTAGTAGTTTCCGAAGCACATCTGGAGGCTTCCTGTAATCTATGGACGTTCAGAGTTTTGATGAAAGACAGAAATTGCATCGGGATTGAATACAACAGGCACCATGCGGAATTTCTCCATGGGAGTAATGTCTCAAACTGTCTACTCTTTGATCGATTCCAGGGACACCAGTAGTAGTTCCCGAAGGTACATCTGGAGGCTTCCTGTAATCTGTGGACGTTCAGAGTTTTGATGAAAGACAGAAATTGCATCGGGATTGAATACAACAGTCACCAATGCGGACATTTCTCCATCGGAGTAATGTCTCAAACTGTCTACTCTTTGATCGATTCCTGGGACACCAGTAGTAGTTCCCGAAGGTACATCTGGAGGCTTCCTGTAATCTCTGGACGTTCAGAGTTTTGATGAAAGACAGAAATTGCATCGGGATTGAATACAACAGGCACCATGCGGACATTTCTCCATGGGAGTAATGTCTCAAACTGTCTACTATTTGATCGATTCCTGGGACACCAGTAGTAGTTCCCGAAGGTACATCTGGAGACCTCCTGTAATCTGTGGACGTTCAGAGTTTTGATGAAAGACAGAAATTGCATCGGGATTGAATACAACAGGCACCATGCGGACATTTCTCCATATGAGTAATGTCTCAAACTGTCTACGCTTTGATCGATTACTGGGACACCTGTGGTAGTTTCCGAAGCACATCTGGAGGCTTCCTGTAATCTATGGACGTTCAGAGTTTTGATGAAAGACAGAAGTTGCATCAGGATTGAATACAACAGGCACCATGCGGACATTTCTCCATGGGTGTAATGTCTCAAACTGTCTACTCTTTGATCGATTCCTGGGACACCAGTAGTAGTTCCCGAAGGTACATCTGGAGGCTTCCTGTAATCTGTGGACGTTCAGAGTTTTGATGAAGGACAGAAATTGCATCGGGATTGAATACAACAGGCACCATGCGGACATTTCTCCATGGGAGTAATGTCTCAAACTGTCTACGCTTTGATCGATTCCTGGGACACCTGTAGTAGTTCCCGAAGCACATCTGGAGGCTTCCTGTAATCTATGGACGTTCAGAGTTTTGGTGAAAGACAGAAATTACATCGGGATTGAATACAACAGGCACCATGCGGACATTTCTCCATGGGAGTAATGTCTCAAACTGTCTACTCTTTGATCGATTCCTGGGACACCAGTAGTAGTTCCCGAAGGTACATCTGGAGGCTTCCTGTAATCTGTGGACGTTCAGAGCTTTGATGAAAGACAGAAATTGCATCGGGATTGAATACAACAGGCACCATGCGGACATTTCTCCATGGGAGTAATGTCTCAAACTGTCTACTCTTTGATCGATTCCTGGGACACCAGTACTAGTTCCCGAAGGTACATCTGGAGGCTTCCTGTAATCTGTGGACGTTCAGAGTTTTGATGAAAGACAGAAATTGCATCGGGATTGAATATAATGGGCACCATGCGGACTTTTCTCCATGGGAGTAATGTCTCAAACTGTCTACATTTTGATCGATTCCTGGGACACCAGTAGTAGTTTCCGAAGCACATCTGGAGGCTTCCTGTAATCTATGGACGTTCAGAGTTTTGATGAAAGACAGAAATTGCATCGGGAATGAATACAACAGGCACCATGCGGACATTTCTCCATGGGAGTAATGTCTCAATCTGCCCACTCTTTGATCGATTCCTGGGACACCAGTAGTAGTTCCCGAAGGTACATCTGGAGGCTTCCTGTAATCTGTGGACGTTCAGAGTTTTAATGAAAGACAGAAATTGCATCGGGATTGAATACAACAGGCACCATGCGGACTTTTCTCCATGGGAGTAATGTCTCAAACTGTCTACGCTTTGATCGATTCCTGGGACACCTGTAGTAGTTCCCGAAGCACATCTGGAGGCTTCCTGTAATCTGTGGACGTTCAGAGTTTTGATGAAAGACAGAAATTGCATCGGGATTGAATATAATGAGCACCATGCGGAATTTCTCCATGGGAGTAATGTCTCAAACTGTCTACTCTTTGATCCATTCCAGGGACACCAGTAGTAGTTCCCGAAGGTACATCTGGAGGCTTCCTGTAATCTGTGGACGTTTAGAGTTTTGATGAAAGACAGAAATTGCATCGGGATTGAATACAACAGGCACCAATGCGGACATTTCTTAATGGGAGTAATGTCTCAAACTGTCTACTCTTTGATCGATTCCTGGGACACCAGTAGTAGTTCCCGAAGGTACATCTGGAGGCTTCCTGTAATCTCTCGACGTTCAGAGTATTGATGAAAGACAGAAATTGCATGGGGATTGAATACAACAGGCACCATGCGGACATTTCTCCATGGGAGTAATGTCTCAAACTGTCTACTCTTTGATCTATTCCTGGGACACCAGTAGTAGTTCCCGAAGGTACATCTGGAGGCTTCCTTTAATCTGTGGACGTTCAGAGTTTTGATGAAAGACAGAAATTGCATCGGGACGAATATAATGGGCACCATGCGCACTTTTCTCCATGGGAGTAATGTCTCAAACTGTCTACGCTTTGATCGATTCCTGGGACACCAGTAGTAGTTTCCGAAGCAAATCTGGAGGCTCCCTGTAATCTATGGACGTTCAGAGTTTTGATGAAAGACAGAAATTGCATCGGGATTGAATACAACAGGCACCATGCGGACATTTCTCCATGGGAGTAATGTCTCAAACTGTCTACTCTTTGATCGATTCCTGGGACACCTGTAGTAGTTCCCGAAGCACATCTGGAGGCTTCCTGTAATCTGTGGACGTTCAGAGTTTTGATGAAAGACAGAAATTGCATCGGGATTGAATATAATGTGCACCATGCGGACTTTTCTCCATGGGAGTAATGTCTCAAACTGTCTACGCTTTGATCGATTCCTGGGACACCTGTAGTAGTTTCCGAAGCACATCTGGAGGCTTCCTCTAATCTATGGACGTTCAGAGTTTTGATGAAAGACAGAAATTGCATCGGGATTGAATACAACAGGCACCATGCGGAATTTCTCCATGGGAGTAATGTCTCAAACTGTCTACTCTTTGATCGATTCCAGGGACACCAGAAGTAGTTCCCGAAGGTACATCTGGAGGCTTCCTGTAATCTGTGGACGTTCAGAGTTTTGATGAAAGACAGAAATTGCATCGGGATTGAATACAACAGGCACCATGCGGACATTTGTCCATGGGAGTAATGTCTCAAACTGTCTACTCTTTGATCGATTCCTGGGACACCAGTAGTAGTTCCCCTAAGGTACATCAGGAGGCTTCCTGTAATCTGTGGACATTCAGAGTTTTGATGAAAGACAGAAATTGCATCGGGATTGAATACAACAGGCACCATGCGGACATTTCTCCATGGGAATAATGTCTCAAACTGTCTACTCTTTGATCGATTCCTGGGACACCAGTAGTAGTTCCCGAAGGTACATCTGGAGGCTTCCTGTAATCTGTGGACGTTCAGAGTTTTGATGAAAGACAGAAATTGCATCGGGATTGAATACAACAGGCACCATGCGGACATTTCTCCATGGGAGTAATGTCTCAAACTGTCTACGCTTTGATCGATTCCTGGGACACCTGTAGTAGTTCCCGAAGCACATCTGGAGGCTTCCTGTAATCTATGGACGTTCAGAGTTTTGATGAAAGACAGATATTGCATCGGGATTGAATACAACAGGCACCATGCGGTCATTTCTCCATGGGAGTAATGTCTCAAACTGTCTACTCTTTGATCGATTCCTGGGACACCAGTAGTAGTTCCCAAAGGTACATCTGGAGGCTTCCTGTAATCTGTGGACGTTCAGAGCTTTGATGAAAGACAGAAATTGCATCGGGATTGAATACAAGAGGCACCATGCGGACATTTCTCCATGGGAGTAATGTCTCAAACTGTCTACTCTTTGATCGATTCCTGGGATACCAGTTGTAGTTCCCGAAGGTACATCTGGAGGCTTCCTGTAATCTGTGGACGTTCAGAGTTTTGATGAAAGACAGAAATTGCATCGGGATTGAATACAACAGGCACCATGCGGACATTTCTCCATGGGAGTAATGTCTCAAACTGTCTACTCTTTGATCGATTCCTGGGACACTAGTAGTAGTTCCCGAAGGTACATCTGGAGGCTTCCTGTAATCTGTGTACGTTCAGAGTTTTGACGAAAGACAGAAATTGCATCGGGATTGAATACAACAGGCACCATGCGGATATTTCTCCATGGGAGTAATGTCTCAAACTGACTACTCTTTGATCGATTCCTGGGACACCAGTAGTAGTTCCCGAAGGTACATCTGGAGGATTCCTGTAATCTGTGGACGTTCAGAGTTTTGATGAAAGACAGAAATTGCATCGGGATTGAATACAACAGACACCATGCGGACATATCTCCATGGGAGTAATGTCTCAAACTGTCTACTCTTTGATCGATTCCTGGGACACCAGTAGTAGTTCCCGAAGGTACATCTGGAGGCTTCCTGTAATCTGTGGACGTTCAGAGTTTTGATGAAAGACAGAAATTGCATCGGGATTGAATATAATGGCCACCATGCGGACTTTTCTCCATGGGAGTAATGTCTCAAACTGTCTACACTTTGATCAATTCCTGGGACACCAGTAGTAGTTTCCGAAGCACATCTGGAGGCTTCCTGTAATCTATGGACGTTCAGAGTTTTGATGAAAGACAGAAATTGCATCGGGAATGAATACAACAGGCACCATGCGGACATTTCTCCATGGGAGTAATGTCTCAAACTGTCTACTCTTTGATCGATTCCTGGGACACCAGTAGTAGTTCCCGAAGGTACATCTTGAGGCTTCCTGTAATCTGTGGACGTTCAGAGTTTTGATGAAAGACAGAAATTGCATCGGGATTGAATATAATGGGCACCATGCGGACTTTTCTCCATGGGAGTAATGTCTCAAACTGTCTACAATTTGATCGATTCCTGGGACACCAGTAGTACTTTCCGAAGCACATCTGGAGGCTTCCTGTAATCTATGGACGTTCAGAGTTTTGATGAAAGACAGAAATTGCATCGGGAATGAATACAACAGGCACCATGCGGACATTTCTCCATGGGAGTAATGTCTCAAACTGTCTACTCTTTGATCGATTCCTGAGACACCAGTAGTAGTTCCCGAAGGTACATCTGGAGGCTTCCTGTAATCTGTGGACGTTCAGAGTTTTGATGAAATACAGAAATTGCATTGGGATTGAATACAACAGGCACCATGCGGACATTTCTCCATGGGAGTATTGTCTCAAACTGTCTACGCTTTGATCGATTCCTGGGACACCTGTAGTAGTTCCCGAAGCACATCTGGAGGCTTCCTGTAATCTATGGTCGTTCAGAGTTTTGATGAAAGACAGAAATTGCATCGGGATTAAATATATAATGGGCACCATGCGACCTTTTCTCCATGGGAGTAATGTCTCAAACTGTCTACGCTTTGATCGATTCCTGGGACACCAGTAGTAGTTTCCGAAGCAAATCTGGAGGCTTCCTGTAATCTATGGACGTTCAGAGTTTTGATGAAAGACAGAAATTGCATCGGGATTGAATACAACAGGCACCATGCGGACATTTCTCCATGGGAGTAATGTCTCAAACTGTCTACGCTTTGATCGATTCCTGGGACACCTGTAGTAGTTCCCGAAGCATATCTGGAGGCTTCCTGTAATCTGTGGACGTTCAGAGTTATGATGAAAGACAGAAATTGCATCAGGATTGAATGTAATGGGCACCATGCGGACTTTTCTCCATGGGAGTAATGTCTCAAACTGTCTACGCTTTGATCGATTCCTGGGACACCTGTAGTAGTTTCCGAAGCACATCTGGAGGCTTCCTGTAATCTATGGACGTTCAGAGTTTTGATGAAAGACAGAAATTGCATCGGGATTGAATACAACAGGCACCATGCGGAATTTCTCCATGGGAGTAATGTCTCAAACTGTCTACTCTTTGATCGATTCCAGGGACACCAGTAGTAGTTCCCGAAGGTACATCTGGATGCTTCCTGTAATCTGTGGACGTTCAGAGTTTTGATGAAAGACAGAAATTACATCGGGATTGAATACAACAGGCACCAATGCGGACATTTCTCCATGGGAGTAATGTCTCAAACTGTCTACTCTTTGATCGATTCCTGGGACACCAGTAGTAGTTCCCGAAGGTACATCTGGAGGCTTCCTGTAATCTCTGGACGTTCAGAGTTTTGATGAAAGACAGAAATTGCATCGGGATTGAATACAACAGGCACCATGCGGACATTTCTCCATGGGAGTAATGTCTCAAACTGTCTACTCTTTGATCGATTCCTGGGACACCAGTAGTAGTTCCCGAAGGTACATCTGGAGGCTTCCTGTAATCTGTGTACGTTCAGAGTTTTGATGAAAGACAGAAATTGCATCGGGATTGAATACAACAGGCAACATGCGGACATTTCTCCATGGGAGTAATGTCTCAAACTGTCTACTCTTTGATGGATTCCTGGGACACCAGTAGTAGTTCCGGAAGGTACATCTGGAGGCTTCCTGTAATCTGTGGACGTTCAGAGTTTTGATGAAAGACAGGAATTGCATCGGGATTGAATACAACAGGCACCATGCGGACATTTCTCCATGGGAGTAATGTCTCAAACTGTCTACTCTTTGATCGATTCCTGGGACACCTGTAGTAGTTCCCGCAGGTACATCTGGAGGCTTCCTGTAATCTGTGGACGTTCAGAGTTTTGATGAAAGACAGAAATTGCATCGGGATTGAATATAATAGGCACCATGCGGACTTTTCTCCATGGGAGTAATGTCTCAAACTGTCTACACTTTGATCAATTCCTGGGACACCAGTAGTAGTTTCCGAAGCACATCTGGAGGCTTCCTGTAATCTATGGACGTGCAGAGTTTTGATGAAAGACAGAAATTGCATCGGGAATGAATACAACAGGCACCATGCGGACATATCTCCATGGGAGTAATGTCTCAAACTGTCTACTCTTTGATCGATTCCTGGGACACCAGTAGTAGTTCCCGAAGGTACATCTGGAGGCTTCCTGTAATCTGTGGACGTTCAGAGTTTTAATGAAAGACAGAAATTGCATCGGGATTGAATACAACAGGCACCATGCGGACTTTTCTCCATGGGAGTAATGTCTCCAACTGTCTATTCTTTGATCGATTCCTGGGACACCTGTAGTAGTTCCCGAAGCACATCTGGAGGCTTCCTGTAATCTGTGGAGGTTCAGAGTTTTGATGAAAGACAGAAATTGCATCGGGATTGAATATAATGGGCACCATGCGGACTTTTCTCCATGGGAGTAATGTCTCAAACTGTCTACGCTTTGATCGATTCCTGGGACACCTGTAGTAGTTTCCGAAGCACATCTGGAGGCTTCCTGTAATCTATGGACGTTCAGAGTTTTGATGAAAGACAGAAATTGCATCGGGATTGAATACAACAGGCACCATGCGGAATTTCTCCATGGGAGTAATGTATAAACTGTCTACTCTTTGATCGATTCCAGGGACACCAGTAGTAGTTCCCGAAGGTACATCTGGAGGCTTCCTGTAATCTGTGGACGTTCAGAGTTTTGATGAAAGACAGAAATTGCATCGGGATTGAATACAACAGTCACCAATGCGGACATTTCTCCATCGGAGTAATGTCTCAAACTGTCTACTCTTTGATCGATTCCTGGGACACCAGTAGTAGTTCCCGAAGGTACATCTGGAGGCTTCCTGTAATCTCTGGACGTTCAGAGTTTTGATGAAAGACAGAAATTGCATCGGGATTGAATACAACAGGCACCATGCGGACATTTCTCCATGGGAGTAATGTCTCAAACTGTCTACTCTTTGATCGATTCCTGGGACACCAGTAGTAGTTCCCGAAGGTACATCTGGAGACCTCCTGTAATCTGTGGACGTTCAGAGTTTTGATGAAAGACAGAAATTGCATCGGGATTGAATACAACAGGCACCATGCGGACATTTCTCCATATGAGTAATGTCTCAAACTGTCTACGCTTTGATCGATTACTGGGACACCTGTGGTAGTTTCCGAAGCACATCTGGAGGCTTCCTGTAATCTATGGACGTTCAGAGTTTTGATGAAAGACAGAAGTTGCATCAGGATTGAATACAACAGGCACCATGCGGACATTTCTCCATGGGTGTAATGTCTCAAACTGTCTACTCTTTGATCGATTCCTGGGACACCAGTAGTAGTTCCCGAAGGTACATCTGGAGGCTTCCTGTAATCTGTGGACGTTCAGAGTTTTGATGAAGGACAGAAATTGCATCGGGATTGAATACAACAGGCACCATGCGGACATTTCTCCATGGGAGTAATGTCTCAAACTGTCTACGCTTTGATCGATTCCTGGGACACTTGTAGTAGTTCCCGAAGCACATCTGGAGGCTTCCTGTAATCTATGGACGTTCAGAGTTTTGGTGAAAGACAGAAATTACATCGGGATTGAATACAACAGGCACCATGCGGACATTTCTCCATGGGAGTAATGTCTCAAACTGTCTACTCTTTGATCGATTCCTGGGACACCAGTAGTAGTTCCCGAAGGTACATCTGGAGGCTTCCTGTAATCTGTGGACGTTCAGAGCTTTGATGAAAGACAGAAATTGCATCGGGATTGAATACAACAGGCACCATGCGGACATTTCTCCATGGGAGTAATGTCTCAAACTGTCTACTCTTTGATCGATTCCTGGGACACCAGTTGTAGTTCCCGAAGGTACATCTGGAGGCTTCCTGTAATCTGTGGACGTTCAGAGTTTTGATGAAAGACAGAAATTGCATCGGGATTGAATACAACAGGCACCATGTGGACATTTCTCCATGGGAGTAATGTCTCAAACTGTCTACTCTTTGATCGATTCCTGGGACACCAGTAGTAGTTCCCGAAGGTACATCTGGAGGCTTCCTGTAATCTGTGGACGTTCAGTGTTTTGATGAAAGACAGAAATTGCATCGGGATTGAATACAACAGGCACCATGCGGACATTCCTCCATGGGAGTAATGTCTCAAACTGTCTACTCTTTGATCGATTCCTGGGACACCAGTAGTAGTTCCCGAAGGTACATCTGGAGGCTTCCTGTAATCTGTGGACGTTCAGAGTTTTGATGAAAGACAGAAATTGCATCGGGATTGAATATAATGGGCACCATGCGGACTTTTCTCCATGGGAGTAATGTCTCAAACTGTCTACACTTTGATCGATTCCTGAGACACCAGTAGTTGTTTCCGAAGCACATCTGGAGGCTTCCTGTAATCTTTGGACGTTCAGAGTATTGATGAAAGACAGAAATTGCATCGGGAATGAATACAACAGGCACCATGCGGACATTTCTCCATGGGAGTAATGTCTCAAACTGTCTACGCTTTGATCGATTCCTGGGACACCAGTAGTAGTTCCCGAAGGTACATCTGGAGGCTTCCTGTAATCTATGGACGTTCAGAGTTTTGATGAAACACAGAAATTGCATCGGGATTGAATACAACAAGCACCATGCGGACATTTCTCCATGGGAGGATTGTCTCAAACTGTCTACGTTTTGATCGATTCCTGGGACACCTGTAGTAGTTCCCGAAGCACATCTGCAGGCTTCCTGTAATCTATGGACCTTCAGAGTTTTGATGAAAGACAGAAATTGCATCGGGATTGAATATAATGGGCACCATGCGACCTTTTCTCCATGGGAGTAATGTCTCAAACTGTCTACGCTTTGATCGATTCCTGGGACACCAGTAGTAGTTTCCGAAGCAAATCTGGAGGCTTCCTGTAATCTATGGACGTTCAGAGTTTTGATGAAAGACAGAAATTGCATCGGGATTGAATACAACAGGCACCATGCGGACATTTCTCCATGGGCGTAATGTCTCAAACTGTCTACGCTTTGATCGATTCCTGGGACACCTGTAGTAGTTCCCGAAGCACATCTGGAGGCTTCCTGTAATCTATGGACGTTCAGAGTTTTGATGAAAGACAGAAATTGCATCGGGATTGAATATAATGGGCACCATGCTGACTTTCCTCCATGGGAGTAATGTCTCAAACTGTCTACGCTTTGATCGATTCCTGGGACACCTGTAGTAGTTTCCGAAGCACATCTGGAGGCTTCCTGTAATCTATGGACGTTCAGAGTTTTGATGAAAGACAGAAATTGCATCGGGATTGAATACAACAGGATCCATGCGGAATTTCTCCATGGCAGTAATGTCTCAAACTGTCTACTCTTTGATCGATTCCAGGGACACCAGTAGTAGTTCCCGAAGGTACATCTGGAGGCTTCCTGTAATCTATGGACGTTCAGAGTTTTGATGAAACACAGAAATTGCATCGGGATTGAATACAACAAGCACCATGCGGACATTTCTCCATGGGAGGATTGTCTCAAACTGTCTACGTTTTGATCGATTCCTGGGACACCTGTAGTAGTTCCCGAAGCACATCTGCAGGCTTCCTGTAATCTATGGACCTTCAGAGTTTTGATGAAAGACAGAAATTGCATCGGGATTGAATATAATGGGCACCATGCGACCTTTTCTCCATGGGAGTAATGTCTCAAACTGTCTACGCTTTGATCGATTCCTGGGACACCAGTAGTAGTTTCCGAAGCAAATCTGGAGGCTTCCTGTAATCTATGGACGTTCAGAGTTTTGATGAAAGACAGAAATTGCATCGGGATTGAATACAACAGGCACCATGCGGACATTTCTCCATGGGCGTAATGTCTCAAACTGTCTACGCTTTGATCGATTCCTGGGACACCTGTAGTAGTTCCCGAAGCACATCTGGAGGCTTCCTGTAATCTATGGACGTTCAGAGTTTTGATGAAAGACAGAAATTGCATCGGGAATGAATACAACAGGCACCATGCGAACATTTCTCCATGGGAGTAATGTCTCAAACTGTCTACGCTTTGATCGATTCCTGGGACACCTGTAGTAGTTCCCGAAGGTACATCTGGAGGCTTCCTGTAATCTGTGTACGTTCAGAGTTTTGATGAAAGACAGAAATTGCATCGGGATTGAATACAACAGGCACCATGCGGACATTTCTCCATGGGAGTAATGTCTCAAACTGTCTACTCTTTGATCGATTCCTGGGACACCAGTAGTAGTTCCTGAAGGTACATCTGGAGGCTTCCTGTAATCTGTGGACGTTCAGAGTTTTGATGAAAGACAGGAATTGCATCGGGATTGAATACAACAGGCACCATGCGAACATTTCTCCATGGGAGTAATGTCTCAAACTGTCTACTCTTTGATCGATTCCTGGGACACCTGTAGTAGTTCCCGAAGGTACATCTGGAGGCTTCCTGTAATCTGTGGACGTTCAGAGTTTTGATGAAAGACAGAAATTGCATCGGGATTGAATACAACAGGCACCATGCGGACTTTTCTCCATGGGAGTAATGTCTCAAACTGTCTACGCTTTGATCGATTCCTGGGACACCTGTAGTAGTTCCCGAAGCACATCTGGAGGCTTCCTGTAATCTGTGGAGGTTCAGAGTTTTGATGAAAGACAGAAATTGCATCGGGATTGAATACAACAGGCACCATGCGGACATTTCTAAATATGAGTAATGTCTCAAACTGTCTACGCTTTGATCGATTACTGGGACACCAGTAGTACTTTCCGAAGCACATCTGGAGGCTTCCTGTAACTATGGACGTTCAGAGTTTTGATGAAAGACAGAAATTGCATCGGGAATGAATACAACAGGCACCATGCGGACATTTCTCCATGGGAGTAATGTCTCAAACTGTCTACTCTTTGATCGATTCCTGGGACACCGGTAGTAGTTCCTGAAGGTACATCTGGAGGCTTCCTGTAATCTGTGGACGTTCAGAGTTTTGATGAAAGACAGAAATTGCATCGGGATTGAATACAACAGGCACCAATGCGGACATTTCTCCATGGGAGTAGTGTCTCAAACTGTCTACTCTTTGATCGATTCCTGGGACACCAGTAGTAGTTCCCGAAGGTACATCTGGAGGCTTCCTGTAATCTCTGGACGTTCAGAGTTTTGATGAAAGACAGAAATTGCATCGGGATTGAATACAACAGGCACCATGCGGACATTTCTCCATGGGAGTAATGTCTCAAACTGTCTACTCTTTGATCGATTCCTGGGACACCAGTGGTAGTTCCCGAAGGTACATCTGGAGGCTTCCTGTAATCTGTGTACGTTCAGAGTTTTGATGAAAGACAGAAATTGCATCGGGATTGAATACAACAGGCACCATGCGGACATTTCTCCATGGGAGTAATGTCTCAAACTGTCTACTCTTTGATCGATTCCTGGGACACCAGTAGTAGTTCCTGAAGGTACATCTGGAGGCTTCCTGTAATCTGTGGACGTTCAGAGTTTTGATGAAAGACAGGAATTGCATCGGGATTGAATACAACAGGCACCATGCGAACATTTCTCCATGGGAGTAATGTCTCAAACTGTCTACTCTTTGATCGATTCCTGGGACACCAGTAGTAGTTCCCGAAGGTACATCTGGAGGCTTCCTGTAATCTGTGGACGTTCAGAGTTTTGATGAAAGACAGAAATTGCATCGGGATTGATTATAATGGGCACCATGCGGACTTTTCTCCACGGGAGTATTGTCTCAAACTGTCTACAATTTGATCGATTCCTGGGACACCAGTAGTACTTTCCGAAGCACATCTGGAGGCTTCCTGTAACTATGGACGTTCAGAGTTTTGATGAAAGACAGAAATTGCATCGGGAATGAATACAACAGGCACCATGCGGACATTTCTCCATGGGAGTAATGTCTCAAACTGTCTACTCTTTGATCGATTCCTGGGACACCAGTAGTAGTTCCCGAAGGTACATCTGGAGGCTTCCTGTAATCTGTGTACGTTCAGAGTTTTGATGAAAGACAGAAATTGCATCGGGATTGAATACAACAGGCACCATGCGGACATTTCTCCATGGGAGTAATGTCTCAAACTGTCTACTCTTTGATCGATTCCTGGGACACCAGTAGTAGTTCCTGAAGGTACATCTGGAGGCTTCCTGTAATCTGTGGACGTTCAGAGTTTTGATGAAAGACAGGAATTGCATCGGGATTGAATACAACAGGCACCATGCGAACATTTCTCCATGGGAGTAATGTCTCAAACTGTCTACTCTTTGATCGATTCCTGGGACACCTGTAGTAGTTCCCGAAGGTACATCTGGAGGCTTCCTGTAATCTGTGGACGTTCAGAGTTTTGATGAAAGACAGAAATTGCATCGGGATTGAATACAACAGGCACCATGCGGACTTTTCTCCATGGGAGTAATGTCTCAAACTGTCTACGCTTTGATCGATTCCTGGGACACCTGTAGTAGTTCCCGAAGCACATCTGGAGGCTTCCTGTAATCTGTGGAGGTTCAGAGTTTTGATGAAAGACAGAAATTGCATCGGGATTGAATACAACAGGCACCATGCGGACATTTCTAAATATGAGTAATGTCTCAAACTGTCTACGCTTTGATCGATTACTGGGACACCAGTAGTACTTTCCGAAGCACATCTGGAGGCTTCCTGTAACTATGGACGTTCAGAGTTTTGATGAAAGACAGAAATTGCATCGGGAATGAATACAACAGGCACCATGCGGACATTTCTCCATGGGAGTAATGTCTCAAACTGTCTACTCTTTGATCGATTCCTGGGACACCGGTAGTAGTTCCTGAAGGTACATCTGGAGGCTTCCTGTAATCTGTGGACGTTCAGAGTTTT
The DNA here is from genome assembly GCF_023897955.1 of Schistocerca gregaria. Lineage (NCBI taxonomy): Eukaryota > Metazoa > Arthropoda > Insecta > Orthoptera > Acrididae > Schistocerca > Schistocerca gregaria. The sequence continues at coordinate 3,258,941 of NW_026061730.1, read as the reverse complement.
GATGAAAGACAGAAATTGCATCGGGATTGAATACAACAGGCACCAATGCGGACATTTCTCCATGGGAGTAATGTCTCAAACTGTCTACTCTTTGATCGATTCCTGGGACACCAGTAGTAGTTCCCGAAGGTACATCTGGAGGCTTCCTGTAATCTCTGGACGTTCAGAGTTTTGATGAAAGACAGAAATTGCATCGGGATTGAATACAACAGGCACCATGCGGACATTTCTCCATGGGAGTAATGTCTCAAACTGTCTACTCTTTGATCGATTCCTGGGACACCAGTGGTAGTTCCCGAAGGTACATCTGGAGGCTTCCTGTAATCTGTGTACGTTCAGAGTTTTGATGAAAGACAGAAATTGCATCGGGATTGAATACAACAGGCACCATGCGGACATTTCTCCATGGGAGTAATGTCTCAAACTGTCTACTCTTTGATCGATTCCTGGGACACCAGTAGTAGTTCCTGAAGGTACATCTGGAGGCTTCCTGTAATCTGTGGACGTTCAGAGTTTTGATGAAAGACAGGAATTGCATCGGGATTGAATACAACAGGCACCATGCGAACATTTCTCCATGGGAGTAATGTCTCAAACTGTCTACTCTTTGATCGATTCCTGGGACACCTGTAGTAGTTCCCGAAGGTACATCTGGAGGCTTCCTGTAATCTGTGGACGTTCAGAGTTTTGATGAAAGACAGAAATTGCATCGGGATTGAATACAACAGGCACCATGCGGACTTTTCTCCATGGGAGTAATGTCTCAAACTGTCTACGCTTTGATCGATTCCTGGGACACCTGTAGTAGTTCCCGAAGCATATCTGGAGGCTTCCTGTAATCTGTGGAGGTTCAGAGTTTTGATGAAAGACAGAAATTGCATCGGGATTGAATATAATGGGCACCATGCGGACTTTTCTCCATGGGAGTAATGTCTCAAACTGTCTACGCTTTGATCGATTCCTGGGACACCTGTAGTAGTTTCCGAAGCACATCTGGAGGCTTCCTGTAATCTATGGACGTTCAGAGTTTTGATGAAAGACAGAAATTGCATCGGGATTGAATACAACAGGCACCATGCGGAATTTCTCCATGGGAGTAATGTCTCAAACTGTCTACTCTTTCATCGATTCCAGGGACACCAGTAGTAGTTCCCGAAGGTACATCTGGAGCCTTCCTGTAATCTGTGGACGTTCAGAGTTTTGATGAAAGACAGAAATTGCATCGGGATTGAATACAACAGGCACCAATGCGGACATTTCTCCATCGGAGTAATGTCTCAAACTGTCTACTCTTTGATCGATTCCTGGGACACCAGTAGTAGTTCCCGAAGGTACATCTGGAGGCTTCCTGTAATCTCTGGACGTTCAGAGTTTTGATGAAAGACAGAAATTGCATCGGGATTGAATACAACAGGCAACATGCGGACATTTCTCCATGGGAGTAATGTCTCAAACTGTCTACTCTTTGATCGATTCCTGGGACACCAGTAGTAGTTCCCGAAGGTACATCTGGAGACTTCCTGTAATCTGTGGACGTTCAGAGTTTTGATGAAAGACAGAAATTGCATCGGGATTGAATACAACAGGCACCATGCGGACATTTCTAAATATGAGTAATGTCTCAAACTGTCTACGCTTTGATCGATTACTGGGACACCTGTAGTAGTTTCCGAAGCACATCTGGAGGCTTCCTGTAATCTATGGACGTTCAGAGTTTTGATGAAAGACAGAAATTGCATCAGGATTGAATACAACAGGCACCATGCGGACATTTCTCCATGGGTGTAATGTCTCAAACTGTCTACTCTTTGATCGATTCCTGGGACACCAGTAGTAGTTCCCCAAGGTACATCTGGAGGCTTCCTGTAATCTGTGGACGTTCAGAGTTTTGATGAAAGACAGAAATTGCATCGGGATTGAATACAACAGGCACCATGCGGACATTTCTCCATGGGAGTAATGTCTCAAACTGTCTACTCTTTGATCGATTCCTGGGACACCAGTAGTAGTTCCCGAAGGTACATCTGGAGGCTTCCTGTAATCTGTGGACGTTCAGAGTTTTGATGAAAGACAGAAATTGCATCGGGATTGAATACAACAGGCACCATGGGGACATTTCTCCATGGGAGTAATGTCTCAAACTGTCTACTCTTTGTTCGATTCCTGGGACACCAGTAGTAGTTCCCGAAGGTACATCTGGAGGCTTCCTGTAATCTGTGGACGTTCAGAGTTTTGATGAAAGACAGAAATTGCATCGGGATTGAATACAACAGGCACCATGGGGACATTTCTCCATGGGAGTAATGTCTCAAACTGTCTACTCTTTGTTCGATTCCTGGGACACCAGTAGTAGTTCCCGAAGGTACATCTGGAGGCTTCCTGTAATCTGTGGACGTTCAGAGTTTTGATGAAAGACAGAAATTGCATCGGGATTGAATACAACAGGCACCTCGCGGACATTTCTCCATGTGAGTTATGTCTCAAACTGTCTACGCTTTGATCGATTCCTGGGACACCTGTAGTAGTTCCTGAAGCACATCTGGAGGCTTCCTGTAATCTATGGACGTTCAGAGTTTTGATGAAAGACAGAAATTGCATCGGGATTGAATATAATGGGCACCATGCGGACTTTTCTCCATGGGAGTAATGTCTCAAACTGTCTACGCTTTGATCGATTCCTGGGACACCTGTAGTAGTTTCCGAAGCACATCTGGAGGCTTCCTGTAATCTATGGACGTTCAGAGTTTTGATGAAAGACAGAAATTGCATCGGGATTGAATACAACAGGATCCATGCGGAATTTCTCCATGGCAGTAATGTCTCAAACTGTCTACTCTTTGATCGATTCCAGGGACACCAGTAGTAGTTCCCGAAGGTACATCTGTAGGCTTCCTGTAATCTGTGGACGTTCAGAGTTTTGATGAAAGACAGAAATTGCATTGGGATTGAATACAACAGGCACCAATGCGGACATTTCTCCATGGGAGTAATGTCTCAAACTGTCTACTCTTTGATCGATTCCTGGGACACCAGTAGTAGTTCCCGAAGGTACATCTGGAGGCTCCCTGTAATCTCTGGACGTTCAGAGTTTTGATGAAAGACAGAAATTGCATCGGGATTGAATACAACAGGCATCATGCGGACGTTTCTCCATGCCAGTAATGTCTCAAACTGTCTACTCTTTGATCGATTCCTGGGACACCAGTAGTAGTTCCCGAAGGCACATCTGGAGGCTTCCTGTAATCTATGGACTTTCAGAGTTTTGATGAAAGACAGAAATTGCATCGGGATTGAATACAACAGGCACCATGCGGACATTTCTCCATGGGAGTAATGTCTCTAACTGTCTACTCTTTGATCGATTCCTGGGACACCAGTAGTAGTTCCCGAAGGTACATCTGGAGGCTTCCTGTAATCTGTGGACGTTCAGAGTTTTGATGAAAGACAGAAATTGCATCGGGATTGAATACAACAGGCACCATGCGGACATTTCTCCATGGGAGTAATGTCTCAAACTGTCTACGCTTTGATCGATTCCTGGGACACCTGTAGTAGTTTCCGAAGCACATCTGGAGGCTTCCTGTAATCTATGGACGTTCAGAGTTTTGATGAAAGGCAGAAATTGCATCGGGATTGAATACAACAGGCACCATGCGGACATATCTCCATGGGAGTAATGTCTCAAACGGTCTACTCTTTGATCGATTCCTGGGACACCAGTAGTAGTTCCCGAAGGTACATCTGGAGGCTTCCTGTAATCTGTGGACGTTCGGAGTTTTGATGAAAGACAGAAATTGCATCGGGATTGAATATAATGGCCACCATGCGGACTTTTCTCCATGGGAGTAATGTCTCAAACTGTCTACACTTTGATCAATTCCTGGGACACCAGTAGTAGTTTCCGAAGCACATCTGGAGGCTTCCTGTAATCTATGGACGTTCAGAGTTTTGATGAAAGACAGAAATTGCATCGGGAATGAATACAACAGGCACCATGCGGACATTTCTCCATGGGAGTAATGTCTCAAACTGTCTACTCTTTGATCGATTCCTGGGACACCAGTAGTAGTTCCCGAAGGTACATCTGGAGGCTTCCTGTAATCTGTGGACGTTCAGAGTTTTGATGAAAGACAGAAATTGCATCGGGATTGATTATAATGGGCACCATGCGGACTTTTCTCCACGGGAGTATTGTCTCAAACTGTCTACAATTTGATCGATTCCTGGGACACCAGTAGTACTTTCCGAAGCACATCTGGAGGCTTCCTGTAACTATGGACGTTCAGAGTTTTGATGAAAGACAGAAATTGCATCGGGAATGAATACAACAGGCACCATGCGGACATTTCTCCATGGGAGTAATGTCTCAAACTGTCTACTCTTTGATCGATTCCTGGGACACCAGTAGTAGTTCCCGAAGGTACATCTGGAGGCTTCCTGTAATCTGTGTACGTTCAGAGTTTTGATGAAAGACAGAAATTGCATCGGGATTGAATACAACAGGCACCATGCGGACATTTCTCCATGGGAGTAATGTCTCAAACTGTCTACTCTTTGATCGATTCCTGGGACACCAGTAGTAGTTCCTGAAGGTACATCTGGAGGCTTCCTGTAATCTGTGGACGTTCAGAGTTTTGATGAAAGACAGGAATTGCATCGGGATTGAATACAACAGGCACCATGCGAACATTTCTCCATGGGAGTAATGTCTCAAACTGTCTACTCTTTGATCGATTCCTGGGACACCTGTAGTAGTTCCCGAAGGTACATCTGGAGGCTTCCTGTAATCTGTGGACGTTCAGAGTTTTGATGAAAGACAGAAATTGCATCGGGATTGAATACAACAGGCACCATGCGGACTTTTCTCCATGGGAGTAATGTCTCAAACTGTCTACGCTTTGATCGATTCCTGGGACACCTGTAGTAGTTCCCGAAGCACATCTGGAGGCTTCCTGTAATCTGTGGAGGTTCAGAGTTTTGATGAAAGACAGAAATTGCATCGGGATTGAATACAACAGGCACCATGCGGACATTTCTAAATATGAGTAATGTCTCAAACTGTCTACGCTTTGATCGATTACTGGGACACCAGTAGTACTTTCCGAAGCACATCTGGAGGCTTCCTGTAACTATGGACGTTCAGAGTTTTGATGAAAGACAGAAATTGCATCGGGAATGAATACAACAGGCACCATGCGGACATTTCTCCATGGGAGTAATGTCTCAAACTGTCTACTCTTTGATCGATTCCTGGGACACCGGTAGTAGTTCCTGAAGGTACATCTGGAGGCTTCCTGTAATCTGTGGACGTTCAGAGTTTTGATGAAAGACAGAAATTGCATCGGGATTGAATACAACAGGCACCAATGCGGACATTTCTCCATGGGAGTAATGTCTCAAACTGTCTACTCTTTGATCGATTCCTGGGACACCAGTAGTAGTTCCCGAAGGTACATCTGGAGGCTTCCTGTAATCTCTGGACGTTCAGAGTTTTGATGAAAGACAGAAATTGCATCGGGATTGAATACAACAGGCACCATGCGGACATTTCTCCATGGGAGTAATGTCTCAAACTGTCTACTCTTTGATCGATTCCTGGGACACCAGTGGTAGTTCCCGAAGGTACATCTGGAGGCTTCCTGTAATCTGTGTACGTTCAGAGTTTTGATGAAAGACAGAAATTGCATCGGGATTGAATACAACAGGCACCATGCGGACATTTCTCCATGGGAGTAATGTCTCAAACTGTCTACTCTTTGATCGATTCCTGGGACACCAGTAGTAGTTCCTGAAGGTACATCTGGAGGCTTCCTGTAATCTGTGGACGTTCAGAGTTTTGATGAAAGACAGGAATTGCATCGGGATTGAATACAACAGGCACCATGCGAACATTTCTCCATGGGAGTAATGTCTCAAACTGTCTACTCTTTGATCGATTCCTGGGACACCTGTAGTAGTTCCCGAAGGTACATCTGGAGGCTTCCTGTAATCTGTGGACGTTCAGAGTTTTGATAAAAGACAGAAATTGCATCGGGATTGAATACAACAGGCACCATGCGGACTTTTCTCCATGGGAGTAATGTCTCAAACTGTCTACGCTTTGATCGATTCCTGGGACACCTGTAGTAGTTCCCGAAGCATATCTGGAGGCTTCCTGTAATCTGTGGAGGTTCAGAGTTTTGATGAAAGACAGAAATTGCATCGGGATTGAATATAATGGGCACCATGCGGACTTTTCTCCATGGGAGTAATGTCTCAAACTGTCTACGCTTTGATCGATTCCTGGGACACCTGTAGTAGTTTCCGAAGCACATCTGGAGGCTTCCTGTAATCTATGGACGTTCAGAGTTTTGATGAAAGACAGAAATTGCATCGGGATTGAATACAACAGGCACCATGCGGAATTTCTCCATGGGAGTAATGTCTCAAACTGTCTACTCTTTCATCGATTCCAGGGACACCAGTAGTAGTTCCCGAAGGTACATCTGGAGCCTTCCTGTAATCTGTGGACGTTCAGAGTTTTGATGAAAGACAGAAATTGCATCGGGATTGAATACAACAGGCACCAATGCGGACATTTCTCCATCGGAGTAATGTCTCAAACTGTCTACTCTTTGATCGATTCCTGGGACACCAGTAGTAGTTCCCGAAGGTACATCTGGAGGCTTCCTGTAATCTCTGGACGTTCAGAGTTTTGATGAAAGACAGAAATTGCATCGGGATTGAATACAACAGGCAACATGCGGACATTTCTCCATGGGAGTAATGTCTCAAACTGTCTACTCTTTGATCGATTCCTGGGACACCAGTAGTAGTTCCCGAAGGTACATCTGGAGACTTCCTGTAATCTGTGGACGTTCAGAGTTTTGATGAAAGACAGAAATTGCATCGGGATTGAATACAACAGGCACCATGCGGACATTTCTAAATATGAGTAATGTCTCAAACTGTCTACGCTTTGATCGATTACTGGGACACCTGTAGTAGTTTCCGAAGCACATCTGGAGGCTTCCTGTAATCTATGGACGTTCAGAGTTTTGATGAAAGACAGAAATTGCATCAGGATTGAATACAACAGGCACCATGCGGACATTTCTCCATGGGTGTAATGTCTCAAACTGTCTACTCTTTGATCGATTCCTGGGACACCAGTAGTAGTTCCCCAAGGTACATCTGGAGGCTTCCTGTAATCTGTGGACGTTCAGAGTTTTGATGAAAGACAGAAATTGCATCGGGATTGAATACAACAGGCACCATGCGGACATTTCTCCATGGGAGTAATGTCTCAAACTGTCTACGCTTTGATCGATTCCTGGGAAACCTGTAGTAGTTCCCGAAGCACATCTGGAGGCTTCCTGTAATCTGTGGACGTTCAGAGTTTTGATGAAAGACAGAAATTGCATCGGGATTGAATACAACAGGCACCATGGGGACATTTCTCCATGGGAGTAATGTCTCAAACTGTCTACTCTTTGTTCGATTCCTGGGACACCAGTAGTAGTTCCCGAAGGTACATCTGGAGGCTTCCTGTAATCTGTGGACGTTCAGAGTTTTGATGAAAGACAGAAATTGCATCGGGATTGAATACAACAGGCACCTCGCGGACATTTCTCCATGTGAGTTATGTCTCAAACTGTCTACGCTTTGATCGATTCCTGGGACACCTGTAGTAGTTCCTGAAGCACATCTGGAGGCTTCCTGTAATCTATGGACGTTCAGAGTTTTGATGAAAGACAGAAATTGCATCGGGATTGAATATAATGGGCACCATGCGGACTTTTCTCCATGGGAGTAATGTCTCAAACTGTCTACGCTTTGATCGATTCCTGGGACACCTGTAGTAGTTTCCGAAGCACATCTGGAGGCTTCCTGTAATCTATGGACGTTCAGAGTTTTGATGAAAGACAGAAATTGCATCGGGATTGAATACAACAGGATCCATGCGGAATTTCTCCATGGCAGTAATGTCTCAAACTGTCTACTCTTTGATCGATTCCAGGGACACCAGTAGTAGTTCCCGAAGGTACATCTGTAGGCTTCCTGTAATCTGTGGACGTTCAGAGTTTTGATGAAAGACAGAAATTGCATTGGGATTGAATACAACAGGCACCAATGCGGACATTTCTCCATGGGAGTAATGTCTCAAACTGTCTACTCTTTGATCGATTCCTGGGACACCAGTAGTAGTTCCCGAAGGTACATCTGGAGGCTCCCTGTAATCTCTGGACGTTCAGAGTTTTGATGAAAGACAGAAATTGCATCGGGATTGAATACAACAGGCATCATGCGGACGTTTCTCCATGCCAGTAATGTCTCAAACTGTCTACTCTTTGATCGATTCCTGGGACACCAGTAGTAGTTCCCGAAGGCACATCTGGAGGCTTCCTGTAATCTATGGACTTTCAGAGTTTTGATGAAAGACAGAAATTGCATCGGGATTGAATACAACAGGCACCATGCGGACATTTCTCCATGGGAGTAATGTCTCTAACTGTCTACTCTTTGATCGATTCCTGGGACACCAGTAGTAGTTCCCGAAGGTACATCTGGAGGCTTCCTGTAATCTGTGGACGTTCAGAGTTTTGATGAAAGACAGAAATTGCATCGGGATTGAATACAACAGGCACCATGCGGACATTTCTCCATGGGAGTAATGTCTCAAACTGTCTACGCTTTGATCGATTCCTGGGACACCTGTAGTAGTTTCCGAAGCACATCTGGAGGCTTCCTGTAATCTATGGACGTTCAGAGTTTTGATGAAAGGCAGAAATTGCATCGGGATTGAATACAACAGGCACCATGCGGACATATCTCCATGGGAGTAATGTCTCAAACGGTCTACTCTTTGATCGATTCCTGGGACACCAGTAGTAGTTCCCGAAGGTACATCTGGAGGCTTCCTGTAATCTGTGGACGTTCAGAGTTTTGATGAAAGACAGAAATTGCATCGGGATTGAATATAATGGCCACCATGCGGACTTTTCTCCATGGGAGTAATGTCTCAAACTGTCTACACTTTGATCAATTCCTGGGACACCAGTAGTAGTTTCCGAAGCACATCTGGAGGCTTCCTGTAATCTATGGACGTTCAGAGTTTTGATGAAAGACAGAAATTGCATCGGGAATGAATACAACAGGCACCATGCGGACATTTCTCCATGGGAGTAATGTCTCAAACTGTCTACTCTTTGATCGATTCCTGGGACACCAGTAGTAGTTCCCGAAGGTACATCTGGAGGCTTCCTGTAATCTGTGGACGTTCAGAGTTTTGATGAAAGACAGAAATTGCATCGGGATTGATTATAATGGGCACCATGCGGACTTTTCTCCACGGGAGTATTGTCTCAAACTGTCTACAATTTGATCGATTCCTGGGACACCAGTAGTACTTTCCGAAGCACATCTGGAGGCTTCCTGTAACTATGGACGTTCAGAGTTTTGATGAAAGACAGAAATTGCATCGGGAATGAATACAACAGGCACCATGCGGACATTTCTCCATGGGAGTAATGTCTCAAACTGTCTACTCTTTGATCGATTCCTGGGACACCAGTAGTAGTTCCTGAAGGTACATCTGGAGGCTTCCTGTAATCTGTGGACGTTCAGAGTTTTGATGAAAGACAGAAATTGCATCGGGATTGAATACAACAGGCACCAATGCGGACATTTCTCCATGGGAGTAATGTCTCAAACTGTCTACTCTTTGATCGATTCCTGGGACACCAGTAGTAGTTCCCGAAGGTACATCTGGAGGCTTCCTGTAATCTCTGGACGTTCAGAGTTTTGATGAAAGACAGAAATTGCATCGGGATTGAATACAACAGGCACCATGCGGACATTTCTCCATGGGAGTAATGTCTCAAACTGTCTACTCTTTGATCGATTCCTGGGACACCAGTAGTAGTTCCCGAAGGTACATCTGGAGGCTTCCTGTAATCTGTGTACGTTCAGAGTTTTGATGAAAGACAGAAATTGCATCGGGATTGAATACAACAGGCACCATGCGGACATTTCTCCATGGGAGTAATGTCTCAAACTGTCTACTCTTTGATCGATTCCTGGGACACCAGTAGTAGTTCCTGAAGGTACATCTGGAGGCTTCCTGTAATCTGTGGACGTTCAGAGTTTTGATGAAAGACAGGAATTGCATCGGGATTGAATACAACAGGCACCATGCGAACATTTCTCCATGGGAGTAATGTCTCAAACTGTCTACTCTTTGATCGATTCCTGGGACACCTGTAGTAGTTCCCGAAGGTACATCTGGAGGCTTCCTGTAATCTGTGGACGTTCAGAGTTTTGATGAAAGACAGAAATTGCATCGGGATTGAATACAACAGGCACCATGCGGACTTTTCTCCATGGGAGTAATGTCTCAAACTGTCTACGCTTTGATCGATTCCTGGGACACCTGTAGTAGTTCCCGAAGCACATCTGGAGGCTTCCTGTAATCTGTGGAGGTTCAGAGTTTTGATGAAAGACAGAAATTGCATCGGGATTGAATATAATGGGCACCATGCGGACTTTTCTCCATGGGAGTAATGTCTCAAACTGTCTACGCTTTGATCGATTCCTGGGACACCTGTAGTAGTTTCCGAAGCACATCTGGAGGCTTCCTGTAATCTATGGACGTTCAGAGTTTTGATGAATGACAGAAATTGCATCGGGATTGAATACAACAGGCACCATGCGGAATTTCTCCATGGGAGTAATGTCTCAAACTGTCTACTCTTTCATCGATTCCAGGGACACCAGTAGTAGTTCCCGAAGGTACATCTGGAGCCTTCCTGTAATCTGTGGACGTTCAGAGTTTTGATGAAAGACAGAAATTGCATCGGGATTGAATACAACAGGCACCAATGCGGACATTTCTCCATCGGAGTAATGTCTCAAACTGTCTACTCTTTGATCGATTCCTGGGACACCAGTAGTAGTTCCCGAAGCACATCTGGAGGCTTCCTGTAATCTCTGGACGTTCAGAGTTTTGATGAAAGACAGAAATTGCATCGGGATTGAATACAACAGGCACCATGCGGACATTTCTAAATATGAGTAATGTCTCAAACTGTCTACGCTTTGATCGATTACTGGGACACCAGTAGTACTTTCCGAAGCACATCTGGAGGCTTCCTGTAACTATGGACGTTCAGAGTTTTGATGAAAGACAGAAATTGCATCGGGAATGAATACAACAGGCACCATGCGGACATTTCTCCATGGGAGTAATGTCTCAAACTGTCTACTCTTTGATCGATTCCTGGGACACCGGTAGTAGTTCCTGAAGGTACATCTGGAGGCTTCCTGTAATCTGTGGACGTTCAGAGTTTTGATGAAAGACAGAAATTGCATCGGGATTGAATACAACAGGCACCAATGCGGACATTTCTCCATGGGAGTAATGTCTCAAACTGTCTACTCTTTGATCGATTCCTGGGACACCAGTAGTAGTTCCCGAAGGTACATCTGGAGGCTTCCTGTAATCTCTGGACGTTCAGAGTTTTGATGAAAGACAGAAATTGCATCGGGATTGAATACAACAGGCACCATGCGGACATTTCTCCATGGGAGTAATGTCTCAAACTGTCTACTCTTTGATCGATTCCTGGGACACCAGTGGTAGTTCCCGAAGGTACATCTGGAGGCTTCCTGTAATCTGTGTACGTTCAGAGTTTTGATGAAAGACAGAAATTGCATCGGGATTGAATACAACAGGCACCATGCGGACATTTCTCCATGGGAGTAATGTCTCAAACTGTCTACTCTTTGATCGATTCCTGGGACACCAGTAGTAGTTCCTGAAGGTACATCTGGAGGCTTCCTGTAATCTGTGGACGTTCAGAGTTTTGATGAAAGACAGGAATTGCATCGGGATTGAATACAACAGGCACCATGCGAACATTTCTCCATGGGAGTAATGTCTCAAACTGTCTACTCTTTGATCGATTCCTGGGACACCTGTAGTAGTTCCCGAAGGTACATCTGGAGGCTTCCTGTAATCTGTGGACGTTCAGAGTTTTGATGAAAGACAGAAATTGCATCGGGATTGAATACAACAGGCACCATGCGGACTTTTCTCCATGGGAGTAATGTCTCAAACTGTCTACGCTTTGATCGATTCCTGGGACACCTGTAGTAGTTCCCGAAGCATATCTGGAGGCTTCCTGTAATCTGTGGAGGTTCAGAGTTTTGATGAAAGACAGAAATTGCATCGGGATTGAATATAATGGGCACCATGCGGACTTTTCTCCATGGGAGTAATGTCTCAAACTGTCTACGCTTTGATCGATTCCTGGGACACCTGTAGTAGTTTCCGAAGCACATCTGGAGGCTTCCTGTAATCTATGGACGTTCAGAGTTTTGATGAAAGACAGAAATTGCATCGGGATTGAATACAACAGGCACCATGCGGAATTTCTCCATGGGAGTAATGTCTCAAACTGTCTACTCTTTCATCGATTCCAGGGACACCAGTAGTAGTTCCCGAAGGTACATCTGGAGCCTTCCTGTAATCTGTGGACGTTCAGAGTTTTGATGAAAGACAGAAATTGCATCGGGATTGAATACAACAGGCACCAATGCGGACATTTCTCCATCGGAGTAATGTCTCAAACTGTCTACTCTTTGATCGATTCTTGGGACACCAGTAGTAGTTCCCGAAGGTACATCTGGAGGCTTCCTGTAATCTCTGGACGTTCAGAGTTTTGATGAAAGACAGAAATTGCATCGGGATTGAATACAACAGGCAACATGCGGACATTTCTCCATGGGAGTAATGTCTCAAACTGTCTACTCTTTGATCGATTCCTGGGACACCAGTAGTAGTTCCCGAAGGTACATCTGGAGACTTCCTGTAATCTGTGGACGTTCAGAGTTTTGATGAAAGACAGAAATTGCATCGGGATTGAATACAACAGGCACCATGCGGACATTTCTAAATATGAGTAATGTCTCAAACTGTCTACGCTTTGATCGATTACTGGGACACCTGTAGTAGTTTCCGAAGCACATCTGGAGGCTTCCTGTAATCTATGGACGTTCAGAGTTTTGATGAAAGACAGAAATTGCATCAGGATTGAATACAACAGGCACCATGCGGACATTTCTCCATGGGTGTAATGTCTCAAACTGTCTACTCTTTGATCGATTCCTGGGACACCAGTAGTAGTTCCCCAAGGTACATCTGGAGGCTTCCTGTAATCTGTGGACGTTCAGAGTTTTGATGAAAGACAGAAATTGCATCGGGATTGAATACAACAGGCACCATGCGGACATTTCGCCATGGGAGTAATGTCTCAAACTGTCTACGCTTTGATCGATTCCTGGGAAACCTGTAGTAGTTCCCGAAGCACATCTGGAGGCTTCCTGTAATCTATGGACGTTCAGAGTTTTGATGAAAGACAGAAATTACATCGCGATTGAATACAACAGGCACCATGCGGACATTTCTCCATGGGAGTAATGTCTCAAACTGTCTACTCTTTGATCGATTCCTGGGACACCAGCAGTAGTTCCCGAAGGTACATCTGGAGGCTTCCTGTAATCTGTGGACGTTCAGAGCTTTGATGAAAGACAGAAATTGCATCGGGATTGAATACAAGAGGCACCATGCGGACATTTCTCCATGGGAGTAATGTCTCAAACCGTCTACTCTTTGATCGATTCCTGGGACACCAGTAGTTGTTCCCGAAGGTACATCTGGAGGCTTCCTGTAATCTGTGGACGTTCAGAGTTTTGATGAAAGACAGAAATTGCATCGGGATTGATTACAACAGGCACCATGCGGACATTTCTCTATGGGAGTAATGTCTCAAACTGTCTACTCTTTGATCGATTCCTGGGACACCAGTAGTAGTTCCCGAAGGTACATCTGGAGGCTTCCTGTAATCTGTGGACGTTCAGTGTTTTGATGAAAGACAGAAATTGCATCGGGATTGAATACAACAGGCACCATGCGGAATTTCTCCATGGGAGTAATGTCTCAAACTGTCTACTCTTTGATCGATTCCTGGGACACCAGTAGTAGGTCCCGAAGGTACATGTGGAGGCTTCCTGTAATCTGTGGACGTTCAGAGTTTTGATGAAAGACAGAAATTGCATCGGGATTGAATATAATGGGCACCATGCGGACTTTTCTCCATGGGAGTAATGTCTCAAACTGTCTACACTTTGATCGATTCCTGGGACACCAGTAGTAGTTTCCAAAGCACATCTGGAGGCTTCCTGTAATCTATGGACGTTCAGAGTATTGATGAAAGACAGAAATTGCATCGGGAATGAATACAACAGGCACCATGCGGACATTTCTCCATGGGAGTAATGTCTCAAACTGTCTACTCTTTGATCGATTCCTGGGACACCAGTAGTAGTTCCCGAAGGTACATCTGGAGGCTTCCTGTAATCTGTGGACGTTCAGAGTTTTGATGAAAGACAGAAATTGCATCGGGATCGAATACAACAGGCACCAATGCGGACATTTCTCCATCGGAGTAATGTCTCAAACTGTCTACTCTTTGATCGATTCCTGGGACACCAGTAGTAGTTCCCGAAGGTACATCTGGAGGCTTCCTGTAATCTCTGGACGTTCAGAGTTTTGATGAAAGACAGAAATTGCATCGGGATTGAATACAACAGGCACCATTCGGACATTTCTCCATGGGAGTAATGTCTCAAACTGTCTACTCTTTGATCGATTCCTGGGACACCAGTAGTAGTTCCCGAAGGTACATCTGGAGACTTCCTGTAATCTGTGGACGTTCAGAGTTTTGATCAAAGACAGAAATTGCATCGGGATTGAATACAACAGGCACCATGCGGACATTTCTCCATATGAGTAATGTCTCAAACTGTCTACGCTTTGATCGATTAGTGGGACACCTGTAGTAGTTTCCGAAGCACATCTGGAGGCTTCCTGTAATCTATGGACGTTCAGAGTTTTGATGAAAGACAGAAATTGCATCAGGATTGAATACAACAGGCACCATGCGGACATTTCTCCATGGGTGTAATGTCTCAAACTGTCTACTCTTTGATCGATTCCTGGGACACCAGTAGTAGTTCCCGAAGGTACATCTGGAGGCTTCCTGTAATCTGTGGACGTTCAGAGTTTTGATGAAAGACAGAATTTGCATCGGGATTGAATACAACAGGCACCATGCGGACATTTCTCCATGGGAGTAATGTCTCAAACTGTCTACGCTTTGATCGATTCCTGGGACACCTGTAGTAGTTCCCGAAGCACATCTGGAGTCTACCTGTAATCTATGGACGTTCAGAGTTTTGATGAAAGACAGAAATTAAATCGGGATTGAATACAACAGGCACCATGCGGACATTTCTCCATGGGAGTAATGTCTCAAACCGTCTACTCTTTGATCGATTCCTGGGACACCAGTAGTTGTTCCCGAAGGTACATCTGGAGGCTTCCTGTAATCTGTGTACGTTCAGAGTTTTGATGAAAGACAGAAATTGCATCGGGATTGAATATAATGGGCACCATGCGGACTTTTCTCCATGGGAGTAATGTCTCAAACTGTCTACGCTTTGATCGATTCCTGGGACACCTGTAGTAGTTTCCGAAGCACATCTGGAGGCTTCCTGTAATCTATGGACGTTCAGAGTTTTGATGAAAGACAGAAATTGCATCGGGATTGAATACAACAGGCACCATGCGGAATTTCTCCATGGCAGTAATGTCTCAAACTGTCTACTCTTTGATCGATTCCAGGGACACCAGTAGTAGTTCCCGAAGGTACATCTGTAGGCTTCCTGTAATCTGTGGACGTTCAGAGTTTTGATGAAAGACAGAAATTGCATTGGGATTGAATACAACAGGCACCAATGCGGACATTTTTCCATGGGAGTAATGTCTCAAACTGTCTACAATTTGATCGATTCCTGGGACACCAGTAGTACTTTCCGAAGCACATCTGGAGGCTTCCTGTAACTATGGACGTTCAGAGTTTTGATGAAAGACAGAAATTGCATCGGGAATGAATACAACAGGCACCATGCGGACATTTCTATATGGGAGTAATGTCTCAAACTGTCTACTCTTTGATCGATTCCTGGGACACCAGTAGTAGTTCCTGAAGGTACATCTGGAGGCTTCCTGTAATCTGTGGACGTTCAGAGTTTTGATGAAAGACAGACATTGCATCGGGATTGAATACAACAGGCACCAATGCGGACATTTCTCCATGGGAGTAATGTCTCAAACTGTCTACTCTTTGATCGATTCCTGGGACACCAGTAGTAGTTCCCGAAGGTACATCTGGAGGCTTCCTGTAATCTCTGGACGTTCAGAGTTTTGATGAAAGACTGAAATTGCATCGGGATTGAATACAACAGGCACCATGCGGACATTTCTCCATGGGAGTAATGTCTCAAACTGTCTACTCTTTGATCGATTCCTGGGACACCAGTAGTAGTTCCCGAAGGTACATCTGGAGGCTTCCTGTAATCTGTGTACGTTCAGAGTTTTGATGAAAGACAGAAATTGCATCGGGATTGAATACAACAGGCACCATGCGGACATTTCTCCATGGGAGTAATGTCTCAAACTGTCTACTCTTTGATCGATTCCTGGGACACCAGTAGTAGTTCCTGAAGGTACATCTGGAGGCTTCCTGTAATCTGTGGACGTTCAGAGTTTTGATGAAAGACAGGAATTGCATCGGGATTGAATACAACAGGCACCATGCGAACATTTCTCCATGGGAGTAATGTCTCAAACTGTCTACTCTTTGATCGATTCCTGGGACACCTGTAGTAGTTCCCGAAGGTACATCTGGAGGCTTCCTGTAATCTGTGGACGTTCAGAGTTTTGATGAAAGACAGAAATTGCATCGGGATTGAATACAACAGGCACCATGCGGACTTTTCTCCTTGGGAGTAATGTCTCAAACTGTCTACGCTTTGATCGATTCCTGGGACACCTGTAGTAGTTCCCGAAGCACATCTGGAGGCTTCCTGTAATCTGTGGAGGTTCAGAGTTTTGATGAAAGACAGAAATTGCATCGGGATTGAATATAATGGGCACCATGCGGACTTTTCTCCATGGGAGTAATGTCTCAAACTGTCTACGCTTTGATCGATTCCTGGGACACCTGTAGTAGTTTCCGAAGCACATCTGGAGGCTTCCTGTAATCTATGGACGTTCAGAGTTTTGATGAAAGACAGAAATTGCATCGGGATTGAATACAACAGGCACCATGCGGAATTTCTCCATGGGAGTAATGTCTCAAACTGTCTACTCTTTCATCGATTCCAGGGACACCAGTAGTAGTTCCCGAAGGTACATCTGGAGCCTTCCTGTAATCTGTGGACGTTCAGAGTTTTGATGAAAGACAGAAATTGCATCGGGATTGAATACAACAGGCACCAATGCGGACATTTCTCCATCGGAGTAATGTCTCAAACTGTCTACTCTTTGATCGATTCCTGGGACACCAGTAGTAGTTCCCGAAGGTACATCTGGAGGCTTCCTGTAATCTCTGGACGTTCAGAGTTTTGATGAAAGACAGAAATTGCATCGGGATTGAATACAACAGGCAACATGCGGACATTTCTCCATGGGAGTAATGTCTCAAACTGTCTACTCTTTGATCGATTCCTGGGACACCAGTAGTAGTTCCCGAAGGTACATCTGGAGACTTCCTGTAATCTGTGGACGTTCAGAGTTTTGATGAAAGACAGAAATTGCATCGGGATTGAATACAACAGGCACCATGCGGACATTTCTAAATATGAGTAATGTCTCAAACTGTCTACGCTTTGATCGATTACTGGGACACCTGTAGTAGTTTCCGAAGCACATCTGGAGGCTTCCTGTAATCTATGGACGTTCAGAGTTTTGATGAAAGACAGAAATTGCATCAGGATTGAATACAACAGGCACCATGCGGACATTTCTCCATGGGTGTAATGTCTCAAACTGTCTAGTCTTTGATCGATTCCTGGGACACCAGTAGTAGTTCCCCAAGGTACATCTGGAGGCTTCCTGTAATCTGTGGACGTTCAGAGTTTTGATGAAAGACAGAAATTGCATCGGGATTGAATACAACAGGCACCATGCGGACATTTCTCCATGGGAGTAATGTCTCAAACTGTCTACGCTTTGATCGATTCCTGGGACACCTGTAGTAGTTCCCGAAGCACATCTGGAGGCTTCCTGTAATCTATGGACGTTCAGAGTTTTGATGAAAGACAGAAATTACATCGCGATTGAATACAACAGGCACCATGCGGACATTTCTCCATGGGAGTAATGTCTCAAACTGTCTACTCTTTGATCGATTCCTGGGACACCAGCAGTAGTTCCCGAAGGTACATCTGGAGGCTTCCTGTAATCTGTGGACGTTCAGAGCTTTGATGAAAGACAGAAATTGCATCGGGATTGAATACAAGAGGCACCATGCGGACATTTCTCCATGGGAGTAATGTCTCAAACCGTCTACTCTTTGATCGATTCCTGGGACACCAGTAGTTGTTCCCGAAGGTACATCTGGAGGCTTCCTGTAATCTGTGGACGTTCAGAGTTTTGATGAAAGACAGAAATTGCATCGGGATTGATTACAACAGGCACCATGCGGACATTTCTCCATGGGAGTAATGTCTCAAACTGTCTACTCTTTGATCGATTCCTGGGACACCAGTAGTAGTTCCCGAAGTTACATCTGGAGGCTTCCTGTAATCTGTGGACGTTCAGTGTTTTGATGAAAGACAGAAATTGCATCGGGATTGAATACAACAGGCACCATGCGGACATTTCTCCATGGGAGTAATGTCTCAAACTGTCTACTCTTTGATCGATTCCTGGGACACCAGTAGTAGTTCCCGAAGGTACATCTGGAGGCTTCCTGTAATCTGTGGACGTTCAGAGTTTTGATGAAAGACAGAAATTGCATCGGGATTGAATATAATGGGCACCATGCGGACTTTTCTCCATGGGAGTAATGTCTCAAACTGTCTACACTTTGATCGATTCCTGGGACACCAGTAGTAGTTTCCGAAGCACATCTGGAGGCTTCCTGTAATCTATGGACGTTCAGAGTATTGATGAAAGACAGAAATTGCATCGGGAATGAATACAACAGGCACCATGCGGACATTTCTCCATGGGAGTAATGTCTCAAACTGTCTACTCTTTGATCGATTCCTGGGACACCAGTAGTAGTTCCCGAAGGTACATCTGGAGGCTTCCTGTAATCTATGGACGTTCAGAGTTTTGATGAAAGACAGAAATTGCATCGGGATTGAATACAACAAGCACCATGCGGACATTTCTCCATGGGAGTATTGTCTCAAACTGTCTACGTTTTAAACGATTCCTGGGACACCTGTAGTAGTTCCCGAAGCACATCTGGAGGCTTCCTGTAATCTATGGACCTTCAGAGTTTTGATGAAAGACAGAAATTGCATCGGGATTGAATATAATGGGCACCATGCGACCTTTTCTCCATGGGAGTAATGTCTCAAACTGTCTACGCTTTGATCGATTCCTGGGACACCAGTAGTAGTTTCCGAAGCAAATCTGGAGGCTTCCTGTAATCTATGGACGTTCAGAGTTTTGATGAAAGACAGAAATTGCATCGGGATTGAATACAACAGGCACCATGCGGACATTTCTCCATGGGAGTAATGTCTCAAACTGTCTACTCTTTGATCGATTCCAGGGACACCAGTAGTAGTTCCCGAAGGTACATCTGGAGGCTTCCTGTAAACTGTGGACGTTCAGAGCTTTGATGAAAGACAGAAATTGCATCGGGATTGAATATAATGGGCACCATGCGGACTTTTCTCCATGGGAGTAATGTCTCAAACTGTCTACACTTTGATCGATTCCTGGGACACCAGTAGTAGTTTCCGAAGCACATCTGGAGGCTTCCTGTAATCTATGGACGTTCAGAGTATTGATGAAAGACAGAAATTGCATCGGGAATGAATACAACAGGCACCATGCGGACATTTCTCCATGGGAGTAATGTCTCAAACTGTCTACTCTTTGATCGATTCCTGGGACACCAGTAGTAGTTCCCGAAGGTACATCTGGAGGCTTCCTGTAATCTATGGACGTTCAGAGTTTTGATGAAAGACAGAAATTGCATCGGGATTGAATACAACAAGCACCATGCGGACATTTCTCCATGGGAGTATTATCTCAAACTGTCTACGTTTTAAACGATTCCTGGGACACCTGTAGTAGTTCCCGAAGCACATCTGGAGGCTTCCTGTAATCTATGGACCTTCAGAGTTTTGATGAAAGACAGAAATTGCATCGGGATTGAATATAATGGGCACCATGCGACCTTTTCTCCATGGGAGTAATGTCTCAAACTGTCTACGCTTTGATCGATTCCTGGGACACCAGTAGTAGTTTCCGAAGCAAATCTGGAGGCTTCCTGTAATCTATGGACGTTCAGAGTTTTGATGAAAGACAGAAATTGCATCGGGATTGAATACAACAGGCACCATGCGGACATTTCTCCATGGGAGTAATGTCTCAAACTGTCTACTCTTTGATCGATTCCAGGGACACCAGTAGTAGTTCCCGAAGGTACATCTGGAGGCTTCCTGTAAACTGTGGACGTTCAGAGTTTTGATGAAAGACAGAAATTGCATCGGGATTGAATACAACAGGCACCAATGCGGACATTTCTCCATGGGAGTAATGTCTCAAACTGTCTACTCTTTGATCGATTCCTGGGACACCAGTAGTAGTTCCCGAAGGTACATCTGGAGGCTTCCTGTAATCTGTGGACGTTCAGAGTTTTGATGAAAGACAGAAATTGCATCGGGATTGAATACAACAGGCACCATGCGGACATTTCTCCATGGGAGTAATGTCTCAAACTGTCTACTCTTTGATCGATTCCTGGGACACCAGTAGTAGTTCCCGAAGGTACATCTGGAGGCTTCCTGTAATCTGTGGACGTTCAGAGTTTTGATGAAAGACAGAAATTGCATCGGGATTGAATACAACAGGCACCTCGCGCACATTTCTCCATTTGAGTTATGTCTCAAACTGTCTACGCTTTGATCGATTCCTGGGACACCTGTAGTAGTTCCCGAAGCACATCTGGAGGCTTCCTGTAATCTATGGACGTTCAGAGTTTTGATGAAAGACAGAAATTGCATCGGGATTGAATATAATGGGCACCATGCGGACTTTTCTCCATGGGAGTAATGTCTCAAACTGTCTACGCTTTGATCGATTCCTGGGACACCTGTAGTAGTTTCCGAAGCACATCTGGAGGCTTCCTGTAATCTATGGACGTTCAGAGTTTTGATGAAAGACAGAAATTGCATCGGGATTGAATACAACAGGCACCATGCGGAATTTCTCCATGGCAGTAATGTCTCAAACTGTCTACTCTTTGATCGATTCCAGGGACACCAGTAGTAGTTCCCGAAGGTACATCTGTAGGCTTCCTGTAATCTGTGGACATTCAGAGTTTTGATGAAAGACAGAAATTGCATTGGGATTGAATACAACAGGCACCAATGCGGACATTTTTCCATGGGAGTAATGTCTCAAACTGTCTACTCTTTGATCGATTCCTGGGACACCAGTAGTAGTTCCCGAAGGTACATCTGGAGGCTTCCTGTAATCTCTGGACGTTCAGAGTTTTGATGAAAGACAGAAATTGCATCGGGATTGAATACAACAGGCACCATGCGGACATTTCTCCATGGGAGTAATGTCTCAAACCGTCTACTCTTTGATCGATTCCTGGGACACCAGTAGTAGTTCCCGAAGGTACATCTGGAGGCTTCCTGTAATCTGTGGACGTTCAGAGTTTTGATGAAAGACAGAAATTGCATCGGGATTGAATACAACAGGCACCATGCGGACATTTCTCCATGGGAGTAATGTCTCAAACTGTCTACGCTTTGATCGATTCCTTGGACACCTGTAGTAGTTCCCGAAGCACATCTGGAGGCTTCCTGTAATCTATGGACGTTCAGAGTTTTGATGAAAGACAGAAATTGCATCGGGATTGAATACAACAGGCACCATGCGGACATATCTCCATGGGAGTAATGTCTCAAACTGTCTACTCTTTGATCGATTCCTGGGACACCAGTAGTAGTTCCCGAAGGTACATCTGGAGGCTTCCTGTAATCTGTGGACGTTCAGAGTTTTGATGAAAGACAGAAATTGCATCGGGATTGAATATAATGGGCACCATGCGGACTTTTCTCCATGGGAGTAATGTCTCAAACTGTCTACAATTTGATCGATTCCTGGGACACCAGTAGTACTTTCCGAAGCACATTTGGAGGCTTCCTGTAACTATGGACGTTCAGAGTTTTGATGAAAGACAGAAATTGCATCGGGAATGAATACAACAGGCACCATGCGGACATTTCTCCATGGGAGTAATGTCTCAAACTGTCTACTCTTTGATCGATTCCTGGGACACCAGTAGTAGTTCCCGAAGGTACATCTGGAGGCTTCCTGTAATCTCTGGACGTTCAGAGTTTTGATGAAAGACAGAAATTGCATCGGGATTGAATACAACAGGCACCAATGCGGACATTTCTCCATGGGAGTAATGTCTCAAACTGTCTACTCTTTGATCGATTCCTGGGACACCAGTAGTAGTTCCCGAAGGTACATCTGGAGGCTTCCTGTAATCTGTGGACGTTCAGAGTTTTGATGAAAGACAGAAATTGCATCGGGATTGAATACAACAGGCACCACGCGGACATTTCTCCATGGGAGTAATGTCTCAAACTGTCTACTCTTTGATCGATTCCTGGGACACCAGTAGTAGTTCCCGAAGGTACATCTGGAGGCTTCCTGTAATCTGTGGACGTTCAGAGTTTTGATGAAAGACAGAAATTGCATCGGGATTGAATACAACAGGCACCATGCGGACATTTCTCCATGGGAGTAATGTCTCAAACTGTCTACTCTTTGATCGATTCCTGGGACACCAGTAGTAGTTCCTGAAGGTACATCTGGAGGCTTCCTGTAGTCTGTGGACGTTCAGAGTTTTGATGAAAGACAGGAATTGCATCGGGATTGAATACAACAGGCACCATGCAAACATTTCTCCATGGGAGTAATGTCTCAAACTGTCTACTCTTTGATCGATTCCTGGGACACCAGTAGTAGTTCCCGAAGGTACATCTGGAGGCTTCCTGTAATCTGTGGACGTTCAGAGTTTTGATGAAAGACAGAAATTGCATCGGGATTGAATATAATGGGCACCATGCGGACTTTTCTCCATGGGAGTAATGTCTCAAACTGTCTACACTTTGACCGATTCCTGGGACACCAGTAGTAGTTTCCGAAGCACATCTGGAGGCTTCCTGTAATCTATGGACGTTCAGAGTTTTGATGAAAGACAGAAATTGCGTCGGGAATGAATACAACAGGCACCATGCGGACATATCTCCATGGGAGTAATGTCTCAAACTGTCTACTCTTTGATCGATTCCTGGGACACCAGTAGTAGTTCCCGAAGGTACATCTGGAGGCTTCCTGTAATCTGTGGACGTTCAGAGTTTTAATGAAAGACAGAAATTGCATCGGGATTGAATACAACAGGCACCATGCGGACTTTTCTCCATGGGAGTAATGTCTCAAACTGTCTACGCTTTGATCGATTCCTGGGACACCTGTAGTAGTTCCCGAAGCACATCTGGAGGCTTCCTGTAATCTGTGGAGGTTCAGAGTTTTGATGAAAGACAGAAATTGCATCGGGATTGAATATAATGGGCACCATGCGGACTTTTCTCTATGGGAGTAATGTCTCAAACTGTCTACGCTTTGATCGATTCCTGGGACACCTGTAGTAGTTACCGAAGCACATCTGGAGGCTTCCTGTAATCTATGGACGTTCAGAGTTTTGATGAAAGACAGAAATTGCATTGGGATTGAATACAACAGGCACCATGCGGAATTTCTCCATGGGAGTAATGTCTCAAAATGTCTACTCTTTGATCGATTCCAGGGACACCAGTAGTAGTTCCCGAAGGTACATCTGGAGGCTTCCTGTAATCTGTGGACGTTCAGAGTTTTGATGAAAGACAGAAATTGCATCGGGATCGAATACAACAGGCACCAATGCGGACATTTCTCCATCGGAGTAATGTCTCAAACTGTCTACTCTTTGATCGATTCCTGGGACACCAGTAGTAGTTCCCGAAGGTACATCTGGAGGCTTCCTGTAATCTCTGGACGTTCAGAGTTTTGATGAAAGACAGAAATTGCATCGGGATTGAATACAACAGGCACCATTCGGACATTTCTCCATGGGAGTAATGTCTCAAACTGTCTACTCTTTGATCGATTCCTGGGACACCAGTAGTAGTTCCCGAAGGTACATCTGGAGACTTCCTGTAATCTGTGGACGTTCAGAGTTTTGATCAAAGACAGAAATTGCATCGGGATTGAATACAACAGGCACCATGCGGACATTTCTCCATATGAGTAATGTCTCAAACTGTCTACGCTTTGATCGATTAGTGGGACACCTGTAGTAGTTTCCGAAGCACATCTGGAGGCTTCCTGTAATCTATGGACGTTCAGAGTTTTGATGAAAGACAGAAATTGCATCAGGATTGAATACAACAGGCACCATGCGGACATTTCTCCATGGGTGTAATGTCTCAAACTGTCTACTCTTTGATCGATTCCTGGGACACCAGTAGTAGTTCCCGAAGGTACATCTGGAGGCTTCCTGTAATCTGTGGACGTTCAGAGTTTTGATGAAAGACAGAATTTGCATCGGGATTGAATACAACAGGCACCATGCGGACATTTCTCCATGGGAGTAATGTCTCAAACTGTCTACGCTTTGATCGATTCCTGGGACACCTGTAGTAGTTCCCGAAGCACATCTGGAGTCTACCTGTAATCTATGGACGTTCAGAGTTTTGATGAAAGACAGAAATTAAATCGGGATTGAATACAACAGGCACCATGCGGACATTTCTCCATGGGAGTAATGTCTCAAACCGTCTACTCTTTGATCGATTCCTGGGACACCAGTAGTTGTTCCCGAAGGTACATCTGGAGGCTTCCTGTAATCTGTGTACGTTCAGAGTTTTGATGAAAGACAGAAATTGCATCGGGATTGAATACAACAGGCACCATGCGGACATTTCTGCATGGGAGTAATGTCTCAAACTGTCTACTCTTTGATCGATTCCTGGGACACCAGTAGTAGTTCCCGAAGGTACATCTGGAGGATTCCTGTAATCTGTGGACGTTCAGTGTTTTGCTGAAAGACAGAAATTGCATCGGGATTGAATACAAAAGGCACCATGCGGACATTTCTCCATGGGAGTAATGTCTCAAACTGTCTACTCTTTGATCGATTCCTGGGACACCAGTAGTAGTTCCCGAAGGTACATCTGGAGGCTTCCTGTAATCTGTGGACGTTCAGAGTTTTGATGAAAGACAGAAATTGCATCGGGATTGAATATAATGGGCACCATGCGGACTTTTCTCCATGGGAGTAATGTCTCAAACTGTCTACACTTTGATCGATTCCTGGGACACCAGTAGTAGTTTCCGAAGCAAATCTGGAGGCTTCCTGTAATCTATGGACGTTCAGAGTTTTGATGAAAGACAGAAATTGCATCGGGATTGAATACAACAGGCACCATGCGGACATTTCTCCATGGGAGTAATGTCTCAAACTGTCTACTCTTTGATCGATTCCAGGGACACCAGTAGTAGTTCCCGAAGGTACATCTGGAGGCTTCCTGTAATCTGTGGACGTTCAGAGTTTTGATGAAAGACAGAAATTGCATCGGGATTGAATACAACAGGCACCATGCGGACATTTCTTCATGGGAGTAATGTCTCAAACTGTCTACTCTTTGATCGATTCCTGGGACACCAGTAGTAGTTCCCGAAGCTACATCTGGAGGCTTCCTGTAATCTGTGGACGTTCAGAGTTTTGATGAAAGACAGAAATTGCATCGGGATTGAATACAACAGGCACCTCGCGGACATTTCTCCATTTGAGTTATATCTCAAACTGTCTACGATTTGATCGATTCCTGGGACACCTGTAGTAGTTCCCGAAGCACATCTGGAGGCTTCCTGTAATCTATGGACGTTCAGAGTTTTGATGAAAGACAGAAATTGCATCGGGATTGAATATAATGGGCACCATGCGGACTTTTCTCCATGGGAGTAATGTCTCAAACTGTCTACGCTTTGATCGATTCCTGGGACACCTGTAGTAGTTTCCGAAGCACATCTGGAGGCTTCCTGTAATCTATGGACGTTCAGAGTTTTGATGAAAGACAGAAATTGCATCGGGATTGAATACAACAGGCACCATGCGGAATTTCTCCATGGCAGTAATGTCTCAAACTGTCTACTCTTTGATCGATTCCAGGGACACCTGTAGTAGTTCCCGAAGGTACATCTGTAGGCTTCCTGTAATCTGTGGACGTTCAGAGTTTTGATGAAAGACAGAAATTGCATTGGGATTGAATACAACAGGCACCAATGCGGACATTTCTCCATGGGAGTAATGTCTCAAACTGTCTACTCTTTGATCGATTCCTGGGACACCAGTAGTAGTTCCCGAAGGTACATCTGGAGGCTTCCTGTAATCTCTGGACGTTCAGAGTTTTGATGAAAGACAGAAATTGCATCGGGATTGAATACAACAGGCACCATGCGGACATTTCTCCATGGGAGTAATGTCTCAAACTGTCTTCTCTTTGATCGATTCCTGGGACACCAGTAGTAGTTCCCGAAGGTACATCTGGAGGCTTCCTGTAATCTGTGGACGTTCAGAGTTTTGATGAAAGACAGAAATTGCATCGGTATTGAATACAACAGGCACCATGCGGACATTTCTCCATGGGAGTAATGTCTCAAACTGTCTACTCTTTGATCGATTCCTGGGACACCAGTAGTAGTTCCCGAAGGTACATCTGGAGGCTTCCTGCAATCTGTGGACGTTCAGAGTTTTGATGAAAGACAGAAATTGCATCGGGATTGAATACAACTGGCACCATGCGGACATTTCTCCATGGGAGTAATGTCTGAAACTGTCTACGCTTTGATCGATTCCTGGGACACCTGTAGTAGTTCCCGAAGCACATCTGGAGGCTTCCTGTAATCTATGGACGTTCAGAGTTTTGATGAAAGACAGAAATTGCATCGGGATTGAATACAACAGGCACCATGCGGACATTTCTCCATGGGAGTAATGTCTCAAACTGTCTACTCTTTGATCGATTCCTGGGACACCAGTAGTAGTTCCCGAAGGTACAACTGGAGGCTTCCTGTAATCTGTGGACGTTCAGAGTTTTGATGAAAGACAGAAATTGCATCGGGATTCAATACAACAGGCACCATGCGGACATTTCTCCATGGGAGTAATGTCTCAAACTGTCTACTCCTTGATCGATTCCTGGGACACCAGTAGTAGTTCATGAAGGTACATCTGGAGGCTTCCTGTAATCTGTGGACGTTCAGAGTTTTGATGAAAGACAGAAATTGCATCGGGATTGAATACAACAGGCACCATGCGGACATTTCTCCATGGGAGTAATGTCTCAAACTGTCTACTCTTTGATCGATTCCTGGGACACCAGTAGTAGTCCCCGAAGGTACATCTGGAGGCTTCCTGTAATCTGTGGACGTTCAGAGTTTTGATGAAAGACAGAAATTGCATCGGGATTGAATATAATGGGCACCATGCGGACTTTTCTCCATGGGAGTAATGTCTCATAATGTCTACACTTTGATCGATTCCTGGGACACCAGTAGTAGTTTCCGAAGCACATCTGGAGGCTTCCTGTAATCTATGGACGTTCAGAGTTTTGATGAAAGACAGAAATTGCATCGGGAATGAATACAACAGGCACCATGCGGACATTTCTCCATGGGAGTAATGTCTCAAACTGTCTACTCTTTGATCGATTCCTGGGACACCAGTAGTAGTTCCCGAAGGTACATCTGGAGGCTTCCTGTAATCTGTGGACGGTCAGAGTTTTGATGAAAGACAGAAATTGCATCGGGAGTGTATACAACAAGCACCATGCGGACATTTCTCCATGGGAGTATTGTCTCAAACTGTCAACGCTTTGATCGATTCCTGGGACACCTGTAGTAGTTCCCGAAGCACATCTGGAGGCTTCCTGTAATCTATGGACGTTCAGAGTTTTGATGAAGGACAGAAATTGCATCGGGATTGAATATAATGGGCACCATGCCACCTTTTCTCCATGGGAGTAATGTCTCAAACTGTCTACGCTTTGATCGATTCCTGGGACACCAGTAGTAGTTTCCGAAGCAAATCTGGAGGCTTCCTGTAATCTATGGACGTTCAGAGTTTTGATGAAAGACAGAAATTGCATCGGGATTGAATACAACAGGCACCATGCGGACATTTCTCCATGGGAGTAATGTCTCAAACTGCCTACTCTTTGATCGATTCCTGGGACACCAGTAGTAGTTCCCGAAGGTACATCTGGAGGCTTCCTGTAATCTGTGGACGTTCAGAGTTTTAATGAAAGACAGAAATTGCATCGGGATTGAATACAACAGGTACCATGCGGTCTTTTCTCCATGGGAGTAATGTCTCAAACTGTCTACGCTTTGATCGATTCCTGGGACAGCTGTAGTAGTTCCCGAAGCACATCTGGAGGCTTCCTGTAATCTGTGGACGTTCAGAGTTTTGATGAAAGACAGAAATTGCATCGGGATTGAATATAATGGGCACCATGAGGACTTTTCTCCATGGGAGTAATGTCTCAAACTGTCTACGCTTTGATCGATTCCTGGGACACCTGTAGTAGTTTCCGAAGCACATCTGGAGGCTTCCTGTAATCTTTGGACGTTCAGAGTTTTGATGAAAGACAGAAATTGCATCGGGATTGAATACAACAGGCACCATGCGGAATTTCTCCATGGGAGTAATGTCTCAAACTGTCTACCCTTTGATCGATTCCAGGGACACCAGTAGTAGTTCCCGAAGGTACATCTGGAGGCTTCCTGTAATCTGTGGACGTTCAGAGTTTTGATGAAAGACAGAAATTGCATCGGGATTGAATACAACAGGCACCAATGCGGACATTTCTCCATGGGAGTAATGTCTCAAACTGTCTACTCCTTGATCGATTCCTGGGACACCAGTAGTAGTTCCCGAAGGTACATCTGGAAGCTTCCTGTAATCTCTGGACGTTCAGAGTTTTGATGAAAGACAGAAATTGCATCGGGATTGAATACAACAGGCACCATGCGGACATTTCTCCATGGGAGTAATGTCTCAAACTGTCTACTCTTTGATCGATTCCTGGGACACCTGTAGTAGTTCCCGAAGCACATCTGGAGGCTTCCTGTAATCTATGGACGTTCAGAGTTTTGATGAAAGACAGAAATTGCATCGGGATTGAATACAACAGGCACCATGCGGACATTTCTCCATGGGAGTAATGTCTCAAATTGTCTACTCTTCGATCGATTCCTGGGACACCAGTAGTAGTTCCCGAAGGTACATCTGGAGGCTTCCTGTAATCTGTGGACGTTCAGAGTTTTGATGAAATACAGAAATTGCATCGGGATTGAATACAACAGGCACCATGCGGACATTTCTCCATTTGAGTAATGTCTCAAACTGTCTACGCTTTGATCGATTCCTGGGACACCTGTAGTAGTTCCCGAAGGTACATCTGGATGCTTCCTGTAATCTCTGGACGTTCAGAGTTTTGATGAAAGACAGAAATTGCATCGGGATTGAATACAACATTCACCATGCGGACATTTCTCCATGGGAGTAATGTCTCAAACTGTCTACTCTTTGATCGATTCCTGGGACACCAGTTGTAGTTCCCGAAGGTACATCTGGAGGCTTCCTGTAATCTGTGGACGTTCAGAGTTTTGATGAAAGACAGAAATTGCATCGGGATTGAATACAACAGGAACCATGCGGACATTTCTCCATGGGAGCAACGTCTCAAACTGTCTACTCTTTGATCGATTCCTGGGACACCAGTAGTAGTTCCCGAAGGTACATCTGGAGGCTTCCTGTAATCTGTGGACGTTCAGAGTTTTGATGAAAGACAGAAATTGCATCGGGATTGAATATAATGGGAACCATGCGGACTTTTCTCCATGGGAGTAATGTCTCAAACCGTCTACACTTTAATCGATTCCTGGGACACCAGTAGCAGTTTCCGAAGCACATCTGGAGGCTTCCTGTAATCTATGGACGTTCAGAGTTTTGATGAAAGACAGAAATTGCATCGGGAATGAATACAACAGGAACCATGCGGACATTTCTCCATGGGAGTAATGTCTCAAACTGTCTACTCTTTGATCGATTCCTGGGACACCAGTAGTAGTTCCTCAAGGTACATCTGGAGGCTTCCTATAATCTGTGGACGTTCAGAGTTTTGATGAAATACAGAAATTGCATCGGGATTGAATACAACAGGCACCATGCGGACATTTCTCCATGGGAGTAATGTCTCAAACTGTCTACGTTTTGATCGATTCCTGGGACACCTGTAGTAGTTCCCGAAGCACATCTGGAGGCTTCCTGTAATCTATGGACGTTCAGAGTTTTGATGAAAGACAGAAATTGCATCGGGATTGAATACAACAGGCACCATGCGGACATTTCTATATGGGAGTAATGTCTCAAACTGTCTACTCTTTGATCGATTCCTGGGACACCAGTAGTAGTTCCCGAAGGTACATCTGGAGGCTTCCTGTAATCTGTGGACGTTCAGAGCTTTGATGAAAGACAGAAATTGCATCGGGATTGAATACAAGAGACACCATGCGGACATTTCTCCATGGGAGTAATGTCTCAAACTGTCTACTCTTTGATCGATTCCTGGGACACCAGTAGTAGTTCCCGAAGGTACATCTGGAGGCTTCCTGTAATCTGTGGACGTTCAGAGTTTTGATGAAAGACAGAAATTGCATCGGGATTCAATACAACAGGCACCATGCGGACATTTCTCCATGGGAGTAATGTCGAAAACTGTCTACTCTTTGATCGATTCCTGGGACACCAGTAGTAGTTCATGAAGGTACATCTGGAGGCTTCCTGTAATCTGTGGACGTTCAGAGTTTTGATGAAAGACAGAAATTGCATCGGGATTGAATACAACAGGCACCATGCGGACATTTCTCCATGGGAGTAATGTCTCAAACTGTCTACTCTTTGATCGATTCCTGGGACACCAGTAGTAGTTCCCGAAGGTACATCTGGAGGCTTCCTGTAATCTGTGGACGTTCAGAGTTTTGATGAAAGACAGAAATTGCATCGGGATTGAATATAATGGGCACCATGCGGACTTTTCTCCATGGGAGTAATGTCTCAAAATGTCTACACTTTGATCGATTCCTGGGACACCAGTAGTAGTTTCCGAAGCACATCTGGAGGCTCCCTGTAATCTATGGACGTTCAGAGTTTTGATGAAAGACAGAAATTGCATCGGGAATGAATACAACAGGCACCATGCGGACATTTCTCCATGGGAGTAATGTCTCAAACTGTCTACTCTTTGATCGATTCCTGGGACACCAGTAGTAGTTCCCGAAGGTACATCTGGAGGCTTCCTGTAATCTGTGGACGTTCAGAGTTTTGATGAAAGACAGAAATTGCATCGGGAGTGAATACAACAAGCACCATGCGGACATTTCTCCATGGGAGTATTGTCTCAAACTGTCTACGCTTTGATCGATTCCTGGGACACCTGTAGTAGTTCCCGAAGCACATCTGGAGGCTTCCTGTAATCTATGGACGTTCAGAGTTTTGATGAAAGACAGAAATTGCATCGGGATTGAATATAATGGGCACCATGCCACCTTTTCTCCATGGGAGTAATGTCTCAAACTGTCTACGCTTTGATCGATTCCTGGGACACCAGTAGTAGTTTCCGAAGCAAATCTGGAGGCTTCCTGTAATCTATGGACGTTCAGAGTTTTGATGAAAGACAGAAATTGCATCGGGATTGAATACAACAGGCACCATGCGGAATTTCTCCATGGGAGTAATGTCTCAAACTGTCTACCCTTTGATCGATTCCAGGGACACCAGTAGTAGTTCCCGAAGGT
Organism: Schistocerca gregaria; assembly: GCF_023897955.1. NCBI lineage: Eukaryota > Metazoa > Arthropoda > Insecta > Orthoptera > Acrididae > Schistocerca > Schistocerca gregaria. The sequence goes on along the minus strand of NW_026061730.1, from coordinate 3,226,885 downwards.
ACATCTGGAGGCTTCCTGTAATCTGTGGACGTTCAGAGTTTTGATGAAAGACAGAAATTGCATCGGGATTGAATACAACAGGCACCAATGCGGACATTTCTCCATGGGAGTAATGTCTCAAACTGTCTACTCCTTGATCGATTCCTGGGACACCAGTAGTAGTTCCCGAAGGTACATCTGGAAGCTTCCTGTAATCTCTGGACGTTCAGAGTTATGATGAAAGACAGAAATTGCATCGGGATTGAATACAACAGGCACCATGCGGACATTTCTCCATGGGAGTAATGTCTCAAACTGTCTACGCTTTGATCGATTCCTGGGACACCTGTAGTAGTTCCCGAAGCACATCTGGAGGCTTCCTGTAATCTATGGACGTTCAGAGTTTTGATGAAAGACAGAAATTGCATCGGGATTGAATACAACAGGCACCATGCGGACATTTCTCCATGGGAGTAATGTCTCAAACTGTCTACTCTTCGATCGATTCCTGGGACACCAGTAGTAGTTCCCGAAGGTACATCTGGAGGCTTCCTGTAATCTGTGGACGTTCAGAGTTTTGATGAAATACAGAAATTGCATCGGGATTGAATACAACAGGCACCATGCGGACATTTCTCCATTTGAGTAATGTCTCAAACTGTCTACGCTTTGATCGATTCCTGGGACACCTGTAGTAGTTCCCGAAGGTACATCTGGAGGCTTCCTGTAATCTCTGGACGTTCAGAGTTTTGATGAAAGACAGAAATTGCATCGGGATTGAATACAACATTCACCATGCGGACATTTCTCCATGGGAGTAATGTCTCAAACTGTCTACTCTTTGATCGATTCCTGGGACACCAGTTGTAGTTCCCGAAGGTACATCTGGAGGCTTCCTGTTATCTGTGGACGTTCAGAGTTTTGATGAAAGACAGAAATTGCATCGGGATTGAATACAACAGGCACCATGCGGACATTTCTCCATGGGAGCAACGTCTCAAACTGTCTACTCTTTGATCGATTCCTGGGACACCAGTAGTAGTTCCCGAAGGTACATCTGGAGGCTTCCTGTAATCTGTGGACGTTCAGAGTTTTGATGAAAGACAGAAATTGCATCGGGATTGAATATAATGGGCACCATGCGGACTTTTCTCCATGGGAGTAATGTCTCAAACTGTCTACACTTTGATCGATTCCTGGGACACCAGTAGCAGTTTCCGAAGCACATCTGGAGGCTTCCTGTAATCTATGGACGTTCAGAGTTTTGATGAAAGACAGAAATTGCATCGGGAATGAATACAACAGGCACCATGCGGACATATCTCCATGGGAGTAATGTCTCAAACTGTCTACTCTTTGATCGATTCCTGGGACACCAGTAGTAGTTCCTGAAGGTACATCTGGAGGCTTCCTATAATCTGTGGACGTTCAGAGTTTTGATGAAATACAGAAATTGCATCGGGATTGAATACAACAGGCACCATGCGGACATTTCTCCATGGGAGTATTGTCTCAAACTGTCTACGCTTTGATCGATTCCTGGGACACCTGTAGTAGTTCCCGAAGCACATCTGGAGGCTTCCTGTAATCTATGGACGTTCAGAGTTTTGATGAAAGACAGAAATTGCATCGGGATTGAATATAATGGGCACCATGCGACCTTTTCTCCATGGGAGTAATGTCTCAAACTGTCTACGCTTTGATCGATTCCTGGGACACCAGTAGTAGTTTCCGAAGCAAATCTGGAGGCTTCCTGTAATCTACGGACGTTCAGAGTTTTTATGAAAGACAGAAATTGCATCGGGATTGAATACAACAGGCACCATGCGGACATTTCTCCATGGGAGTAATGCCTCAAGCTGTCTACTCTTTGATCGATTCCTGGGACACCAGTAGTAGTTCCCGAAGGTACATCTGGAGGCTTCCTGTAATCTGTGGACGTTCAGAGTTTTGATGAAAGACAGAAATTGCATCGGGATTGAATACAACAGGCACCATGCGGACTTTTCTCCATGGGAGTAATGACTCAAACTGACTACGCTTTGATCGATTCCTGGGACACCTGTAGTAGATCCCGAAGCACATCTGGAGGCTTCCTGTAATCTGTGGACGTTCAGAGTTTCGATGAAAGACAGAAATTGCATCGGGATTGAATATAATGGGCACCATGCGGACTTTTCTCCATGGGAGTAATGTCTCAAACTGTCTACTCATTGATCAATCCCTGGGACACCAGTAGTAGTTCCCGAAGGTACATCTGGAGGCTTCCTGTAATCTGTGGACGTTCAGAGTTTTGATGAAAGACAGAAATTGCATCGGGATTGAATACAACAGGCACCAATGCGGACATTTCTCCATGGGAGTAATGTCTCAAACTGTCTACTCTTTGATCGATTCCTGGGACACCAGTAGTAGTTCCCGAAGGTACATCTGGAGGCTTCCAGTAATCTCTGGACGTTCAGAGTTTAGATGAAAGACAGAAATTGCATCGGGATTGAATACAACAGGCACCATGCGGACATTTCTCCATGGGAGTAATGTCTCAAACTGTCTACTCTTTGATCGATTTCTGGGACACCAGTAGTAGTTCCCGAAGGTACATCTGGAGGCTTCCTGTAATCTGTGGACGTTCAGAGTTTTGATGAAAGACAGAAATTGCATCGGGATTGAATACAACAGGCACCATGCGGACATTTCTCCATGGGAGTAATGTCTCAAACTGTCTACGCTTTGATCGATTACTGGGACACCTGTAGTAGTTTCCGAAGCACATCTGGAGGCTTCCTGTAATCTATGGACGTTCAGAGTTTTGATGAAAGACAGAAATTGCATCAGAATTGAATACAACAGGCACCATGCGGACATTTCTCCATGGGTGTAATGTCTCAAACTGTCTACTCTTTGATCGATTCCTGGGACACCAGTAGTAGTTCCCGAAGGTACATCTGGAGGCTTCCTGTAATCTGTGGACGTTCAGAGTTTTGATGAAAGACAGAAATTGCATCGGGATTGAATACAACAGGCACCATGCGGACATTTCTCCATGGGAGTAATGTCTCAAACTTTCTACGCTTTGATCGATTCCTGGGACACCTGTAGTAGTTCCCGAAGCACATCTGGAGGCTTCCTGTAATCTATGGACGTTCAGAGTTCTGATGAAAGACAGAAATTGCATCGGGATTGAATACAACAGGCACCATGCGGACATTTCTCCATGGGAGTAATGTCTCAAACTGTCTACTCTTTGATCGATTCCTGGGACACCAGTAGTAGTTCCCAAAGGTACATCTGGAGGCTTCCTGTAATCTGTGGACGTTCAGAGCTTTGATGAAAGACAGAAATTGCATCGGGATTGAATACAAGAGGCACCATGCGGACATTTCTCCATGGGAGTAATGTCTCAAACTGTCTACTCTTTGATCGATTCCTGGGACACCAGTAGTAGTTCCCGAAGGTACATCTGGAGGCTTCCTGTAATCTGCGGACGTTCAGAGTTTTGAAGAAAGACAGAAATTGCATCGGGATTGAATACAACAGGCACCATGCGGACATTTCTCCATGGGAGTAATGTCTCAAACTGTCTACTCTTTGATCGATCCCTGGGACACCAGTAGTAGTTCCCGAAGGTACATCTGGAGGCTTCCTGTAATCTGTGGACGTTCAGTGTCTTGATGAAAGACAGAAATTGCATCGGGATTGAATACAACAGGCACCATGCGGACATTTCTCCATGGGAGTAATGTCTCAAACTGTCTACTCTTTGATCGATTCCTGGGACACCAGTAGTAGTTCCCGAAGGTACATCTGGAGGCCTCCTGTAATCTGTGGACGTTCAGAGTTTTGATGAAAGACAGAAATTGCATCGGGATTGAATATAATGGGCACCATGCGGACTTTTCTCCATGGGAGTATTGTCTCAAACTGTCTACTCTTTGATCGATTCCTGGGACACCAGTAGTAGTTCCCGAAGGTACATCTGGAGGCTTCCTGTAATCTGTGGACGTTCAGAGTTTTGATGAAAGACAGAAATTGCATCGGGATTGAATACAACAGGCACCATGCGGACATTTCTCCATTTGAATAATGTCTCAAACTGTCTACGCTTTGATCGATTCCTGGGACACCTGTAGTAGTTCCCGAAGCACATCTGGAGGCTTCCTGTAATCTATGGACGTTCAGAGTTTAGATGAAAGACAGAAATTGCATCGGGATTGAATATAATGGGCACCATGCGGACTTTTCTCCATGGGAGTAATGTCTCAAACTGTCTACGCTTTGATCGATTCCTGGGACACCTGTAGTAGTTTCCGAAGCACATCTGGAGGCTTCCTGTAATCTATGGACGTTCAGAGTTTTGATGAAAGACAGAAATTGCATCGGGATTGAATACAACAGGCACCATGCGGAATTTCTACATGGGAGTAATGTCTCAAGCTGCCTACTCTTTGATCGATTCCTGGGACACCAGTAGTAGTTCCCGAAGGTACATCTGGAGGCTTCCTGTAATCTGTGGACGTTCAGAGTTTTGATGAAAGACAGAAATTGCATCGGGATTGAATACAACAGGCACCATGCGGACTTTTCTCCATGGGAGTAATGTCTCAAACTGACTCGCTTTGATCGATTCCTGGGACACCTGTAGTAGATCCCGAAGCACATCTGGAGGCTTCCTGTAACCTGTGGACGTTCAGAGTTTCGATGAAAGACAGAAATTGCATCGGGGTTGAATATAATGGGCACCATGCGGACTTTTCTCCATGGGAGTAATGTCTCAAACTGTCTACTCTTTGATCGATCCCAGGGACACCAGTAGTAGTTCCCGAAGGTACATCTGGAGGCTTCCTGTAATCTGTGGACGTTCAGAGTTTTGATGAAAGACAGAAATTGCATCGGGATTGAATACAACAGGCACCAATGCGGACATTTCTCCATGGGAGTAATGTCTCAAACTGTCTACTCTTTGATCGATTCCTGGGACACCAGTAGTAGTTCCCGAAGGTACATCTGGAGGCTTCCTGTAATCTCTGGACGTTCAGAGTTTTGATGAAAGACAGAAATTGCATCGGGATTGAATACAACAGGCACCATGCGGACATTTCTCCATGGGAGGATTGTGTCAAACTGTCTACTCTTTGATCGATTCCTGGGACAACAGTAGTAGTTCCCGAAGGTACATCTGGAGGCTTCCTGTAATCTGTGGACGTTCAGAGTTTTGATGAAAGACAGAAATTGCATCGGGATTGAATACAACAGGCACCATGCGGACATTTCTCCATGGGAGTAATGTCTCAAACTGTCTACGCTTTGATCGATTACTGGGACACCTGTAGTAGTTTCCGAAGCACATCTGGAGGCTTCCTGTAATCTATGGAGGTTCAGAGTTTTGATGAAAGACAGAAATTGCATCGGGATTGAATACAACAGGCACCATGCGGACATTTCTCCATGGGTGTAATGTCTCAAACTGTCTACTCTTTGATCGATTCCTGGGACACCAGTAGTAGTTCCCGAATGTACATCTGGAGGCTTCCTGTAATCTGTGGACGTTCAGAGTTTTGATGAAAGACAGAAATTGCATCGGGATTGAATACAACAGGCACCATGCGGACATTTCTCCATGGGAGTAATGTCTCAAACTGTCTACGCTTTGATCGATTCCTGGGACACCAGTAGTAGTTCCCGAAGGTACATCTGGAGGCTTCCTGTAATCTGTGGACGTTCAGTGTTTTGATGAAAGACAGAAATTGCATCGGGATTGAATACAACAGGCACCATGCGGACATTTCTCCATGGGAGTAATGTCTCAAACTGTCTACTCTTTGATCGATTCCTGGGACACCAGTAGTAGTTCCCGAAGGTACATCTGGAGGCTTCCTGTAATCTGTGGACGTTCAGAGTTTTGATGAAAGACAGAAATTGCATCGGGATTGAATATAATGGGCACCATGCGGACTTTTCTCCATGGGAGTAATGTCTCAAACTGTCTACACTTTGATCGATTCCTGGGACACCAGTAGTAGTTTCCGAAGCACATCTGGAGGCTTCCTGTAATCTATGGACGTTCAGAGTTTTGATGAAAGACAGGAATTGCATCGGGAATGAATACAACAGGCACCATGCGGACATTTCTCCATGGGAGTAATGTCTCAAACTGTCTACTCTTTGATCGATTCCTGGGACACCAGTAGTAATTCCCGAAGGTACATCTGGAGGCTTCCTGTAATCTATGGACGTTCAGAGTTTTGATGAAAGACAGAAATTGCATCGGGATTGAATACAACAAGCACCATGCGGACATTTCTCCATGGGAGTATTGTCTCAAACTGTCTACGTTTTGATCGACTCCTGGGAAACCTGTAGTAGTTCCCGAAGCACATCTGGAGGCTTCCTGTAATCTATGGACATTCAGAGTTTTGATGAAAGACAGAAATTGCATCGGGATTGAATATATTGGGCACCATGCGACCTTTTCTCCATGGGAGTAATGTCTCAAACTGTCTACGCTTTGATCGATTCCTGGGACACCAGTAGTAGTTTCCGAAGCAAATCTGGAGGCTTCCTGTAATCTATGGACGTTCAGAGTTTTGATGAAAGACAGAAATTGCATCGGGATTGAATACAACAGGCACCATGCGGACATTTCTCCATGGGAGTAATGACTCAAACTGTCTACTCTTTGATCGATTCCAGGGACACCAGTAGTAGTTCCCGAAGGTACATCTGGAGGCTTCCTGTAATCTGTGGACGTTCAGAGTTTTGATGAAAGACAGAAATTGCATCGGGATTGAATACAACAGGCACCAATGCGGACATTTCTCCATGGGAGTAATGTCTCAAACTGTCTACTCTTTGATCGATTCCTGGGACACCAGTAGTAGTTCCCGAAGGTACATCTGGAGGCTTCCTGTAATCTGTGGACGTTCAGAGTTTTGATGAAAGAGAGAAATTGCATGGGGATTGAATACAACAGGCACCATGCGGACATTTCTCAATGGGAGTAATGTCTCAAACTGTCTACTCTTTGATCGATTACTGGGACACCAGTAGTAGTTCCCGAAGGTACATCTGGAGGCTTCCTGTAATCTGTGGACGTTCAGAGTTTTGATGAAAGACAGAAATTGCATCGGGATTGAATACAAGAGGCACCATGCGGACATTTCTCCATTTGAGTAATGTCTCAAACTGTCTACGCTTTTATCGATTCCTGGGACACCTGTAGTAGTTCCCGAAGCACATCTGGAGGCTTCCTGTAATCTATGGACGTTCAGAGTTTTGATGAAAGACAGAAATTGCATCGGGATTGAATATAATGGGCACCATGCGGACTTTTCTCCATGGGAGTAATGTCTCAAACTGTCTACGATTTGATCGATTCCTGGGACACCTGTAGTAGTTTCCGAAGCACATCTGTAGGCTTCCTGTAATCTGTGGACGTTCAGAGTTTTGATGAAAGACAGAAATTGCATCGGGATTGAATACAACAGGCACCAATGCGGACATTTCTCCATGGGAGTAATGTCTCAAACTGTCTACTCTTTGATCGATTCCTGGGACACCTGTAGTAGTTCCCGAAGGTACATCTGGAGGCTTCCTGTAATCTCTGGACGTTCAGAGTTTTGATGAAAGACAGAAATTGCATCGGGATTGAATACAACAGGCACCATGCGGACATTTCTCCATGGGAGTAATGTCTCAAGCTGTCTACTGTTTGATCGATTCCTGGGACACCAGTAGTAGTTCCCGAAGGTACATCTGGAGGCTTCCTGTAATCTGTGGACGTTCAGAGTTTTGATGAAAGACAGAAATTGCATCGGGATTGAATACAACAGGCACCATGCGGACATTTCTCCATGGGAGTAATGTCTCAAACTGTCTACGCTTTGATCGATTCCTGGGACACCTGTAGTAGTTTCCGAAGCACATCTGGAGGCTTCCTGTAATCTATGGACGTTCAGAGTTTTGATGAAAGACAGAAATTGCATCGGGATTGAATACAACAGGCACCATGCGGACATTTCTCCATGGGAGTAATGTCTCAAACTGTCTACTCTTTGATCGATTCCTGGGACACCAGTAGTTGTTCCCGAAGGTACATCTGGAGGCTTCCTGTAATCTGTGGACGTTCAGAGTTTTGATGAAAGACAGAAATTGCATCGGGATTGAATACAACAGGCACCATGCGGACATTTCTCCATGGGAGTAATGTCTCAAACTGTCTACGCTTTGATCGACTCCTGGGACACCTGTAGTAGTTCCCGAAGCACATCTGGAGGCTTCCTGTAATCTATGGACGTTCAGAGTTTTGATTAAAGACAGATATTGCATCGGGATTGAATACAACAGGCACCATGGGGACTTTTCTCCATGGGAGTAATGTCTCAAACTGTCTACTCTTTGATCGATTCCTGGGACACCAGTAGTAGTTCCCGAAGGTACATCTGGAGGCTTCCTGTAATCTGTGGACGTTCAGAGCTTTGATGAAAGACAGAAATTGCATCGGGATTGAATACAAGAGGCACCATGCGGACATTTCTCCATGGGAGTAATGTCTCAAACTGTCTACTGTTTGATCGATTCCTGGGACACCAGTAGTAGTTCCCGAAGGTACATCTGGAGGCTTCCTGTAATCTGTGGACGTTCAGAGTTTTGATGAAAGACAGAAATTGCATCGGGATTGAATACAACAGGCACCATGCGGACATTTCTCCATTTGAGTAATGTCTCAAACTGTCTACGCTTTTATCGATTCCTGGGACACCTGTAGTAGTTCCCGAAGCACATCTGGAGGCTTCCTGTAATCTATGGACGTTCAGAGTTTTGATGAAAGACAGAAATTGCATCGGAAATGAATACAACAGGCACCATGCGGACATTTCTCCATGGGAGTAATGTCTCAAACTGTCTACTCTTTGATCGATTCCTGGGACACCAGTAGTAGTTCCCGAAGGTACATCTGGAGGCTTCCTGTAATCTCTGGACGTTCAGAGTTTTGATGAAAGACAGAAATTGCATCGGGATTGAATACAACAGGCACCATGCGGACATTTCTCCATGGGAGTAATGTCTCAAACTGTCTACTGTTTGATCGATTCCTGGGACACCAGTAGTAGTTCCCGAAGGTACATCTGGAGGCTTCCTGTAATCTGTGGACGTTCAGAGTTTTGATGAAAGACAGAAATTGCATCGGGATTGAATACAACAGGCACCATGCGGACATTTCTCCATGGGAGTAATGTCTCAAACTGTCTACGCTTTGATCGATTCCTGGGACACCTGTAGTAGTTTCCGAAGCACATCTGGAGGCTTCCTGTAATCTATGGACGTTCAGAGTTTTGATGAAAGACAGAAATTGCATCGGGATTGAATACAACAGGCACCATGCGGACATTTCTCCATGGGAGTAATGTCTCAAACTGTCTACTCTTTGATCGATTCCTGGGACACCAGTAGTTGTTCCCGAAGGTACATCTGGAGGCTTCCTGTAATCTGTGGACGTTCAGAGTTTTGATGAAAGACAGAAATTGCATCGGGATTGAATACAACAGGCACCATGCGGACATTTCTCCATGGGAGTAATGTCTCAAACTGTCTACGCTTTGATCGATTCCTGGGACACCTGTAGTAGTTCCCGAAGCACATCTGGAGGCTTCCTGTAATCTATGGACGTTCAGAGTTTTGATGAAAGACAGAAATTGCATCGGGATTGAATACAACAGGCACCATGGGGACATTTCTCCATGGGAGTAGTGTCTCAAACTGTCTACTCTTTGATCGATTCCTGGGACACCAGTAGTAGTTCCCGAAGGTACATCTGGAGGCTTCCTGTAATCTGTGGACGTTCAGAGCTTTGATGAAAGACAGAAATTGCATCGGGATTGAATACAAGAGGCACCATGCGGACATTTCTCCATGGGAGTAATGTCTCAAACTGTCTACTCTTTGATCGATTCCTGGGACACCAGTAGTAGTTCCCGAAGGTACATCTGGAGGCTTCCTGTAATCTGTGGACGTTCAGAGTTTTGATGAAGGACAGAAATTGCATCGGGATTGAATACAACAGGCACCATGCGGACATTTCTCCATGGGAGTAATGTCTCAAACTGTCTACTCTTTGATCGATTCCTGGGACACCAGTAGTAGTTCCCGAAGGTACATCTGGAGGCTTCCTGTAATCTGTGGACGTTCAAAGCTTTGATGAAAGACAGAAATTGCATCGGGATTGAATACAAGAGGCACCATGCGGACATTTCTCCATGGGAGTAATGTCTCAAACTGTCTACTCTTTGATCGATTCCTGGGACACCAGTAGTAGTTCCCGAAGGTACATCTGGAGGCTTCCTGTAATCTGTGGACGTTCAGAGTTTTGATGAAAGACAGAAATTGCATCGGGATTGAATACAACAGGCACCATGCGGACATTTCTCCATGGGAGTAATGTCTCAAACTGTCTACACTTTGATCGATTCCTGGGACACCTGTAGTAGTTCAGGAAGCAAACTGGAGGCTTCCTGTAATCTATGGACGTTCAGAGTTTTGATGAAAGACAGACATTGCATCGGGATTGAATACAACAGGCACCATGCGGACATTTCTCCATGGGAGTAATTTCTCAAACTGTCTACTCTTTGATCGATTCCTGGGACATCAGTAGTAGTTCCCGAAGGTACATCTGGAGGCTTCCTGTAATCTGTGGACGTTCAGAGCTTTGATGAAAGACAGAAATTGCATCGGGATTGAATACAAGAGGCACCATGCGGACATTTCTCCATGGGAGTAATGTCTCAAACTGTCTACTCTTTGATCGATTCCTGGGACACCAGTAGTAGTTCCCGAAGGTACATCTGGAGGCTTCCTGTAATCTGTGGACGTTCAGAGTTTTGATGAAAGACAGAAATTGCATCGGGATTGAATACAACAGGCACCATGCGGACATTTCTCCATGGGAGTAATGTCTCAAACTGTCTACTCTTTGATCGATTCCTGGGACACCAGTAGTAGTTCCCGAAGGTACATCTGGAGGCTTCCTGTAATCTGTGGACGTTCAGAGTTTTGATGAAAGACAGAAATTGCATCGGGATTGAATATAATGGGAACCATGCGGACTTTTCTCCATGGGAGTAATGTCTCAAACTGTCTACACTTTGATCGATTCCTGGGACACCAGTAGTAGTTTCCGAAGCACATATGGAGGCTTCCTGTAATCTATGGACGTTCAGAGTTTTGATGAAAGACAGAAATTGCATCGGGAATGAATACAACAGGCACCATGCGGACATTTCTCCATGGGAGTAATGTCTCAAACTGTCTACTCTTTGATCGATTCCTGGGACACCAGTAGTAATTCCCGAAGGTACATCTGGAGGCTTCCTGTAATCTATGGACGTTCAGAGTTTTGATGAAAGACAGAAATTGCATCGGGATTGAATACAACAAGCACCATGCGGACATTTCTCCATGGGAGTATTGTCTCAAACTGTCTACGTTTTGATCGATTCCTGGGAAACCTGTAGTAGTTCCCGAAGCACATCTGGAGGCTTCCTGTAATCTATGGACCTTCAGAGTTTTGATGAAAGACAGAAATTGCATCGGGATTGAATATAATGGGCACCATGCGACCTTTTCTCCATGGGAGTAATGTCTCAAACTGTCTACGCTTTGATCGATTCCTGGGACACCAGTAGTAGTTTCCGAAGCAAATCTGGAGGCTTCCTGTAATCTATGGACGTTCAGAGTTTTGATGAAAGACAGAAATTGCATCGGGATTGAATACAACAGGCACCATGCGGACATTTCTCCATGGGAGTAATGTCTCAAACTGTCTACTCTTTGATCGATTCCAGGGACACCAGTAGTAGTTCCCGAAGGTACATCTGGAGGCTTCCTGTAATCTGTGGACGTTCAGAGTTTTGATGAAAGACAGAAATTGCATGGGGATTGAATACAACAGGCACCATGCGGACATTTCTCCATGGGAGTAATGTCTCAAACTGTCTACTCTTTGATCGATTCCTGGGACACCAGTAGTAGTTCCCGAAGGTACATCTGGAGGCTTCCTGTAATCTGTGGACGTTCAGAGTTTTGATGAAAGACAGAAATTGCATCGGGATTGAATACAACAGGCACCATGCGGACATTTCTCCATTTGAGTAATGTCTCAAACTGTCTACGCTTTGATCGATTCCTGGGACACCTGTAGTAGTTCCCGAAGCACATCTGGAGGCTTCCTGTAATCTATGGACGTTCAGAGTTTTGATGAAAGACAGAAATTGCATCGGGATTGAATATAATGGGCACCATGCGGACTTTTCTCCATGGGAGTAATGTCTCAAACTGTCTACGCTTTGATCGATTCCTGGGACACCTGTAGTAGCTTCCGAAGCACATCTGTAGGCCTCCTGTAATCTGTGGACGTTCAGAGTTTTGATGAAAGACAGAAATTGCATCGGGATTGAATACAACAGGCACCAATGCGGACATTTCTCCATGGGAGTAATGTCTCAAACTGTCTACTCTTTGATCGATTCCTGGGACACCAGTAGTAGTTCCCGAAGGTACATCTGGAGGCTTCCTGTAATCTCTGGACGTTCAGAGTTTTGATGAAAGACAGAAATTGCATCGGGATTGAATACAACAGGCACCATGCGGACATTTCTCCATGGGAGTAATGTCTCAAACTGTCTACTGTTTGATCGATTCCTGGGACACCAGTAGTAGTTCCCGAAGGTACATCTGGAGGCTTCCTGTAATCTGTGGACGTTCAGAGTTTCGATGAAAGACAGAAATTGCATCGGGATTGAATACAACAGGCACCATGCGGACATTTCTCCATGGGAGTAATGTCTCAAACTGTCTACGCTTTGATCGATTCCTGGGACACCTGTAGTAGTTTCCGAAGCACATCTGGAGGCTTCCTGTAATCTATGGACGTTCAGAGTTTTGATGAAAGACAGAAATTGCATCGGGATTGAATACAACAGGCACCATGCGGACATTTCTCCATGGGAGTAATGTCTCAAACTGTCTACTCTTTGATCGATTCCTGGGACACCAGTAGTTGTTCCCGAAGGTACATCTGGAGGCTTCCTGTAATCTGTGGACGTTCAGAGTTTTGATGAAAGACAGAAATTGCATCGGGATTGAATACAACAGGCACCATGCGGACATTTCTACATGGGAGTAATGTCTCAAACTGTCTACGCTTTGATCGATTCCTGGGACACCTGTAGTAGTTCCCGAAGCACATCTGGAGGCTTCCTGTAATCTATGGACGTTCAGAGTTTTGATGAAAGACAGAAATTGCATCGGGATTGAATACAACAGGCACCATGGGGACATTTCTCCATGGGAGTAATGTCTCAAACTGTCTACTCTTTGATCGATTCCTGGGACACCAGTAGTAGTTCCCGAAGGTACATCTGGAGGCTTCCTGTAATCTGTGGACGTTCAGAGCTTTGATGAAAGACAGAAATTGCATCGCGATTGAATACAAGAGGCACCATGCGGACATTTCTCCATGGGAGTAATGTCTCAAACTGTCTACTCTTTGATCGATTCCTGGGACACCAGTAGTAGTTCCCGAAGGTACATCTGGAGGCTTCCTGTAATCTGTGGACGTTCAGAGTTTTGATGAAAGACAGAAATTGCATCGGGATTGAATACAACAGGCACCATGCGGACATTTCTCCATGGGAGTAATGTCTCAAACTGTCTACTCATTGATCGATTCCTGGGACACCAGTAGTAGTTTCCGAAGCACATCTGGAGGCTTCCTGTAATCTATGGACGTTCAGAGTTTTGATGAAAGACAGAAATTGCATCGGGATTGAATACAACAGGCACCATGCGGACATTTCTCCATGGGAGTAATGTCTCAAACTGTCTACTCTTTGATCGATTCCTGGGACACCAGTAGTAGTTCCCGAAGGTACATCTGGAGGCTTCCTGTAATCTGTGGACGTTCAGAGCTTTGATGAAAGACAGAAATTGCATCGGGATTGAATACAAGAGGCACCATGCGGACATTTCTCCATGGGAGTAATGTCTCAAACTGTCTACTCTTTGATCGATTCCTGGGACACCAGTAGTAGTTCCCGAAGGTACATCTGGAGGCTTCCTGTAATCTGTGGACGTTCAGAGTTTTGATGAAAGACAGAAATTGCATCGAGATTGAATACAACAGGCACCATGCGGACATTTCTCCATGGGAGTAATGTCTCAAACTGTCTACTCTTTGATCGATTCCTGGGACACCAGTAGTAGTTCCCGAAGGTACATCTGGAGGCTTCCTGTAATCTGTGGACGTTCAGAGTTTTGATGAAAGACAGAAATTGCATCGGGATTGAATATAATGGGCACCATGCGGACTTTTCTCCATGGGAGTAATGTCTCAAACTGTCTACACTTTGATCGATTCCTGGGACACCAATAGTAGTTTCCGAAGCACATCTGGAGGCTTCCTGTAATCTATGGACGTTCAGAGTTTTGATGAAATACAGAAATTGCATCGGGAATGAATACAACAGGCACCATGCGGACATTTCTCCATGGGAGTAATGTCTCAAACTGTCTACTCTTTGATCGATTCCTGGGACACCAGTAGTAATTCCCGAAGGTACATCTGGAGGCTTCCTGTAATCTATGGACGTTCAGAGTTTTGATGAAAGACAGAAATTGCATCGGGATTTATTACAACAAGCACCATGCGGACATTTCTCCATGGGAGTATTGTCTCAAACTGTCTACGTTTTGATCGATTCCTGGGAAACCTGTAGTAGTTCCCGAAGCACATCTGGAGGCTTCCTGTAATCTATGGACCTTCAGAGTTTTGATGAAAGACAGAAATTGCATCGGGATTGAATATAATGAGCACCATGCGACCTTTTCTCCATGGGAGTAATGTCTCAAACTGTCTACGCTTTGATCGATTCCTGGGACACCAGTAGTAGTTTCCGAAGCAAATCTGGAGGCTTCCTGTAATCTATGGACGTTCAGAGTTTTGATGAAAGACAGAAATTGCATCGGGATTGAATACAACAGGCACCATGCAGACATTTCTCCATGGGAGTAATGTCTCATACTGTCTACTCTTTGATCGATTCCAGGGACACCAGTAGTAGTTCCCGAAGGTACATCTGGAGGCTTCCTGTAATCTGTGGACGTTCAGAGTTTTGATGAAAGACAGAAATTGCGTCGGGATTGAATACAACAGGCACCAATGCGGACATTTCTCCATGGGAGTAATGTCTCAAACAGTCTACTCTTTGATCGATTCCTGGGACACCAGTAGTAGTTCCCGAAGGTACATCTGGAGGCTTCCTGTAATCTGTGGACGTTCCGAGTTTTGATGAAAGACAGAAATTGCATCGGGATTGAATACAACAGGCACCATGCGGACATTTCTCCATGGGAGTAATGTCTCAAACTGTCTACTCTTTGATCGATTCCTGGGACACCAGTAGTAGTTCCCGAAGGTACATCTGGAGGCTTCCTGTAATCTGTGGACGTTCAGAGTTTTGATGAAAGACAGAAATTGCATCGGGATTGAATACAACAGGCACCATGCGGACATTTCTCCATTTGAGTAATGTCTCAAACTGTCTACGCTTTGATCGATTCCTGGGACACCTGTAGTAGTTCCCGAAGCACATCTGGAGGCTTCCTGTAATCTATGGACGTTCAGAGTTTTGATGAAAGACAGAAATTGCATCGGGATTGAATATAATGGGCACCATGCGGACTTTTCTCCATGGGAGTAATGTCTCAAACTGTCTACGCTTTGATCGATTCCTGGGACACCTGTAGTAGTTTCCGAAGCACATCTGTAGGCTTCCTGTAATCTGTGGACGTTCAGAGTTTTGATGAAAGACAGAAATTTCATCGGGATTGAATACAACAGGCACCAATGCGGACATTTCTCCATGGGAGTAATGTCTCAAACTGTCTACTCTTTGATCGATTCCTGGGACACCAGTAGTAGTTCCCGAAGGTACATCTGGAGGCTTCCTCTAATCTCTGGACGTTCAGAGTTTTGATGAAAGACAGATATTGCATCGGGATTGAATACAACAGGCACCATGCGGACATTTCTCCATGGGAGTAATGTCTCATACTGTCTACGCTTTGATCGATTCCTGGGACACCTGTAGTAGTTTCCGAAGCACATCTGGAGGCTTCCTGTAATCTATGGACGTTCAGAGTTTTGATGAAAGACAGAAATTGCATCGGGATTGAATACAACAGGCACCATGCGGACATTTCTCCATGGGAGTAATGTCTCAAACTGTCTACTCTTTTATCGATTCCTGGGACACCAGTAGTAGTTCCCGAAGGTACATCTGGAGGCTTCCTGTAATCTGTGGACGTTCAGAGTTTTGATGAAAGACAGAAATTGCATCGGGATTGAATACAACAGGCACCATGCGGACATTTCTCCATGGGAGTAATGTCTCAAACTGTCTACTCTTTGATCGATTCCTGGGACACCAGTAGTAGTTTCCGAAGCTCATCTGGAGGCTTCCTGTAATCTATGGACGTTCAGAGTTTTGATGAAAGACAGAAATTGCATCGGGAATGAATACAACAGGCACCATGCGGACATTTCTCCATGGGAGTAATGTCTCAAACTGTCTACTCTTTGATCGATTCCTGGGACACCAGTAGTAGTTCCCGAAGGTACATCTGGAGGCTTCCTGTAATCTGTGGACGTTCAGAGTTTTGATGAAAGACAGACATTGCATCGGGAGTGAATACAACAAGCACCATGCGGACATTTCTCCATGGGAGTAATGTCTCAAAATGTCTACTCTTTGATCGATTCCTGGGACACCAGTAGTAGTTCCCGAAGGTACATCTGGAGGCTTCCTGTAATCTATGGACGTTCAGAGTTTTGATGAAAGACAGAAATTGCATCGGAATTGAATATAATGGGCACCATGCGGTCTTTTCTCCATGGGAGTAATGTCTCAAACTGTCTACGCTTTGATCGATTCCTGGGACACCTGTAGTAGTTTCCGAAGCACATCTGTAGGCTTCCTGTAATCTGTGGACGTTCAGAGTTTTGATGAAAGACAGAAATTGCATCGGGATTGAATACAACAGGCACCAATGCGGACATTTCTCCATGGGAGTAATGTCTCAAACTGTCTACTCTTTGATCGATTCCTGGGACACCAGTAGTAGTTCCCGAAGGTACATCTGGAGGCTTCCTGTAATCTCTGGACGTTCAGAGTTTTGATGAAAGACAGAAATTGCATCGGGATTGAATACAACAGGCACCATGCGGAATTTCTCCATGGGAGTAATGTCTCAAACTGTCTACTGTTTGATCGATTCCTGGGACACCAGTAGTAGTTCCCGAAGGTACATCTGGAGGCTTCCTGTAATCTGTGGACGTTCAGAGTTTTGATGAAAGACAGAAATTGCATCGCGATTGAATACAACAGGCACCATGCGGACATTTCTCCATGGGAGTAATGTCTCAAACTGTCTACGATTTGATCGATTCCTGGGACACCTGTAGTAGTTTCCGAAGCACATCTGGAGGTTTCCTGTAATCTATGTACGTTCAGAGTTTTGATGAAAGACAGAAATTGCATCGGGATTGAATACAACAGGCACCATGCGGACATTTCTCCATGGGAGTAATGTCTCAAACTGTCTACTCTTTGATCGATTCCTGGGACACCAGTAGTTGTTCCCGAAGGTACATCTGGAGGCTTCCTGTAATCTGTGGACGTTCAGAGCTTTGATGAAAGACAGAAATTGCATCGGGATTGAATACAAGAGGCACCATGCGGACATTTCTCCATGGGAGTAATGTCTCAAACTGTCTACTCTTTGATCGATTCCTGGGACACCAGTAGTTGTTCCCGAAGGTACATCTGGAGGCTTCCTGTAATCTGTGGACGTTCAGAGTTTTGATGAAAGACAGAAATTGCATCGGGATTGAATACAACAGGCACCATGCGGACATTTCTCCATGGGAGTAATGTCTCAAACTGTCTACTCTTTGATCGATTCCTGGGACACCAGTAGTAGTTTCCGAAGCACATCTGGAGGCTTCCTGTAATCTATGGACGTTCAGAGTTTTGATGAAAGACAGAAATTGCATCGGGAATGAATAGAACAGGCACCATGCGGACATTTCTCCATGGGAGTAATGTCTCAAACTGTCTACTCTTTGATCGATTCCTGGGACACCAGTAGTAGTTCCCGAAGGTACATCTGGAGGCTTCCTGTAATCTGTGGACGTTCAGAGTTTTGATGAAAGACAGAAATTGCATCGGGAGTGAATACAACAAGCACCATGCGGACATTTCTCCATGGGAGTAATGTCTCAAAATGTCTACTCTTTGATCGATTCCTGGGACACCAGTAGTAGTTCCCGAAGGTACATCTGGAGGCTTCCTGTAATCTGTGGACGTTCAGAGTTTTGATGAAAGACAGAAATTGCCTCGGGATTGAATATAATGGGCACCATGCGACCTTTTTTCCATGGGAGTAATGTCTCAAACTGTCTACGCTTTGATCGATTCCTGGGACACCAGTAGTAGTTTCCGAAGCAAATCTGGAGGCTTCCTGTAATCTATGGACGTTCAGAGTTTTGATAAAAGACAGAAATTGCATCGGGATTGAATACAACAGGCACCATGCGGACATTTCTCCATGGGAGTAATGTCTCAAACTGTCTACTCTTTGATCGATTCCATGGACACCAGTAGTAGTTCCCGAAGGTACATCTGGAGGCTTCCTGTAATCTGTGGACGTTCAGAGTTTTGATGAAAGACAGAAATTGCATCGGGATTGAATACAACAGGCACCAATGCGGACATATCTCCATGGGAGTAATGTCTCAAACTGTCTACTCTTTGATCAATTCCTGGGACACCAGTAGTAGTTCCCGAAGGTACATCTGGAGGCTTCCTGTAATCTGTGGACGTTCAGAGTTTTGATGAAAGACAGAAATTGCATCGGGATTGAATACAACAGGCACCATGCGGACATTTCTCCATGGGAGTAATGTCTCAAACTGTCTACTCTTTGACCGATTCCTGGGACACCAGTAGTAGTTCCCGAAGGTACATCTGGAGGCTTCCTGTAATCTGTGGACGTTCAGAGTTTTGATGAAAGACAGAAATTGCATCGGGATTGAATACAACAGGCACCATGCGGACATTTCTCCATTTGAGTAATGTCTCAAACTGTCTACGCTTTGATCGATTCCTGGGACACCTGTAGTAGTTCCCGAAGCACATCTGGAGGCTTCCTGTAATCTATGGACGTTCAGAGTTTTGATGAAAGACAGAAATTGCATCGGGATTGAATATAATGGGCACCATGCGGACTTTTCTCCATGGGAGTAATGTCTCAAACTGTCTACGCTTTGATCGATTCCTGGGACACCTGTAGTAGTTTCCGAAGCACATCTGGAGGCTTCCTGTAATCTATGGACGTTCAGAGTCTTGATGAAAGACAGAAATTGCATCGGGATTGAATACAACAGGCACCATGCGGAATTTCTCCATGGGAGTAATGTCTCAAACTGTCTACTCTTTGATCGATTCCAGGGACACCAGTAGTAGTTCCCGAAGGTACATCTGTAGGCTTCCTGTAATCTGTGGACGTTCAGAGTTTTGATGAAAGACAGAAATTGCATCGGGATTGAATACAACAGGCACCAATGCGGACATTTCTCCATGGGAGTAATGTCTCAAACTGTCTACTCTTTGATCGATTCCTGGGACACCAGTAGTAGTTCCCGAAGGTACATTTGGAGGCTTCCTGTAATCTCTGGACGTTCAGAGTTTTGATGAAAGACAGAAATTGCATCGGGATTGAATACAACAGGCACCATGCGGACATTTCTCCATGGGAGTAATGTCTCAAACTGTCTACTCTTTGATCGATTCCTGGGACACCAGTAGTTGTTCCCGAAGGTACATCTGGAGGCTTCCTGTAATCTGTGGACGTTCAGAGTTTTGATGAAAGACAGAAATTGCATCGGGATTGAATACAACAGGCACCATGCGGACATTTCTCCATGGGAGTAATGTCTCAAACTGTCTACGCTTTGATCGATTCCTGGGACACCTGTAGTAGTTCCCGAAGCACATCTGGATGCTTCCTGTAATCTATGGACTTTCAGAGTTTTGATGAAAGACAGAAATTGTATCGGGATTGAATACAACAGGCACCATGCGGACATTTCTCCATGGGAGTAATGTCTCAAACTGTCTACTCTTTGATCGATTCCTGGGACACCAGTAGTAGTTCCCGAAGGTACATCTGGAGGCTTCCTGTAATCTGTGGACGTTCAGAGCTTTGATGAAAGACAGAAATTGCATCGGGATTGAATACAAGAGGCACCATGCGGACATTTCTCCATGGGAGTAATGTCTCAAACTGTCTACTCTTTGATCGATTCCTGGGACACCAGTAGTAGTTCCCGAAGGTACATCTGGAGGCTTCCTGTAATCTGTGGACGTTCAGAGTTTTGATGAAAGACAGAAATTGCATCGGGATTGAATACAACAGGCACCATGTGGACATTTCTCCATGGGAGTAATGTCTCAAACTGTCTACTGTTTGATCGATTCCTGGGACACCAGTAGTAGTTCCCGAAGGTACATCTGGAGGCTTCCTGTAATCTGTGGACGTTCAGAGTTTTGATGAAAGACAGAAATTGCATCGGGATTGAATACAACAGGCACCATGCGGACATTTCTCCATGGGAGTAATGTCTCAAACTGTCTACGCTTTGATCGATTCCTGGGACACCTGTAGTAGTTTCCGAAGCACATCTGGAGGCTTCCTGTAATCTATGGACGTTCAGAGTTTTGATGAAAGACAGAAATTGCATCGGGATTGAATATAATGGGCACCATGCGGACTTTTCTCCATGGGAGTAATGTCTCAAAATGTCTACATTTTGATCGATTCCTGGGACACCAGTAGTAGTTTCCGAAGCACATCTGGAGGCTTCCTGTAATCTATGGACGTTCAGAGTTTTGATGAAAGACAGAAATTGCGTCGGGAATGAATACAACAGGCATTATGCGGACATTTCTCCATGGGAGTAATGTCTCAAACTGTCTACTCTTTGATCGATTCCTGGGACACCAGTAGTAGTTCCCGAAGGTACATCTGGAGGCTTCCTGTAATCTGTGGACGTTCAGAGTTTTGATGAAAGACAGAAATTGCATCGGGAGTGAATACAACAAGCACCATGCGGACATTTCTCCATGGGAGTAATGTCTCAATCTGCCTACTCTTTGATCGATTCCTGGGACACCAGTAGTAGTTCCCGAAGGTACATATGGAGGCTTCCTGTAATCTGTGGACGTTCAGAGTTTTAATGAAAGACAGAAATTGCATCGGGATTGAATACAACAGGCACCATGCGGACATTTCTACATTTGAGTAATGTCTCAAACTGTCTACGCTTTGATCGATTCCTGGGACACCTGTAGTAGTTCCCGAAGCACATCTGGAGGCTTCCTGTAATCTATGGACGTTCAGAGTTTTGATGAAAGACAGAAATTGCATTGGGATTGAATACAACAGGCACCATGCGGACATTTCTCCATGGGAGTAATGTCTCAAACTGTCTACTCTTCGGTCGATTCCTGGGACACCAGTAGTAGTTCCCGAAGGTACATCTGGAGGCTTCCTGTAATCTGTGGCCGTTCAGAGCTTTGATGAAAGACAGAAATTGCATCGGGATTGAATACAAGAGGCACCATGCGGACATTTCTCCATGGGAGTAATGTCTCAAACTGTCTACTCTTTGATCGATTCCTGGGACACCAGTTGTAGTTCCCGAAGGTACATCTGGAGGCTTCCTGTAATCTGTGGACGTTCAGAGTTTTGATGAAAGACAGAAATTGCATCGGGATTGAATACAACAGGCACCATGCGGACATTTCTCCATGGGAGCAACGTCTCAAACTGTCTACTCTTTGATCGATTCCTGGGACACCAGTAGTAGTTCCCGAAGGTACATCTGGAGGCTTCCTGTAATCTGTGGACGTTCAGAGTTTTGATGAAAGACAGAAATTGCTTCGGGATTGAATATAATGGGCACCATGCGGACTTTTCTCCATGGGAGTAATGTCTCAAACTGTCTACACTTTGATCGATTCCTGGGACACCAGTAGTAGTTCCCGAAGGTACATCTGGAGGCTTCCTGTAATCTGTGGACGTTCAGAGTTTTGATGACAGACAGAATTTGCATCGGGAATGAATTCAACAGGCACCATGCGGACACTTCTCCATGGGAGTAATGTCTCAAACTGTCTACTCTTTGATCGATTCCTGGGACACCAGTAGTAGTTCCCGAAGGTACATCTGGAGGCTTCCTATAATCTGTGGACGTTCAGAGTTTTGATGAAATACAGAAATTGCATCGGGACTGAATACAACAGGCACCATGCGGACATTTCTCCATGGGAGTATTGTCTCAAACTGTCTACGCTTTGATCGATTCCTGGGACACCTGTAGTAGTTCCCGAAGCACATCTGGGGGCTTCCTGTAATCTATGGACGTTCAGAGTTTTGATGAAAGACAGAAATTGCATCGGGATTGAATATAATGGGCACCATGCGACCTTTTCTCCATGGGAGTAATGTCTCAAACTGTCTACGCTTTGATCGATTCTTGGGACACCAGTAGTAGTTTCCGAAGCGAATCTGGAGGCTTCCTGTAATCTGTGGACGTTCAGAGTTTTAATGAAAGACAGAAATTGCATCGGGATTGAATACAACAGGCACCATGCGGACTTTTCTCCATGGGAGTAATGTCTCAAACTGACTACGCTTTGATCGATTCCTGGGACACCTGTAGTAGATCCCGAAGCACATCTGGAGGCTTCCTGTAATCTGTGGACGTTCAGAGTTTTGATGAAAGACAGAAATTGCACCGGGATTGAATACAACAGGCACCATGCGGACTTTTCTCCATGGGAGTAATATCTCAAACTGTCTACGCTTCGATCGATTCCTGGGACACCAGTAGTACTTTCCGAAGCACATCTGGAGGCTTCCTGTAATCTGTGGACGTTCAAAGTTTTGATGAAAGACAGAAATTGCATCGGGTTTGAATACAACAGGCACCATGCGGACTTTTCTAAATGGGAGTAATGTCTCAAACTGTCTACGCTTTGATCGATTCCTGGGACACCTGTTGTAGTTTCCGAAGGACATCTGGAGGCTTCCTGTAAACTATGGACGTTCAGAGTTTTGATGAAAGACAGAAATTGCATCGGGATTGAATATAATGGGCACCATGCGGACTTTTCTCCATGGGAGTAATGTCTCAAACTGTCTACGCTTTGATCGATTCCTGGGACACCTGTAGTAGTTTCCGAAGCACATCTGGAGGCTTCCTGTAATCTATGGACGTTCAGAGTTTTGATGAAAGACAGTAATTGCATCGGGATTGAATATAATGGGCACCATGCGGACTTTTCTCCATGGGAGTATTGTCTCAAACTGTCTACGCTTTGATCACTTCCGGGGACACCTGTAGTAGTTCCCGAAGCACATCTGGAGTCTTCCTGTAATCTGTGGACGTTCAGAGTTTTGATGAAAGACAGAAATTGCATCGGGATTGGATATAATGGGCACCATGCGGATTTTTCTCCATTAGAGTAATGTCTCAAACTGTCTACGCTTTGATCGATTCCTGGGATACCTGTAGTAGTTCCCGAAGCACATCTGGAGGCTTCCTGTAATCTATGGACGTTCAGAGTTATGATGAAAGACAGAAATTGCATCGGGATTGAATATAATGGGCACCATGCGGACTTTTCTCCATGGGAGTAATGTCTCAAACTGTCTACTCTTTGATCGATTTCTGGGACACCAGTAGTAGTTCCCGAAGGTACATCTGGAGGCTTCCTGTAATCTGTGGACGTTCAGAGCTTTGATGAAAGACAGAAATTGCATCGGGATTGAATACAGCAGGCACCATGCGGACATTTCTCCATGGGAGTAATGTCTCAAACTGTCTACTATTTTAACGATTCCTGGGACACCAGTAGTAGTTCCCGAAGGTACATCTGGAGGCTTCCTGTAATCTGTGGACGTTCAGAGTTTTGATGAAAGAGAGAAATTGCATCGGGATTGAATATAATGGGCACCATGCGGACTTTTCTCCATGGGAGTAATGTCTCAAACTGTCTACGCTTTGATCGATTCCTGGGACACCTGTGGTAGTTCCCGAAGCACATCTGGATGCTTCCTGTAATCTATGGACGTTCAGAGTTTTGATGAAAGACAGTAATTGCATCGGGATTGAATATAATGTGCACCATGCGGACTTTTCGCCATGGGAGTAATGTCTCAAACTGTCTACGCTTTGATCGATTCCTGGGACACCAGTAGTAGTTTCCGAAGCACATCTGGAGGCTTCCTGTAATCTGTGGACGTTCAGAGTTTTGATGAAAGACAGAAATTGCATCGGGATTGAATATAATGGGCACCATGCGGACTTTTCTCCATGCGAGTAATGTCTCAAAGTGTCTACGCTTTGATCGATTATTGGGACACCTGTAGTAGTTCCCGAAGCACATCTGGAGGCTTCCTGTAATCTATGGACGTTCAGAGTTTTGATGAAAGACAGAAATTGCATCGGGATTGAATACAACAGGCACCATGCGGACATTTCTCCATGGGAGTAATGTCTCAACCTGTCTACGCTTTGATCGACTCCTGGGACACCTGTAGTAGTTCCCGAAGCACATCTGGAGGCTTCCTGTAATCTATGGACGTTCAGAGTTTTGATGAAAGACAGAAATTGCATCGGGATTGAATATAATGGGCACCATGCAGACTTTTCTCCAATGGAGTAATGTCTCAAACTGTCTACGCTTTGATCGATTCCTGCGACACCAGTAGTAGTTTCCGAAGCACATCTGGAGGCTTCCAGTAATCTATGGACGTTCAGAGTTTTGATGAAAGACAGAAATTGCATCGGGATTGAATACAACAGGAACCATGCGGACATTTCTCCATGGGAGTAATGTCTCAAACTGTCTACTCTTTGATCGATTCCTGGGACACCAGTAGTAGTTCCCGAAGGTACATCTGGAGGCTTCCTGTAATCTGTGGACGTTCAGAGTTTTGATGAAAGCCAGAAATTGCATCGGGATTGAATACAACAGGCACCATGCGGACATTTCTCCATGGGAGTAATGTCTCAAATTGTCTACGCTTTGATCGATTCCTGGGATACCTGTAGTAGTTCCCGAAGCACATCTGGAGGCTTCCTGTAATCTATGGACGTTCAGAGTTTTGATGAAAGACAGAAATTGCATCGGGATTGAATACAACAGGCACCATGCGGAATTTCTCCATGGGAGTAATGTCTCAAACTGTCTACTCTTTGATCGATTCCAGGGACACCAGTAGAAGTTCCCGAAGGTACATCTGGAGGCTCCCTGTAATCTCTGGACGTTCAGAGTTTTGATGAAAGACAGAAATTGCATCGGGATTGAATACAACAGGCACCATGCGGACATTTCTCCATGGGAGTAATGTCAAACTGTCTACTCTTTGATCGCTTCCTGGGACACCAGTAGTAGTTCCCGAAGTTACATCTGGAGGCTTCCTGTAATCTGTGGACGTTCAGAGTTTTGATGAAAGACAGAAATTGCATCGGGATTGAATACAACAGGCACCATGCGGACATTTCTCCATGGGAGTAATGTCTCAAACTGTCTACGCTTTGATCGATTCCTGGGACACCTGTAGTAGTTCCCGAAGCACATCTGGAGGCTTCCTGTAATCTATGGACGTTCAGAGTTTTGATGAAAGACAGAAATTGCATCGGGATTGAATACAACAGGCACCATGCGGACATTTCTCCATGGGAGTAATGTCTCAAACTGTCTACTCTTTGATCGATTCCTGGGACACCGGTAGTAGTTCCCGAAGGTACATCTGGAGGCTTCCTGTAATCTGTGGACGTTCAGAGCTTTGATGGAAGACAGAAATTGCATCGGGATTGAATACAAGAGGCACCATGCGGACATTTCTCCATGGGAGTAATGTCTCAAACTGTCTACTATTTGATCGATTCCTGGGACACCAGTAGTAGTTCCCGAAGGTACATCTGGAGGCTTCCTGTAATCTGTGGACGTTCAGAGTTTTGATGAAAGACAGAAATTGCATCGGGATTGAATATAATGGGCACCATGCTGACTTTTCTCCATGGGAGTAATGTCTCAAACTGTCTACACTTTGATCGATTCCTGGGACACCTGTAGTAGTTTCCGAAGCACATCTGGAGGCTTCCTGTAATCTATGGACTTTCAGAGTTTTGATGAATGACAGAAATTGCATCGGGAATGAATACAACAGGCACCATGCGGACATTTCTCCATGGGAGTAATGTCTCAAACTGTCTACTCTTTAATCGATTCCTGGGACACCAGTAGTAGTTCCCAAAGGTACATCTGGAGGCTTCCTGTAATCTGTGGACGTTCAGAGTTTTGATGAAATACAGAAATTGCATCGGGATTGAATACAACAGGCACCATGCGGACATTTCTCCATGGGAGTATTGTCTCAAACTGTCTACGCTTTGATCGATTCCTGGGACACCTGTAGTAGTTCCCGAAGCACATCTGGAGGCTTCCTGTAATCTGTGGACGTTCAGAGTTTTGATGAAAGGCAGAAATTGCATCGGGATTGAATATAATGGGCACCATGCGGACTTTTCTCCATGGGAGTAATGTCTCAAACTGTCTACGCTTTGATCGATTCCTGGGACACCTGTAGTAGTTTCCGAAGCACATCTGGAGGCTTCCTGTAATCTATGGACGATCAGAGTTTTGATGAAAGACAGAAATTGCATCGGGATTGAATACAACGGGCACCATGCGGAATTTCTCCATGGGAGTAATGTCTCAAACTGCCTACTCTTTGATCGATTCCAGGGACACCAGTAGTAGTTCCCGAAGGTACATCTGGAGGCTTCCTGTAATCTGTGGACGTTCAGAGTTTTGATGAAAGACAGAAATTGCATCGGGATTGAATACAACAGGCACCATGCGGACATTTCTCCATGGGAGTAATGTCTCAAACTGTCTACTCTTTGATCGATTCCTGGGACACCAGTAGTAGTCCCCGAAGGTACATCTGGAGGATTCCTGTAATCTGTGGACGTTCAGAGTTTTGATGAAAGACAGAAATTGCATCGGGATTGAATACAACAGGCACCATGCGGACATTTCTCCATGGGAGTAATGTCTCAAACTGTCTACGC
Organism: Schistocerca gregaria; assembly: GCF_023897955.1. NCBI lineage: Eukaryota > Metazoa > Arthropoda > Insecta > Orthoptera > Acrididae > Schistocerca > Schistocerca gregaria. Next base: position 3,199,641 of record NW_026061730.1, on the reverse strand, counting down.
TTTGATCGATTCCTGGGACACCTGTAGTAGTTCCCGAAGCACATCTGGAGGCTTCCTGTAATCTATGGACGTTCAGAGTTTTGATGAAAGACAGAAATTGCATCGGGATTGAATACAACAGGCACCATGAGGACATTTCTCCATGGGAGTAATGTCTCAACCTGTCTACGCTTTGATCGACTCCTGGGACACCTGTAGTAGTTCCCGAAGCACATCTGGAGGCTTCCTGTAATCTATGGACGTTCAGAGTTTTGATGAAAGACAGAAATTGCATCGGGATTGAATATAATGGGCACCATGCAGACTTTTCTCCAATGGAGTAATGTCTCAAACTGTCTACGCTTTGATCGATTCCTGCGACACCAGTAGTAGTTTCCGAAGCACATCTGGAGGCTTCCAGTAATCTATGGACGTTCAGAGTTTTGATGAAAGACAGAAATTGCATCGGGATTGAATACAACAGGCACCATGGGGACATTTCTCCATGGGAGTAATGTCTCAAACTGTCTACTCTTTGACCGATTCCTGGGACACCAGTAGTAGTTCCCGAAGGTACATCTGGAGGCTTCCTGTAATCTGTGGACGTTCAGAGTTTTGATGAAAGCCAGAAAATGCATCGGGATTGAATACAACAGGCACCATGCGGACATTTCTCCATGGGAGTAATGTCTCAAATTGTCTACGCTTTGATCGATTCCTGGGATACCTGTAGTAGTTCCCGAAGCACATCTGGAGGCTTCCTGTAATCTATGGACGTTCAGAGTTTTGATGAAAGACAGAAATTGCATCGGGATTGAATACAACAGGCACCATGCGGAATTTCTCCATGGGAGTAATGTCTCAAACTGTCTACTCTTTGATCGATCCCAGGGACACCAGTAGAAGTTCCCGAAGGTACATCTGGAGGCTCCCTGTAATCTCTGGACGTTCAGAGTTTTGATGAAAGACAGAAATTGCATCGGGATTGAATACAACAGGCACCATGCGGACATTTCTCCATGGGAGTAATGTCAAACTGTCTACTCTTTGATCGCTTCCTGGGACACCAGTAGTAGTTCCCGAAGTTACATCTGGAGGCTTCCTGTAATCTGTGGACGTTCAGAGTTTTTATGAAAGACAGAAATTGCATCGGGATTGAATACAACAGGCACCATGCGGACATTTCTCCATGGGAGTAATGTCTCAAACTGTCTACGCTTTGATCGATTCCTGGGACACCTGTAGTAGTTCCCGAAGCACATCTGGAGGCTTCCTGTAATCTATGGACGTTCAGAGTTTTGATGAAAGACAGAAATTGCATCGGGATTGAATACAACAGGCACAATGCGGACATTTCTCCATGGGAGTAATGTCTCAAACTGTCTACTCTTTGATCGATTCCTGGGACACCGGTAGTAGTTCCCGAAGGTACATCTGGAGGCTTCCTGTAATCTGTGGACGTTCAGAGCTTTGATGGAAGACAGAAATTGCATCAGGATTGAATACAAGAGGCACCATGCGTACATTTCTCCATGGGAGTAATGTCTCAAACTGTCTACTATTTGATCGATTCCTGGGACACCAGTAGTAGTTCCCGAAGGTACATCTGGAGGCTTCCTGTAATCTGTGGACGTTCAGAGTTTTGATGAAAGACAGAAATTGCATCGGGATTGAATATAATGGGCACCATGCGGACTTTTCTCCATGGGAGTAATGTCTCAAACTGTCTACACTTTGATCGATTCCTGGGACACCTGTAGTAGTTTCCGAAGCACATCTGGAGGCTTCCTGTAATCTATGGACGTTCAGAGTTTTGATGAATGACAGAAATTGCATCGGGAATGAATACAACAGGCACCATGCGGACATTTCTCCATGGGAGTAATGTCTCAAACTGTCTACTCTTTAATCGATTCCTGGGACACCAGTAGTAGTTCCCAAAGGTACATCTGGAGGCTTCCTGTAATCTGTGGACGTTCAGAGTTTTGATGAAATACAGAAATTGCATCGGGATTGAATACAACAGGCACCATGCGGACATTTCTCCATGGGAGTATTGTCTCAAACTGTCTACGCTTTGATCGATTCCTGGGACACCTGTAGTAGTTCCCGAAGCACATCTGGAGGCTTCCTGTAATCTGTGGACGTTCAGAGTTTTGATGAAAGGCAGAAATTGCATCGGGATTGAATATAATGGGCACCATGCGGACTTTTCTCCATGGGAGTAATGTCTCAAACTGTCTACGCTTTGATCGATTCCTGGGACACCTGTAGTAGTTTCCGAAGCACATCTGGAGGCTTCCTGTAATCTATGGACGATCAGAGTTTTGATGAAAGACAGAAATTGCATCGGGATTGAATACAACGGGCACCATGCGGAATTTCTCCATGGGAGTAATGTCTCAAACTGCCTACTCTTTGATCGATTCCAGGGACACCAGTAGTAGTTCCCGAAGGTACATCTGGAGGCTTCCTGTAATCTGTGGACGTTCAGAGTTTTGGTGAAAGACAGAAATTGCATCGTGATTGAATACAACAGGCACCATGCGGACATTTCTCCATGGGAGTAATGTCTCAAACTGTCTACTCTTTGATCGATTCCTGGGACACCAGTAGTAGTTCCCGAAGGTACATCTAGAGGCTTCCTGTAATCTGTTGACGTTCAGAGCTTTGATGAATGACAGAAATTGCATCGGGATTGAATACAAGAGGCACCATGCGGACATTTCTCCATGGGAGTAATGTCTCAAACTGTCTACTCTTTGATCGATTCCTGGGACACCAGTAGTAGTTCCCGAAGGTACATCTGGAGGCTTTCTGTAATCTGTGGACATTCAGAGTTTTGATGAAATACAGAAATTGCATCGGGATTGAATACAACTGGCACCATGCGGACATTTCTCCATGGGAGTATTGTCTCAAACTGTCTACGCTTTGATCGATTCCTGGGACACCTGTAGTAGTTCCCGAAGCACATCTGGAGGCTTCCTGTAATCTATGGACGTTCAGAGTTTTGATGAAAGACAGAAATTGCATCGGGATTGAATATAATGGGCACCATGCGACCTTTTCTCCATGGGAGTAATGTCTCAAACTGTCTACGCTTTGATCGATTCCTGGGACACCAGTAGTAGCTTCCGAAGCAAATCTTTAGGCTTCCTGTAATCTGTGGACGTTCAGAGTTTGGATGAAAGACAGAAATTGCATCGGGATTGAATACAACAGGCACCATGCGGACATTTCTCCATGGGAGTAATGTCTCAAACTGCCTAATCTTTGATCGATTCCTGGGACACCAGTAGTAGTTCCCGAAGGTACATCTGGAGGCTTCCTGTAATCTGTGGACGTTGAGAGTTTTGATGAGAGACAGAAATTGCATCGGGATTGAATACAACAGGCACCATGCGGACTTTTCTCCATGGGAGTAATGTCTCAAACTGTCTACGCTTTGATCGATTCCTGGGACACCTGTAGTAGTTCCCGAAGCACATCTGGAGGCTTCCTGTAATCTGTGGACGTTCAGAGTTTTGATGAAAGACAGAAATTGCATCGGGATTGAATATAATGGGCACCATGCGGACTTTTCTCCATGGGAGTAATGTCTCAAACTGTCTACTCTTTGATCGATTCCTGGGACACCTGTAGTAGTTTCCGAAGCACATCTGGAGGCTTCCTGTAATCTATGGACGTTCAGAGTTTTGATGAAAGACAGAAATTGCATCGGGATTGAATACAACAGGCACCATGCGGAATTTCTCCATGGGAGTAATGCCTCAAACTGTCTACTCTTTGATAGATTCCAGGGACACCAGTAGTAGTTCCCGAAGGTACATCTGGAGGCTTCCTGTAATCTGTGGACGTTCAGAGTTTTGATGAAAGACAGAAATTGCATCGGGATTGAATACAACAGGCACCATGCGGACATTTCTCCATGGGAGTAATGTCTCAAACTGTCTACTCTTTGATCGATTCCTGGGACACCAGTAGTAGTTCCCGAAGGTACATCTGGAGGCTTCCAGTAATCTGTGGAAGTTCAGAGTTTTGATGAAAGACTGAAATTGCATCGGGATTGAATATAATGGGCACCATGCGGACTTTTCTCCATGGGAGTAATGTCTCAAACTGTCTACACTTTGATCGATTCCTGGGACACCAGTAGTAGTTTCCGAAGCACATCTGGAGGCTTCCTGTAATCTATGGACGTTCAGAGTTTTGATGAAAGACAGAAATTGCATCGGGAATGAATACAACAGGCACCATGCGGACATTTCTCCATGGGAGTAATGTCTCAAACTGTCTACTCTTTGATCGATTCCTGGGACACCAGTAGTAGTTCCCGAAGGTACATCTGGAGGCTTCCAGTAATCTGTGGAAGTTCAGAGTTTTGATGAAAGACTGAAATTGCATCGGGATTGAATATAATGGGCACCATGCGGACTTTTCTCCATGGGAGTAATGTCTCAAACTGTCTACACTTTGATCGATTCCTGGGACACCAGTAGTAGTTTCCGAAGCACATCTGGAGGCTTCCTGTAATCTATGGACGTTCAGAGTTTTGATGAAAGACAGAAATTGCATCGGGAATGAATACAACAGGCACCATGCGGACATTTCTCCATGGGAGTAATGTCTCAAACTGTCTACTCTTTGATCGATTCCTGGGACACCAGTAGTAGTTCCCGAAGGTACATCTGGAGGCATCCTATAATCTGTGGACGTTCAGAGTTTTGATGAAATACAGAAATTGCGTCGGGATTAAATACAACAGGCACCATGCGGACATTTCTCCATGGGAGTATTGTCTCAAACTGTCTACGCTTTGATCGATTCCTGGGACACCTGTAGTAGTTCCCGAAGCACATCTGGAGGCTTCCTGTAATCTATGGACGTTCAGAGCTTTGATGAAAGACAGAAATTGCATCGGGATTGAATATAATGGGCACCATGCGGACTTTTCGCCATGGGAGTAATGTCTCAAACTGTCTACGCTTTGATCGATTCCTGGGACACCAGTAGTAGTTTCCGAAGCACATCTGGAGGCTTCCTGTAATCTGTGGACGTTCAGAGTTTTGATGAAAGACAGAAATTGCATCGGGATTGAATATAATGGGCACCATGCAGACTTTTCTCCAATGGAGTAATGTCTCAAACTGTCTACGCTTTGATCGATTCCTGCGACACAAGTAGTAGTTTCCGAAGCACATCTGGAGGCTTCCAGTAAACTATGGACGTTCAGAGTTTTGATGAAAGACAGAAATTGCATCGGGATTGAATACAACAGGCACCATGCGGACATTTCTCCATGGGAGTAATGTCTCAAACTGTCTACTCTTTGATCGATTCCTGGGACACCAGTAGTAGTTCCCGAAGGTACATCTGGAGGCTTCCTGTAATCTGTGGACGTTCAGAGTTTTGATGAAAGCCAGAAATTGCATCGGGATTGAATACAACAGGCACCATGCGGACATATCTCCATGGGAGTAATGTCTCAAATTGTCTACGCTTTGATCGATTCCTGGGATACCTGTAGTAGTTCCCGAAGCACATCTGGAGGCTTCCTGTAATCTATGGACGTTCAGAGTTTTGATGAAAGACAGAAATTGCATCGGGATTGAATACAACAGGCACCATGCGGAATTTCTCCATGGGAGTAATGTCTCAAACTGTCTACTCTTTGATCGATTCCAGGGACACCAGTAGAAGTTCCCGAAGGTACATCTGGAGGCTCCCTGTAACCTCTGGACGTTCAGAGTTTTGATGAAAGACAGAAATTGCATCGGGATTGAATACAACAGGCACCATGCGGACATTTCTCCATGGGAGTAATGTCAAACTGTCTACTCTTTGATCGCTTCCTGGGACACCAGTAGTAGTTCCCGAAGGTACATCTGGAGGCTTCCTGTAATCTGTGGACGTTCAGAGTTTTGATGAAAGACAGAAATTGCATCTGGATTGAATACAACAGGCACCATGCGGACATTTCTCCATGGGAGTAATGTCTCAAACTGTCTACGCTTTGATCGATTCCTGGGACACCTGTAGTAGTTCCCGAAGCACATCTGGAGGCTTCCTTTAATCTATTGACGTTCAGAGTTTTGATGAAAGACAGAAATTGCATCGGGATTGAATACAACAGGCACCATGCGGACATTTCTCCATGGGAGTAATGTCTCAAACTGTCTACTCTTTGATCGATTCCTGGGACACCGGTAGTAGTTCCCGAAGGTACATCTGGAGGCTTCCTGTAATCTGTGGACGTTCAGAGCTTTGATGGAAGACAGAAATTGCATCGGGATTGAATACAAGAGGCACCATGCGGACATTTCTCCATGGGAGTAATGTCTCAAACTGTCTACTATTTGATCGATTCCTGGGACACCAGTAGTAGTTCCCGAAGGTACATCTGGAGGCTTCCTGTAATCTGTGCACGTTCAGAGTTTTGATGAAAGACAGAAATTGCATCGGGATTGAATATAATGGGCACCATGCGGACTTTTCTCCATGGGAGTAATGTCTCAAACTGTCTACACTTTGATCGATTCCTGGGACACCTGTAGTAGTTTCCGAAGCACATCTGGAGGCTTCTTGTAATCTATGGACGTTCAGAGTTTTGATGAAAGACAGAAATTGCATCGGGAATGAATACAACAGGCACCATGCGGACATTTCTCCATGGGAGTAATGTCTCAAACTGTCTACTCTTTAATCGATTCCTGGGACACCAGTAGTAGTTCCCAAAGGTACATCTGGAGGCTTCCTGTAATCTGTGGACGTTCAGAGTTTTGATGAAATACAGAAATTGCATCGGGATTGAATACAACAGGCACCATGCGGACATTTCTCCATGGGAGTATTGTCTCAAACTGTCTACGCTTTGATCGATTCCTGGGACACCTGTAGTAGTTCCCGAAGCACATCTGGAGGCTTCCTGTAATCTGTGGACGTTCAGAGTTTTGATGAAAGGCAGAAATTGCATCGGGATTGAATATAATGGGCACCATGCGGACTTTTCTCCATGGGAGTAATGTCTCAAACTGTCTACGCTTTGATCGATTCCTGGGACACCTGTAGTAGTTTCCGAAGCACATATGGAGGCTTCCTGTATTCTATGGACGATCAGAGTTTTGATGAAAGACAGAAATTGCATCGGGATTGAATACAACGGGCACCATGCGGAATTTCTCCATGGGAGTAATGTCTCAAACTGCCTACTCTTTGATCGATTCCAGGGACACCAGTAGTAGTTCCCGAAGGTACATCTGGAGGCTTCCTGTAATCTGTGGACGTTCAGAGTTTTGATGAAAGACAGAAATTGCATCGGGATTGAATACAACAGGCACCATGCGGACATTTCTCCATGGGAGTAATGTCAAACTGTCTACTCTTTGATCGCTTCCTGGGACACCAGTAGTAGTTCCCGAAGGTACATCTGGAGGCTTCCTGTAATCTGTGGACGTTCAGAGTTTTGATGAAAGACAGAAATTGCATCTGGATTGAATACAACAGGCACCATGCGGACATTTCTCCATGGGAGTAATGTCTCAAACTGTCTACGCTTTGATCGATTCCTGGGACACCTGTAGTAGTTCCCGAAGCACATCTGGAGGCTTCCTTTAATCTATTGACGTTCAGAGTTTTGATGAAAGACAGAAATTGCATCGGGATTGAATACAACAGGCACCATGCGGACATTTCTCCATGGGAGTAATGTCTCAAACTGTCTACTCTTTGATCGATTCCTGGGACACCGGTAGTAGTTCCCGAAGGTACATCTGGAGGCTTCCTGTAATCTGTGGACGTTCAGAGCTTTGATGGAAGACAGAAATTGCATCGGGATTGAATACAAGAGGCACCATGCGGACATTTCTCCATGGGAGTAATGTCTCAAACTGTCTACTATTTGATCGATTCCTGGGACACCAGTAGTAGTTCCCGAAGGTACATCTGGAGGCTTCCTGTAATCTGTGCACGTTCAGAGTTTTGATGAAAGACAGAAATTGCATCGGGATTGAATATAATGGGCACCATGCGGACTTTTCTCCATGGGAGTAATGTCTCAAACTGTCTACACTTTGATCGATTCCTGGGACACCTGTAGTAGTTTCCGAAGCACATCTGGAGGCTTCTTGTAATCTATGGACGTTCAGAGTTTTGATGAAAGACAGAAATTGCATCGGGAATGAATACAACAGGCACCATGCGGACATTTCTCCATGGGAGTAATGTCTCAAACTGTCTACTCTTTAATCGATTCCTGGGACACCAGTAGTAGTTCCCAAAGGTACATCTGGAGGCTTCCTGTAATCTGTGGACGTTCAGAGTTTTGATGAAATACAGAAATTGCATCGGGATTGAATACAACAGGCACCATGCGGACATTTCTCCATGGGAGTATTGTCTCAAACTGTCTACGCTTTGATCGATTCCTGGGACACCTGTAGTAGTTCCCGAAGCACATCTGGAGGCTTCCTGTAATCTGTGGACGTTCAGAGTTTTGATGAAAGGCAGAAATTGCATCGGGATTGAATATAATGGGCACCATGCGGACTTTTCTCCATGGGAGTAATGTCTCAAACTGTCTACGCTTTGATCGATTCCTGGGACACCTGTAGTAGTTTCCGAAGCACATATGGAGGCTTCCTGTATTCTATGGACGATCAGAGTTTTGATGAAAGACAGAAATTGCATCGGGATTGAATACAACGGGCACCATGCGGAATTTCTCCATGGGAGTAATGTCTCAAACTGCCTACTCTTTGATCGATTCCAGGGACACCAGTAGTAGTTCCCGAAGGTACATCTGGAGGCTTCCTGTAATCTGTGGACGTTCAGAGTTTTGATGAAAGACAGAAATTGCATCGGGATTGAATACAACAGGCACCATGCGGACATTTCTCCATGGGAGTAATGTCTCAAACTGTCTACTCTTTGATCGATTCCTGGGACACCAGTAGTAGTCCCCGAAGGTACATCTGGAGGCTTCCTGTAATCTGTGGACGTTCAGAGTTTTGATGAAAGACAGAAATTGCATCGGGATTGAATACAACAGGCACCATGGGGACATTTCTCCATGGGAGTAATGTCTCAAACTGTCTACGCTTTGATCGATTCCTGGGACACCTGTAGTAGTTCCCGAAGCACATCTGGAGGCTTCCTGTAATCTATGGACGTTCAGAGTTTTGATGAAAGACAGAAATTGCATCGGGATTGAATACAACAGGCACCATGCGGACATTTCTCCATGGGAGTAATGTCTCAAACTGTATACTCTTTGATCGATTCCTGGGACACCAGTAGTAGTTCCCGAAGGTACATCTGGAGGCTTCCTGTAATCTGTGGACGTTCAGAGCTTTGATGAATGACAGAAATTGCATCGGGATTGAATACAAGAGGCACCATGCGGACATTTCTCCATGGGAGTAATGTCTCAAACTGTCTACTCTTTGATCGATTCCTGGGACACCAGTAGTAGTTCCCGAAGGTACATCTGGAGGCTTTCTGTAATCTGTGGACGTTCAGAGTTTTGATGAAATACAGAAATTGCATCGGGATTGAATACAACTGGCACCATGCGGACATTTCTCCATGGGAGTATTGTCTCAAACTGTCTACGCTTTGATCGATTCCTGGGACACCTGTAGTAGTTCCCGAAGCACATCTGGAGGCTTCCTGTAATCTATGGACGTTCAGAGTTTTGATGAAAGACAGAAATTGCATCGGGATTGAATATAATGGGCACCATGCGACCTTTTCTCCACGGGAGTAATGTCTCAAACTGTCTACGCTTTGATCGATTCCTGGGACACCAGTAGTAGCTTCCGAAGCAAATCTGGAGGCTTCCTGTAATCTATGGACGTTCAGAGTTTTGATGAAAGACAGAAATTGCATCGGGATTGAATACAACAGGCACCATGCGGACATTTCTCCATGGGAGTAATGTCTCAAACTGCCTAATCTTTGATCGATTCCTGGGACACCAGTAGTAGTTCCCGAAGGTACATCTGGAGGCACCCTATAATCTGTGGACGTTCAGAGTTTTGATGAAGTACAGAAATTGCGTCGGGATTGAATACAACAGGCACCATGCGGACATTTCTCCATGGGAGTATTGTCTCAAACTGTCTACGCTTTGATCGATTCCTGGGACACCTGTAGTAGTTCCCGAAGCACATCTGGAGGCTTCCTGTAATCTGTGGACGTTCAGAGTTTTGATGAAAGACAGAAATTGCATCGGGATTGAATATAATGGGCACCATGCGGACTTTTCTCCATGGGAGTAATGTGTCAAACTGTCTACTCTTTGATCGATTCCTGGGACACCTGTAGTAGTTTCCGAAGCACATCTGGAGGCTTCCTGTAATCTATGGACGTTCAGAGTTTTGATGAAAGACAGAAATTGCATCGGGATTGAATACAACAGGCACCATGCGGAATTTCTCCATGGGAGTAATGCCTCAAACTGTCTACTCTTTGATAGATTCCAGGGACACCAGTAGTAGTTCCCGAAGGTACATCTGGAGGCTTCCTGTAATCTGTGGACGTTCAGAGTTTTGATGAAAGACAGAAATTGCATCGGGATTGAATACAACAGGCACCATGCGGACATTTCTCCATGGGAGTAATGTCTCAAACTATCTACTCTTTGATCGATTCCTGGGACACCAGTAGTAGTTCCCGAAGGTACATCTGGAGGCTTCCTGTAATCTGTTTACGTTCAGAGTTTTGATGAAAGACTGAAATTGCATCGGGATTGAATATAATGGGCACCATGCGGACTTTTCTCCATGGGAGTAATGTCTCAAACTGTCTACACTATGATCGATTCCTGGGACACCAGTAGTAGTTTCCGAAGCACATCTGGAGGCTTCCTGTAATCTATGGACGTTCAGAGTTTTGATGAAAGACAGAAATTGCATCGGGAATGAATACAACAGGCACCATGCGGACATTTCTCCATGGGAGTAATGTCTCAAACTGTCTACTCTTTGATCGATTCCTGGGACACCAGTAGTAGTTCCCGAAGGTACATCTGGAGGCTTCATGTAATCTGTGGACGTTCAGAGTTTTGATGAAAGACAGAAATTGCATCGGGATTAAATACAACAGGCACCATGCAGACTTTTCTCCATGGGAGTAATGTCTCAAACTGTCTACGCTTTGATCGATTCCTGGGACACCTGTAGTAGTTCCCGAAGCACATCTGGAGGCTTCCTGTAATCTGTGGACGTTCAGAGTTTTGATGAAAGACAGAAATTGCATCGGGATTGAATATAATGGGCACCATGCGGACTTTTCTCCATGGGAGTAATGTCTCAAACTGTCTACGCTTTGATCGATTCCTGGGTCACCTGTAGTAGTTTCCGAAGCACATCCGGAGGCTTCCTGTAATCTATGGACGTTCAGTGTTTTGATGAAAGACAGAAATTGCATCGATATTGAATATAATGGGCACCATGCGACCTTATCTCCATGGGAGTAATGTCTCAAACTGTCTACGTTTTGATCGATTCCTGGGACACCTGTAGTAGTTCCCGAAGCACATCTGGAGGCTTCCTGTAATCTATGGACGTTCAGAGTTTTGATGAAAGACAGAAATTGCATCGGGATTGAATATAATGGGCACCATGCGACCTTTTCTCCATGGGAGTAATGTCTCAAATTGTCTACGCTTTGATCGATTCCTGGGAAACCTGTAGTAGTTTCCGAAGCACATCTGGAGGCTTCCTGTAAACTATGGACGTTCAGAGTTTTTATGAAAGACAGAAATTGCATCGGGATTGAATACAATGGGCACCATGCCGACTTTTTTCCATGGGAGTAATGTCTCAAACTGTCTACGCTTTGATCGATTTCTGGGACACCTGTAGTAGTTTCCGAAGCACATCTGGAGGCTTCTTGTAATCTATGGACGTTCAGAGTTTTGATGAAAGACAGAAAATCCGTCGGGATTGAATACAATGGGCACCATGCGACCTTTTCTCCATGGGAGTAATGTCTCAAACTGTCTACGCTTTGATCGATTCCTGGGACACCTGTAGTAGTTTCCGAAGCACATCTGGAGGCTTCCTGTAATCTATGGACGTTCAGAGTTTTGATGAAAGACAGAAATTGCATCGGGATGGAATATAATGGGCACCATGCGGACTTTTCTCCATGGGAGTAATGTCTCAAACTGTCTACGCTTTGATCGATTCCTGGGACACCTGTAGTAGTTCCCGAAGAACATCTGGAGGCTTCCTGTAATCTATGGACGTTCAGAGTTTTGATGAAAGACAGAAATTGCATCGGGATTGAATATAATGGGCACCATGCGACCTTTTCTCCATGGGAGTAATGTCTCAAACTGTCTACGCTTTGATCGATTCCTGGGACACCAGTAGTAGTTTCCAAAGCACATCTGGAGGTTTCCTGTAATCTATGGACGTTCAGAGTTTTGATGAAAGACAGAAATTGCATCGGGATTGAATACAACAGGCACCATGCGGACATTTCTCCATGGGAGTAATGTCTCAAACTGGTTACTCTTTGATCGATTCCTGGGACACCAGTAGTAGTTCCCGAAGGTACATCTGGAGGCTTCCTGTAATCTGTGGACGTTCAGAGTTTTGATAAAAGACAGAAATTGCATCGGGATTGAATACATCAGGCACCATGCGGACTTTTCTCCATGGGAGTAATGTCTCAAACTGTCTACGCTTTGATCGATTCCTGGGACACCAGTAGTAGTTCCCGAAGGTACATCTGGAGGCTTCCTGTAATCTGTGGACGTTCAGAGTTTTGATGAAAGACAGAAATTGCATCGGGATTGAATATAATGGGCACCATGCGGACTTTTCTCCATGGGAGTAATGTCTCAAACTGTCTACACTTTGATCGATTCCTGGGACACCAGTAGTAGTTTCCGAAGCAAATCTGGAGGCTTCCTGTAATCTATCGACGTTCAGAGTTTTGATGAAAGACAGAAATTGCATCGGGATTGAATACAACAGGCACCATGCGGACATTTCTCCATGGGAGTAATGTCTCAAACTGCCTACTCTTTGATCGATTCCTGGGACACCAGTAGTAGTTCCTGAAGGTACATCTGGAGGCTTCCTGTATTCTGTGGACGTTCAGAGTTTTGATGAAAGACAGAAATTGCATCGGGATTGAAAACAATGGGCACCATGCGACCTTTTCTCCATGGGAGTAATGTCTCAAACTGTCTACGCTTTGATCGATTCCTGGGACACCTGTAGTAGTTTCCAAAGCACATCTGGAGGCTTCCTGTAATCTATGGACTTTCAGAGTTTTGATGAAAGACAGAAATTGCATCAAGATTGAATACAACAGGCACCATGCGGACATTTCTCCATGGGAGTAATGTCTCAAACTGCCTACTCCTTGATCGATTCCTGGGACACCAGTAGTAGTTTCCAAAGCACATCTGGAGGCTTCCTGTAATCTATGGACGTTCAGAGTTTTGATGAAAGACAGAAATTGCATCGGGATTGAATACAACAGGCACCATGCGGACATTTCTCCATGGGAGTAATGTCTCAAACTGTCTACGCTTTGATCGATTCCTGGGACAGCTGTAGTAGTTTCCGAAGCACATCTGGAGGCTTCCTGTCATCTATGGACGTTCAGAGTTTTGATGAAAGACAGAAATTGCATCGGGATTGAATATAATGGGCACCATGCGACCTTTTCTCCATGGGAGTAATGTCTCAAACTGTCTACGCTTTGATCGATACCTGGGACACCAGTAGTAGTTTCCAAAGCACATCTGGAGGCTTCCTGTAATCTATGGACGTTCAGAGTTTTGATGAAAGACAGAAATTGCATCGGGATTGAATACAACAGGCACCATGCGGACATTTCTCCATGGGAGTAATGTCTCAAACTGTCTACGCTTTGATCGATTCCTGGGACAGCTGTAGTAGTTTCCGAAGCACATCTGGAGGCTTCCTGTCATCTATGGACGTTCAGAGTTTTGAAGAAAGACAGAAATTGCATCGGGATAGAGTATAATGGGCACCATGCGGACTTTTCTCCATGGGAGTAATGTCTCAAACTGTCTACGTTTTGATCGATTCCTGGGACACCAGTAGTAGTTTCCGAAGCAAATCTGGAGGCTTCCTGTAATCTATGGACGTTCAGAGTTTTGATGAAAGACAGAAATTGCATCGGGATTGAATATAATGGGCACCATGCGACCTTTTCTCCATGGGAGTAATGTCTCAAACTGTCTACGCTTTGATCGATTCCTGGGACACCAGTAGTAGTTTCCAAAGCACATCTGGAGGCTTCCTGTAATCTATGGACGTTCAGAGTTTTGATGAAAGACAGAAATTGCATCGGGATTGAATACAACAGGCACCATGCGGACATTTCTCCATGGGAGTAATGTCTCAAACTGTCTACGCTTTGATCGATTCCTGGGACAGCTGTAGTAGTTTCCGAAGCACATCTGGAGGCTTCCTGTCATCTATGGACGTTCAGAGTTTTGATGAAAGACAGAAATTGCATCGGGATAGAGTATAATGGGCACCATGCGGACTTTTCTCCATGGGAGTAATGTCTCAAACTGTCTACGTTTTGATCGATTCCTGGGACACCAGTAGTAGTTTCCGAAGCAAATCTGGAGGCTTCCTGTAATCTATGGACGTTCAGAGTTTTGATGAAAGACAGAAATTGCATCGGGATTGAATATAATGGGCACCATGCGACCTTTTCTCCATGGGAGTAATGTCTCAAACTGTCTACGCTTTGATCGATACCTGGGACACCAGTAGTAGTTTCCAAAGCACATCTGGAGGCTTCCTGTAATCTATGGACGTTCAGAGTTTTGATGAAAGACAGAAATTGCATCGGGATTGAATACAACAGGCACCATGCGGACATTTCTCCATGGGAGTAATGTCTCAAACTGCCTACTCTTTGATCGATTCCTGGGACACCAGTAGTAGTTCCCGAAGGTACATCTGGAGGCTTCCTGTAATCTGTGGACGTTCAGAGTTTTGATAAAAGACAGAAATTGCATCGGGATTGAATACAACAGGCACCATGCGGACTTTTCTCCATGGGAGTAATGTCTCAAACTGTCTACGCTTTGATCGATTCCTGGGACACCTGTAGTAGTTTCCGAAGCACATCTGGAGGCTTCCTGTAATCTATGGACGTTCAGAGTTTTGATGAAAGACAGAAATTGCATCGGGATTGAATATAATGGGCACCATGCGGACTTTTCACCATGGGAGTAATGTCTCAAACTGTCTACGTGTTGATCGATTCCTGGGACACCTGTAGTAGTTCCCGAAGCACATCTGGAAGCTTCCTGTAATCTATGGACGTTCAGAGTTTTGATGAAAGACAGAAATGGCATCGGGATTGAATATAATGGGCACCATGCGACCTTTTCTCCATGGGAGTAATGTCTCAAACTGTCTACGCTTTGGTCGATTCCTGGGACACCTGTAGTAGTTTCCGAAGCACATCTGGAGGCTTCCTGTAAACTATGGACGTTCAGAGTTTTGATGAAAGACAGAAATTGCATCGGGATTGAGTATAATGGGCACCATGCCGACTTTTCTCCATGGGAGTAATGTCTCAAACTGTCTACGCTTTGATCGATTCCTGGGACACCTGTAGTAGTTTCCGAAGCACATCTGGAGGCTCCCTGTAATCTATGGACGTTCAGAGTTTTGATGAAAGACAGAAATTGCATCGGGATTGAATACAATGGGCACCATGCGACCTTTTCTCCATGGGAGTAATGTCTCAAACTGTCTACGCTTTGATCGATTCCTGGGACACCTGTAGTAGTTCCCGAAGAACATCTGGAGGCTTCCTGTAATCTATGGACGTTCAGAGTTTTGATGAAAGACAGAAATTGCATCGGGAATGAATATAATGGGCACCATGCGACCTTTTCTCCATGGGAGTAATGTCTCAAACTGTCTACGCTTTGATCGATTCCTGGGACACCAGTAGTAGTTTCCAAAGCACATCTGGAGGTTTCCTGTAATCTATGGACGTTCAGAGTTTTGATGAAAGACAGAAATTGCATCGGGATTGAATACAACAGGCACCATGCGGACATTTCTCCATGGGAGTAATGTCTCAAACTGGTTACTCTTTGATCGATTCCTGGGACACCAGTAGTAGTTCCCGAAGGTACATCTGGAGGCTTCCTGTAATCTGTGGACGTTCAGAGTTTTGATAAAAGACAGAAATTGCATCGGGATTGAATACATCAGGCACCATGCGGACTTTTCTCCATGGGAGTAATGTCTCAAACTGTCTACGCTTTGATCGATTCCTGGGACACCAGTAGTAGTTCCCAAAGGTACATCTGGAGGCTTCCTGTAATCTGTGGACGTTCAGAGTTTTGATGAAAGACAGAAATTGCATCGGGATTGAATATAATGGGCACCATGCGGACTTTTCTCCATGGGGGTAATGTCTCAAACTGTCTACACTTTGATCGATTCCTGGGACACCAGTAGTAGTTTCCGAAGCAAATCTGGAGGCTTCCTGTAATCTATGGACGTTCAGAGTTTTGATGAAAGACAGAAATTGCATCGGGATTGAATACAACAGGCACCATGCGGACATTTCTCCATGGGAGTAATGTCTCAAACTGCCTACTCTTTGATCGATTCCTGGGACACCAGTAGTAGTTCCTGAAGGTACATCTGGAGGCTTCCTGTATTCTGTGGACGTTCAGAGTTTTGATGAAAGACAGAAATTGCATCGGGATTGAATACAATGGGCACCATGCGACCTTTTCTCCATGGGAGTAATGTCTCAAACTGTCTACGCTTTGATCGATTCCTGGGACACCTGTAGTAGTTTCCAAAGCACATCTGGAGGCTTCCTGTAATCTATGGACGTTCAGAGTTTTGATGAAAGACAGAAATTGCATCAAGATTGAATACAACAGGCACCATGCGGACATTTCTCCATGGGAGTAATGTCTCAAACTGCCTACTCTTTGATCGATTCCTGGGACACCAGTAGTAGTTTCCAAAGCACCTGGAGGCTTCCTGTAATCTATGGACGTTCAGAGTTTTGATGAAAGACAGAAATTGCATCGGGATTGAATACAACAGGCACCATGCGGACATTTCTCCATGGGAGTAATGTCTCAAACTGTCTACGCTTTGATCGATTCCTGGGACAGCTGTAGTAGTTTCCGAAGCACATCTGGAGGCTTCCTGTCATCTATGGACGTTCAGAGTTTTGATGAAAGACAGAAATTGCATCGGGATTGAATATAATGGGCACCATGCGACCTTTTCTCCATGGGAGTAATGTCTCAAACTGTCTACGCTTTGATCGATACCTGGGACACCAGTAGTAGTTTCCAAAGCACATCTGGAGGCTTCCTGTAATCTATGGACGTTCAGAGTTTTGATGAAAGACAGAAATTGCATCGGGATTGAATACAACAGGCACCATGCGGACATTTCTCCATGGGAGTAATGTCTCAAACTGTCTACGCTTTGATCGATTCCTGGGACAGCTGTAGTAGTTTCCGAAGCACATCTGGAGGCTTCCTGTCATCTATGGACGTTCAGAGTTTTGATGAAAGACAGAAATTGCATCGGGATAGAGTATAATGGGCACCATGCGGACTTTTCTCCATGGGAGTAATGTCTCAAACTGTCTACGTTTTGATCGATTCCTGGGACACCAGTAGTAGTTTCCGAAGCAAATCTGGAGGCTTCCTGTAATCTATGGACGTTCAGAGTTTTGATGAAAGACAGAAATTGCATCGGGATTGAATATAATGGGCACCATGCGACCTTTTCTCCATGGGAGTAATGTCTCAAACTGTCTACGCTTTGATCGATTCCTGGGACACCAGTAGTAGTTTCCAAAGCACATCTGGAGGCTTCCTGTAATCTATGGACGTTCAGAGTTTTGATGAAAGACAGAAATTGCATCGGGATTGAATACAACAGGCACCATGCGGACATTTCTCCATGGGAGTAATGTCTCAAACTGTCTACGCTTTGATCGATTCCTGGGACAGCTGTAGTAGTTTCCGAAGCACATCTGGAGGCTTCCTGTCATCTATGGACGTTCAGAGTTTTGATGAAAGACAGAAATTGCATCGGGATAGAGTATAATGGGCACCATGCGGACTTTTCTCCATGGGAGTAATGTCTCAAACTGTCTACGTTTTGATCGATTCCTGGGACACCAGTAGTAGTTTCCGAAGCAAATCTGGAGGCTTCCTGTAATCTATGGACGTTCAGAGTTTTGATGAAAGACAGAAATTGCATCGGGATTGAATATAATGGGCACCATGCGACCTTTTCTCCATGGGAGTAATGTCTCAAACTGTCTACGCTTTGATCGATACCTGGGACACCAGTAGTAGTTTCCAAAGCACATCTGGAGGCTTCCTGTAATCTATGGACGTTCAGAGTTTTGATGAAAGACAGAAATTGCATCGGGATTGAATACAACAGGCACCATGCGGACATTTCTCCATGGGAGTAATGTCTCAAACTGCCTACTCTTTGATCGATTCCTGGGACACCAGTAGTAGTTCCCGAAGGTACATCTGGTGGCTTCCTGTAATCTGTGGACGTTCAGAGTTTTGATAAAAGACAGAAATTGCATCGGGATTGAATACAACAGGCACCATGCGGACTTTTCTCCATGGGAGTAATGTCTCAAACTGTCTACGCTTTGATCGATTCCTGGGACACCTGTAGTAGTTTCCGAAGCACATCTGGAGGCTTCCTGTAATCTATGGACGTTCAGAGTTTTGATGAAAGACAGAAATTGCATCGGGATTGAATATAATGGGCACCATGCGGACTTTTCACCATGGGAGTAATGTCTCAAACTGTCTACGTGTTGATCGATTCCTGGGACACCTGTAGTAGTTCCCGAAGCACATCTGGAAGCTTCCTGTAATCTATGGACGTTCAGAGTTTTGATGAAAGACAGAAATGGCATCGGGATTGAATATAATGGGCACCATGCGACCTTTTCTCCATGGGAGTAATGTCTCAAACTGTCTACGCTTTGGTCGATTCCTGGGACACCTGTAGTAGTTTCCGAAGCACATCTGGAGGCTTCCTGTAAACTATGGACGTTCAGAGTTTTGATGAAAGACAGAAATTGCATCGGGATTGAGTATAATGGGCACCATGCCGACTTTTCTCCATGGGAGTAATGTCTCAAACTGTCTACGCTTTGATCGATTCCTGGGACACCTGTAGTAGTTTCCGAAGCACATCTGGAGGCTCCCTGTAATCTATGGACGTTCAGAGTTTTGATGAAAGACAGAAATTGCATCGGGATTGAATACAATGGGCACCATGCGACCTTTTCTCCATGGGAGTAATGTCTCAAACTGTCTACGCTTTGATCGATTCCTGGGACACCTGTAGTAGTTTCCGAAGCACATCTGGAGGCTTCCTGTAATCTATGGACGTTCAGAGTTTTGATGAAAGACAGAAATTGCATCGGGATTGAATATAATGGGCACCATGCGGACTTTTCTCCATGGGAGTAATGTCTCAAACTGTCTACGCTTTGATCGATTCCTGGGACACCTGTAGTAGTTCCCGAAGAACATCTGGAGGCTTCCTGTAATCTATGGACGTTCAGAGTTTTGATGAAAGACAGAAATTGCATCGGGATTGAATATAATGGGCACCATGCGACCTTTTCTCCATGGGAGTAATGTCTCATACTGTCTACGCTTTGATCGATTCCTGGGACACCAGTAGTAGTTTCCAAAGCACATCTGGAGGCTTCCTGTAATCTATGGACGTTCAAAGTTTTGATGAAAGACAGAAATTGCATCGGGATTGAATACAACAGGCACCATGCGGACATTTCTCCATGGGAGTAATGTCTCAAACTGTCTACGCTTTGATCGATTCCTGGGACACCAGTAGTAGTTTCCGAATCACATCTGGAGGCTTCCTGTAATATGTGGACGTTCAGAGTTTTGATGAATGACAGAAATTGCATCGGGATTGAATACAACAGGCACCATGCGGACTTTTCTCCATGGGAGTAATGTCCCAAACTGTCAACGCTTTGATCGATTCCTGGGACACCAGTAGTAGTTTCCAAAGCACATCTGGAGGCTTCCTGTAATCTATGGACGTTCAAAGTTTTGATGAAAGACAGAAATTGCATCGGGATTGAATACAACAGGCTCCATGCGGACATTTCTCCATGGGAATAATGTCTCAAACTGTCTACGCTTTGATCGATTCCTGGGACACCAGTAGTAGTTTCCGAATCACATCTGGAGGCTTCCTGTAATCTGTGGACGTTCAGAGTTTTGATGAAATACAGAAATTGCATCGGGATTGAATACAACAGGCACCATGCGGACTTTTCTCCATGGGAGTAATGTCTCAAGCTGTCTACGCTTTGATCGATTCCTGGGACACCAGTAGTAGTTTCCGAAGCACATCTGGAGGCTTCCTGTAATCTGTGGACGTTCAGAGTTTTGATGAAAGACAGAAATTGCATCGGGATTGAATACAACAGGCACCATGCGGACTTTTCTCCATGGGAGTAATGTCTCAAACTGTCTACTCTTTGATCGATTCCTGGGACACCAGTAGTAGTTCCCCAAGGTACATCTGGAGGCTTCCTGTAATCTGTGGACGTTCAGAGTTTTGATGAGAGACAGAAATTGCATCGGGATTGAATATAATGGGCACCATGCGGACTTTTCTCCATGGGAGTAATGTCTCAAACTGTCTACTCTTTGATCGATTCCAGGGACACCAGTAGTAGTTCCCGCAGGTACATCTGGAAGCTTCCTGTAATCTGTGGACGTTTAGAGTTTTGATGAAAGACAGAAATTGCGTCGGGATTGAATACAAAAGGCACCATGCGGACATTTCTCCATGGGAGTAATGTCTCAGACTGTCTACGCTTTGATCGATTCCTGGGACACCAGTAGTAGTTCCAGAAGGTACATCTGGAGACTTCCTGTAATCTGTGGACGTTCAGAGTTTTGATGAAAGACAGAAATTGCATCGGGATTGAATATAATGTACACCATGCGGACATTTCTCCATGGGAGTAATGTCTCAAACTGTCTACTCTTTGATCGATTCCTGGTACACCAGTAGTAGTTCCCGAAGGTACATCTGGAGGCTTCCTGTAATCTGTGGACGTTCAGAGTTTTGATGAAAGACAGAAATTCCATCGGGATTGAATACAACAGGCACCATGCGGACATTTCTCCAAGGGAGTAATGTCTCAAACTGTCTACTCTTTGATCGATTCCTGGGACACCAGTAGTAGTTCCCGAAGGTACATCTGGAGGCTTCCTGTAATCTGTGGACGTTCAGAGTTTTGATGAAAGACAGAAATTGCATCGGGATTGAATACAACAGGCACCATGCGGTCATTTCTCCATGGGAGTAATGTCTCAAACTGTCTACTCTTTGATCGATTCCTGGGACACCAGTAGTAGTTCCCGAAGGTACATCTGGAGGCTTCCTGTAATCTGTGGACGTTCAGAGTTTTGATGAAAGACAGAAATTGCTTCGGGATTGAATACAACAGGCACCATGCGGACATTTCTCCATGGGAGTAATGTCTCAATCTGTCTACGCTTTGATCGATTCCTGGGACACCTGTAGTAGTTATCGAAGCACATCTGGAGGCTTCCTGTAATCTATGGACGTTCAGAGTTTTGATGAGAGACAGAAATTGCATCGGGATTGAATACAACAGGCACCATGCGGACATTTCTTCATGGAGGTAATGTCTCAAACTGTCTACGCTTTGATCGATTCCTGGGACACCTGTAGTAGTTCCCGAAGCACATCTGGAGGCTTCCTGAAATCTGTGGACGTTCAGAGTTTTGATGAAAGACAGAAATTGCATCGGGATTGAATATAATGGGCACCATGCGGACTTTTCTCCATGGGAGTAATGTCTCAAACTGTCTACGCTTTGATCGATTTCTGGGACACCTGTAGTAGTTTCCGAAGCACATCTGGAGGCTTCTTGTAATCTATGGACGTTCAGAGTTTTGATGAAAGACAGAAAATTCATCGGGATTGAATACAATGGGCACCATGCGACCTTTTCTCCATGGAGTAATGTCTCAAACAGTCTACTCTTTGATCGATTCCTGGGACACCTGTAGTAGTTTCCGAAGCACATCTGGAGGCTTCCTGTAATCTATGGACGTTCAGAGTTTTGATGAAAGACAGAAATTGCATCGGGATGGAATATAATGGGCACCATGCGGACTTTTCTCCATGGGAGTAATGTCTCAAACTGTCTACGCTTTGATCGATTCCTGGGACACCTGTAGTAGTTCCCGAAGAACATCTGGAGGCTTCCTGTAATCTATGGACGTTCAGAGTTTTGATGAAAGACAGAAATTGCATCGGGATTGAATATAATGTGCACCATGCGACCTTTTCACCATGGGAGTAATGTCTCAAACTGTCTACGCTTTGATCGATTCCTGGGACACCAGTAGTAGTTTCCAAAGCACATCTGGAGGCTTCCTGTAATCTATGGACGTTCAGAGTTTTAATGAAAGACAGAAATTTCATCGGGATTGAATACAACAGGCACCATGCGGACTTTTCTCCATGGGAGTAATGTCTCAAACTGTCTACACTTTGATCGATTCCTGGGACACCAGTAGTAGTTTCCGAAGCAAATCTGGAGGCTTCCTGTAATCTATGGACGTTCAGAGTTTTGATGAAAGACAGAAATTGCATCGGGATTGAATACAACAGGCACCATGCGGACATTTCTCCATGGGAGTAATGTCTCAAACTGCCTACTCTTTGATCGATTCCTGGGACACCAGTAGTAGTTCCCGAAGGTACATCTGGAGGCTTCCTGTAATCTGTGGACGTTCAGAGTTTTGATGAAAGACAGAAATTGCATCGGGATTAAATACAACAGGCACCATGCGGACTTTTCTCCATGGGAGTAATGTCTCAAACTGTCTACGCTTTGATCGATTCCTGGGACACCTGTAGTAGTTCATGAAGCACATCTGGAGGCTTCCTGTAATCTGTGGACGTTCAGAGTTTTGATGAAAGACAGAAATTGCATCGGGATTGAATATAATGCGCACCATGCGGACTTTTCTCCATGGGAGTAATGTCTCAAACTGTCTACGCTTTGATCGATTCCTAGGACACCTGTAGTAGTTTCCGAAGCACATCTGGAGGCTTCCTGTAAACTATGGACGTTCAGAGTTTTGATGAAAGACAGAAATTGCATCGGGATTGAATATAATGGGCACCATGCGACTTTTTCTCCATGGGAGTAATGTCTCAAACTGTCAACGCTTTGATCGATTCCTGGGACACCTGTAGTAGTTTCCGAAGCACATCTGGAGGCTTCCTGTAAACTATGGACGTTCAGAGTTTTGATGAAAGACAGAAATTGCATCGGGATTGAATATAATGGGCACCATGCGGACTTTTCTCCATGGGAGTAATGTCTCAGACTGTCTACGCATTGATCGATTCCTGGGACACCTGTAGTAGTTTCCGAAGCACATCTGGAGGCTTCTTGTAATCTATGGACGTTCAGAGTTTTGATGAAAGACAGAAATTGCATCGGGATTGAATACAATGAGCACCATGCGACCTTTTCTCCATGGGAGTAATGTCTCAAACTGTCTACGCTTTGATCGATTCCTGGGACAGCTGTAGTAGTTTCCGAAGCATATCTGAAGGCTTCTTGTAATCTATGGACGTTCAGAGTTTTGATGAAAGACAGAAATTGCATCGGGATTTAATATAATGGGCACCATGCGGACTTTTCTCCATGGGAGTAATGTCTCAAACTGTCTACGCTTTGATCGATTACTGGGACACCTGTAGTAGTTCCCGAAGAACATCTGGAGGCTTCCTGTAATCTATGGACGTTCAGAATTTTGATGAAAGACAGAAATTGCATCGGGATTGAATTTAATGGGCACCATGCGACCTTTTCTCCATGGGAGTAATGTCTCAAACTGTCTACGCTTTGATCGATACCTGGGACACCAGTAGTAGTTTCCAAAGCACATCTGGAGGCTTCCTGTAATCTATGGACGTTCAGAGTTTTGATGAAAGATAGAAATTGCATCAGGATTGAATACAACAGGCACCATGCGGACATTTCTCCATGGGAGTAATGTCTCAAACTGCCTACGCTTTGATCGATTCCTGGGACACCAGTAGTAGTTTCCGATGCACATCTGGAGGCTTCCTGTAATCTGTGGACGTTCAGAGATTTGATGAAAGACAGAAATTGCATCGGGATTGAATATAATGGGCACCATGCGGACTTTTCTCCATGGGAGTAATGTCTCAAACTTTCTACGCTTTGATCGATTCCTGGGACACCTGTAGTAGTTCCCGAAGCACATCTGGAGGCTTCCTGTAATCTATGGACGTTCAGAGTTATGATGAAAGACAGCAATTGCATCGGGATTGAATATAATGGGCACCATGCGGACTTTTCTCCATGGGAGTAATGTCTCAAACTGTCTACTCTTTGATCGATTCCAGGGACACCAGTAGTAGTTCCCGCAGGTACATCTGGAAGCTTCCTGTAATCTGTGGACGTTTAGAGTTTTGATGAAAGACAGAAATTGCGTCGGGATTGAATACAACAGGCACCATGCGGACATTTCTCCATGGGAGTAATGTCTCAGACTGTCTACGCTTTGATCGATTCCTGGGACACCAGTAGTAGTTCCAGAAGGTACATCTGGAGGCTTCCTGTAATCTGTGGACGTTCAGAGTTTTGATGAAAGACAGAAATTGCATCGGGATTGAATATAATGTACACCATGCGGACATTTCTCCATGGGAGTAATGTCTCAAACTGTCTACTCTTTGATCAATTCCTGGTACACCAGTAGTAGTTCCCGAAGGTACATCTGGAGGCTTCCTGTAATCTGTGGACGTTCAGAGTTTTGATGAAAGACAGAAATTGCATCGGGATTGAATGCAACAGGCACCATGCGGACATTTCTCCATGGGAGTAATGTCTCAAACTGTCTACTCTTTGATCGATTCCTGGGACACCAGTAGTAGTTCCCGAAGGTACATCTGGAGGCTTCCTGTAATCTGTGGACGTTCAGAGTTTTGATGAAAGACAGAAATTGCATCGGGATTGAATACAACAGGCACCATGCGGTCATTTCTCCATGGGAGTAATGTCTCAAACTGTCTACTCTTTGATCGATTCCTGGGACACCAGTAGTAGTTCCCGAAGGTACATCTGGAGGCTTCCTGTAATCTGTGGACGTTCAGAGTTTTGATGAAAGACAGAAATTGCATCGGGATTGAATACAACAGGCACCATGCGGACATTTCTCCATGGGAGTAATGTCTCAAACTGCCTACTCTTTGATCGATTCCTGGGACACCAGTAGTAGTTCCCGAAGGTACATCTGGAGGCTTCCTGTAATCTGTGGACGTTCAGAGTTTTGATGAAAGACAGAAATTGCATCGGGATTAAATACAACAGGCACCATGCGGACTTTTCTCCATGGGAGTAATGTCTCAAACTGTCTACGCTTTGATCGATTCCTGGGACACCTGTAGTAGTTCATGAAGCACATCTGGAGGCTTCCTGTAATCTGTGGACGTTCAGAGTTTTGATGAAAGACAGAAATTGCATCGGGATTGAATATAATGCGCACCATGCGGACTTTTCTCCATGGGAGTAATGTCTCAAACTGTCTACGCTTTGATCGATTCCTAGGACACCTGTAGTAGTTTCCGAAGCACATCTGGAGGCTTCCTGTAAACTATGGACGTTCAGAGTTTTGATGAAAGACAGAAATTGCATCGGGATTGAATATAATGGGCACCATGCGACCTTTTCTCCATGGGAGTAATGTCTCAAACTGTCAACGCTTTGATCGATTCCTGGGACACCTGTAGTAGTTTCCGAAGCACATCTGGAGGCTTCCTGTAAACTATGGACGTTCAGAGTTTTGATGAAAGACAGAAATTGCATCGGGATTGAATATAATGGGCACCATGCGGACTTTTCTCCATGGGAGTAATGTCTCAGACTGTCTACGCATTGATCGATTCCTGGGATACCTGTAGTAGTTTCCGAAGCACATCTGGAGGCTTCTTGTAATCTATGGACGTTCAGAGTTTTGATGAAAGACAGAAATTGCATCGGGATTGAATACAATGAGCACCATGCGACCTTTTCTCCATGGGAGTAATGTCTCAAACTGTCTACGCTTTGATCGATTCCTGGGACAGCTGTAGTAGTTTCCGAAGCATATCTGAAGGCTTCTTGTAATCTATGGACGTTCAGAGTTTTGATGAAAGACAGAAATTGCATCGGGATTTAATATAATGGGCACCATGCGGACTTTTCTCCATGGGAGTAATGTCTCAAACTGTCTACGCTTTGATCGATTACTGGGACACCTGTAGTAGTTCCCGAAGAACATCTGGAGGCTTCCTGTAATCTATGGACGTTCAGAATTTTGATGAAAGACAGAAATTGCATCGGGATTGAATTTAATGGGCACCATGCGACCTTTTCTCCATGGGAGTAATGTCTCAAACTGTCTACGCTTTGATCGATACCTGGGACACCAGTAGTAGTTTCCAAAGCACATCTGGAGGCTTCCTGTAATCTATGGACGTTCAGAGTTTTGATGAAAGATAGAAATTGCATCAGGATTGAATACAACAGGCACCATGCGGACATTTCTCCATGGGAGTAATGTCTCAAACTGCCTACGCTTTGATCGATTCCTGGGACACCAGTAGTAGTTTCCGATGCACATCTGGAGGCTTCCTGTAATCTGTGGACGTTCAGAGATTTGATGAAAGACAGAAATTGCATCGGGATTGAATATAATGGGCACCATGCGGACTTTTCTCCATGGGAGTAATGTCTCAAACTTTCTACGCTTTGATCGATTCCTGGGACACCTGTAGTAGTTCCCGAAGCACATCTGGAGGCTTCCTGTAATCTATGGACGTTCAGAGTTATGATGAAAGACAGCAATTGCATCGGGATTGAATATAATGGGCACCATGCGGACTTTTCTCCATGGGAGTAATGTCTCAAACTGTCTACTCTTTGATCGATTCCAGGGACACCAGTAGTAGTTCCCGCAGGTACATCTGGAAGCTTCCTGTAATCTGTGGACGTTTAGAGTTTTGATGAAAGACAGAAATTGCGTCGGGATTGAATACAACAGGCACCATGCGGACATTTCTCCATGGGAGTAATGTCTCAGACTGTCTACGCTTTGATCGATTCCTGGGACACCAGTAGTAGTTCCAGAAGGTACATCTGGAGGCTTCCTGTAATCTGTGGACGTTCAGAGTTTTGATGAAAGACAGAAATTGCATCGGGATTGAATATAATGTACACCATGCGGACATTTCTCCATGGGAGTAATGTCTCAAACTGTCTACTCTTTGATCAATTCCTGGTACACCAGTAGTAGTTCCCGAAGGTACGTCTGGAGGCTTCCTGTAATCTGTGGACGTTCAGAGTTTTGATGAAAGACAGAAATTGCATCGGGATTGAATGCAACAGGCACCATGCGGACATTTCTCCATGGGAGTAATGTCTCAAACTGTCTACTCTTTGATCGATTCCTGGGACACCAGTAGTAGTTCCCGAAGGTACATCTGGAGGCTTCCTGTAATCTGTGGACGTTCAGAGTTTTGATGAAAGACAGAAATTGCATCGGGATTGAATACAACAGGCACCATGCGGTCATTTCTCCATGGGAGTAATGTCTCAAACTGTCTACTCTTTGATCGATTCCTGGGACACCAGTAGTAGTTCCCGAAGGTACATCTGGAGGCTTCCTGTAATCTGTGGACGTTCAGAGTTTTGATGAAAGACAGAAATTGCATCGGGATTGAATACAACAGGCACCATGCGGACATTTCTCCATGGGAGTAATGTCTCAATCTGTCTACGCTTTGATCGATTCCTGGGACACCTGTAGTAGTTATCGAAGCACATCTGGAGGCTTCCTGTAAACTATGGACGTTCAGAGTTTTGATGAGAGACAAAAATTGCATCGGGATTGAATACAACAGGCACCATGCAGACTTTTCTCCATGGGAGTAATGTCTCAAACTGTCTACGCTTTGATCGATTTCTGGGACACCTGTAGTAGTTCCCGAAGCACATCTGGAGGCTTCCTGAAATCTGTGGACGTTCAGAGTTTTGATGAAAGACAGAAATTGCATCGGGATTGAATATAATGGGCACCATGCGGACTTTTCTCCATGGGAGTAATGTCTCAAACTGTCTACGCTTTGATCGATTCCTGGGAAACCTGTAGTAGTTTCCGAAGCACATCCGGAGGCTTCCTGTAATCTATGGACGTTCAGTGTTTTGATGAAAGACAGAAATTGCATCGATATTGAATATAATGGGCACCATGCGACCCTTTCTCCATGGGAGTAATGTCTCAAACTGTCTACGTTTTGATCGATTCCTGGGACACCTGTAGTAGTGCCCGAAGCACATCTGGAGGCTTCCTGTAATCTATGGACGTTCAGAGTTTTGATGAAAGACAGAAATTGCATCGGGATTGAATATAATGGGCACCATGCGACCTTTTCTCCATGGGAGTAATGTCTCAAATTGTCTACGCTTTGATCGATTCCTGGGACACCTGTAGTAGTTTCCGAAGCACATCTGGAGGCTTCCTGTAAACTATGGACGTTCAGAGTTTTGATGAAAGACAGAAATTGCATCGGGGTTGAATATAATGGGCACCATGCGGACTTTTCTCCATGGGAGTAATGTCTCAAACTGTCTACGCTTTGATCGATTTCTGGGACATCTGTAGTAGTTTCCGAAGCACATCTGGAGGCTTCTTGTAATCTATGGACGTTCAGAGTTTTGATGAAAGACAGAAAATGCATCGGGATTGAATACAATGGGCACCATGCGACCTTTTCTCCATGGGAGTAATGTCTCAAACAGTCTACACTTTGATCGATTCCTGGGACACCTGTAGTAGTTTCCGAAGCACATCTGGAGGGTTCCTGTAATCTATGGACGTTCAGAGTTTTGATGAAAGACAGAAATTGCATCGGGATTGAATACAACAGGCACCATGCGGACATTTCTCCATGGGAGTAATGTCTCAATCTGTCTACGCTTTGATCGATTCCTGGGACACCTGTAGTAGTTATCGAAGCACATCTGGAGGCTTCCTGTAAACTATGGACGTTCAGAGTTTTGATGAGAGACAGAAATTGCATCGGGATTGAATACAACAGGCACCATGCAGACTTTTCTCCATGGGAGTAATGTCTCAAACTGTCTACGCTTTGATCGATTCCTGGGACACCTGTAGTAGTTCCCGAAGCACATCTGGAGGCTTCCTGAAATCTGTGGACGTTCAGAGTTTTGATGAAAGACAGAAATTGCATCGGGATTGAATATAATGGGCACCATGCGGACTTTTCTCCATGGGAGTAATGTCTCAAACTGTCTACGCTTTGATCGATTCCTGGGAAACCTGTAGTAGTTTCCGAAGCACATCCGGAGGCTTCCTGTAATCTATGGACGTTCAGTGTTTTGATGAAAGACAGAAATTGCATCGATATTGAATATAATGGGCACCATGCGACCCTTTCTCCATGGGAGTAATGTCTCAAACTGTCTACGTTTTGATCGATTCCTGGGACACCTGTAGTAGTGCCCGAAGCACATCTGGAGGCTTCCTGTAATCTATGGACGTTCAGAGTTTTGATGAAAGACAGAAATTGCATCGGGATTGAATATAATGGGCACCATGCGACCTTTTCTCCATGGGAGTAATGTCTCAAATTGTCTACGCTTTGATCGATTCCTGGGACACCTGTAGTAGTTTCCGAAGCACATCTGGAGGCTTCCTGTAAACTATGGACGTTCAGAGTTTTGATGAAAGACAGAAATTGCATCGGGGTTGAATATAATGGGCACCATGCGGACTTTTCTCCATGGGAGTAATGTCTCAAACTGTCTACGCTTTGATCGATTTCTGGGACACCTGTAGTAGTTTCCGAAGCACATCTGGAGGCTTCTTGTAATCTATGGACGTTCAGAGTTTTGATGAAAGACAGAAAATGCATCGGGATTGAATACAATGGGCACCATGCGACCTTTTCTCCATGGGAGTAATGTCTCAAACAGTCTACACTTTGATCGATTCCTGGGACACCTGTAGTAGTTCCCGAAGAACATCTGGAGGCTTCCTGTAATCTATGGACGTTCAGAGTTTTGATGAAAGACAGAAATTGCATCGGGATTGAATATAATGTGCACCATGCGACCTTTTCTCCATGGGAGTAATGTCTCAAACTGTCTACGCTTTGATCGATTCCTGGGACACCAGTAGTAGTTTCCAAAGCACATCTGGAGGCTTCCTGTAATCTATGGACGTTCAGAGTTTTGATGAAAGACAGAAATTGCATCGGGATTGAATACAACAGGCACCATGCGGACATTTCTCCATTGGAGTAATGTCTCAAACTGGTTACTCTTTGATCGATTCCTGGGACACCAGTAGTAGTTCCCGAAGGTACATCTGGAGGCTTCCTGTAATCTGTGGACGTTCAGAGTTTTGATAAAAGACAGAAATTGCATCGGGATTGAATACATCAGGCACCATGCGGACTTTTCTCCATGGGAGTAATGTCTCAAACTGTCGACGCTTTCATCGATTCCTGGGACACCAGTAGTAGTTCCCGAAGGTACATCTGGAGGCTTCCTGTAATCTGTGGACGTTCAGAGTTTTGATGAAAGACAGAAATTGCATCGGTATTGAATATAATGGGCACCATGCGGACTTTTCTCCATGGGAGTAATGTCTCAAACTGTCTACACTTTGATCGATTCCTGGGACACCTGTAGTAGTTTCCGAAGCAAATCTGGAGGCTTCATGTAATCTATGGACGTTCAGAGTTTTGATGAAAGACAGAAATTGCATCGGGATTGAATACAACAGGCAGCATGCGGACATTTCTCCATGGGAGTAATGTCTCAAACTGCCTACTCTTTGATCGATTCCTGGGACACCTGTAGTAGTTTCCGAAGCACATCTGGAGGCTTCCTGTAATCTATGGACGTTCAGAGTTTTGATGAAAGACAGAAATTGCATCGGTATTGAATATAATGGGCACCATGCGACCTTTTCTCCATGGGAGTAATGTCTCAAACTGTCTACGCTTTGATAGATTCCTAGGACACCTGTAGTAGTTTCCGAAGCACATCTGGAGGCTTCCTGTAAACTATGGACGTTCAGAGTTTTGATGAAAGACAGAAATTGCATCGGGATTGAATATAATGGGCACCATGCGACCTTTTCTCCATGGGAGTAATGTCTCAAACTGTCTACGCTTTGATCGATTCCTGGGACAGCTGTAGTAGTTTCCGAAGCACATCTGGAGGCTTCTTGTAATCTATGGACGTTCAGAGTTTTGATGAAAGACAGAAATTGCATCGGGATTTAATATAATGGGCACCATGCGGACTTTTCTCCATGGGAGTAATGTCTCAAACTGTCTACGCTTTGATCGATTCCTGGGACACCAGTAGTAGTTCCCGAAGGTAAATCTGGAGGCTTCCTGTAATCTGTGGACGTTCAGAGTTTTGATGAAAGACAGAAATTGCATCGGGATTGAATACAACAGGCACCATGCGGTCATTTCTCCATGGGAGTAATGTCTCAAACTGTCTACTCTTTGATCGATTCCTGGGACACCAGTAGTAGTTCCCGAAGGTACATCTGGAGGCTTCCTGTAATCTGTGGACGTTCAGAGTTTTGATGAAAGACAGAAATTGCATCGGGATTGAATACAACAGGCACCATGCGGACATTTCTCCATGGGAGTAATGTCTCAATCTGTCTACGCTTTGATCGATTCCTGGGACACCTGTAGTAGTTATCGAAGCACATCTGGAGGCTTCCTGTAAACTATGGACGTTCAGAGTTTTGATGAGAGACAGAAATTGCATCGGGATTGAATACAACAGGCACCATGCAGACTTTTCTCCATGGGAGTAATGTCTCAAACTGTCTACGCTTTGATCGATTCCTGGGACACCTGTAGTAGTTCCCGAAGCACATCTGGAGGCTTCCTGAAATCTGTGGACGTTCAGAGTTTTGATGAAAGACAGAAATTGCATCGGGATTGAATATAATGGGCACCATGCTGACTTTTCTCCATGGGAGTAATGTCTCAAACTGTCTACGCTTTGATCGATTCCTGGGAAACCTGTAGTAGTTTCCGAAGCACAT
Source organism: Schistocerca gregaria (assembly GCF_023897955.1). Lineage (NCBI taxonomy): Eukaryota > Metazoa > Arthropoda > Insecta > Orthoptera > Acrididae > Schistocerca > Schistocerca gregaria. The sequence goes on along the minus strand of NW_026061730.1, from coordinate 3,167,402 downwards.
CCGGAGGCTTCCTGTAATCTATGGACGTTCAGTGTTTTGATGAAAGACAGAAATTGCATCGATATTGAATATAATGGGCACCATGCGACCCTTTCTCCATGGGAGTAATGTCTCAAACTGTCTACGTTTTGATCGATTCCTGGGACACCTGTAGTAGTGCCCGAAGCACATCTGGAGGCTTCCTGTAATCTATGGACGTTCAGAGTTTTGATGAAAGACAGAAATTGCATCGGGATTGAATATAATGGGCACCATGCGACCTTTTCTCCATGGGAGTAATGTCTCAAATTGTCTACGCTTTGATCGATTCCTGGGACACCTGTAGTAGTTTCCGAAGCACATCTGGAGGCTTCCTGTAAACTATGGACGTTCAGAGTTTTGATGAAAGACAGAAATTGCATCGGGGTTGAATATAATGGGCACCATGCGGACTTTTCTCCATGGGAGTAATGTCTCAAACTGTCTACGCTTTGATCGATATCTGGGACACCTGTAGTAGTTTCCGAAGCACATCTGGAGGCTTCTTGTAATCTATGGACGTTCAGAGTTTTGATGAAAGACAGAAAATGCATCGGGATTGAATACAATGGGCACCATGCGACCTTTTCTCCATGGGAGTAATGTCTCAAACAGTCTACACTTTGATCGATTCCTGGGACACCTGTAGTAGTTCCCGAAGAACATCTGGAGGCTTCCTGTAATCTATGGACGTTCAGAGTTTTGATGAAAGACAGAAATTGCATCGGGATTGAATATAATGGGCACCATGCGGACTTTTCTCCATGGGAGTAATGTCTCAAACTGTCTACGCTTTGATCGATTCCTAGGACACCTGTAGTAGTTTCCGAAGCACATCTGGAGGCTTCCTGTAAACTATGGACGTTCAGAGTTTTGATGAAAGACAGAAATTGCATCGGGATTGAATATAATGGGCACCATGCGACCTTTTCTCCATGGGAGTAATGTCTCAAACTGTCAACGCTTTGATCGATTCCTGGGACACCTGTAGTAGTTTCCGAAGCACATCTGGAGGCTTCCTGTAAACTATGGACTTTCAGAGTTTTGATGAAAGACAGAAATTGCATCGGGATTGAATATAATGGGCACCATGCGGACTTTTCTCCATGGGAGTAATGTCTCAAACTGTCTACGCATTGATCGATTCCTGGGACACCTGTAGTAGTTTCCGAAGCACATCTGGAGGCTTCTTGTAATCTATGGACGTTCAGAGTTTTGATGAAAGACAGAAATTGCATCGGGATTGAATACAATGAGCACCATGCGACCTTTTCTCCATGGGAGTAATGTCTCAAACTGTCTACGCTTTGATCGATTCCTGGGACAGCTGTAGTAGTTTCCGAAGCATATCTGAAGGCTTCTTGTAATCTATGGACGTTCAGAGTTTTGATGAAAGACAGAAATTGCATCGGGATTGAATATAATGGGCACCATGCGGACTTTTCTCCATGGGAGTAATGTCTCAAACTGTCTACGCTTTGATCGATTACTGGGACACCTGTAGTAGTTCCCGAAGAACATCTGGAGGCTTCCTGTAATCTATGGACGTTCAGAGTTTTGATGAAAGACAGAAATTGCATCGGTATTGAATATAATGGGCACCATGCGACCTTTTCTCCATGGGAGTAATGTCTCAAACTGTCTACGCTTTGATCGATTCCTAGGACACCTGTAGTAGTTTCCGAAGCACATCTGGAGGCTTCCTGTAAACTATGGACGTTCAGAGTTTTGATGAAAGACAGAAATTGCATCGGGATTGAATATAATGGGCACCATGCGACCTTTTCTCCATGGGAGTAATGTCTCAAACTGTCAACGCTTTGATCGATTCCTGGGACACCTGTAGTAGTTTCCGAAGCACATCTGGAGGCTTCCTGTAAACTATGGACGTTCAGAGTTTTGATGAAAGACAGAAATTGCATCGGGATTGAATATAATGGGCACCATGCGGACTTTTCTCCATGGGAGTAATGTCTCAAACTGTCTACGCATTGATCGATTCCTGGGACACCTGTAGTAGTTTCCGAAGCACATCTGGAGGCTTCTTGTAATCTATGGACGTTCAGAGTTTTGATGAAAGACAGAAATTGCATCGGGATTGAATACAATGAGCACCATGCGACCTTTTCTCCATGGGAGTAATGTCTCAAACTGTCTACGCTTTGATCGATTCCTGGGACAGCTGTAGTAGTTTCCGAAGCATATCTGAAGGCTTCTTGTAATCTATGTACGTTCAGAGTTTTGATGAAAGACAGAAATTGCATCGGGATTTAATATAATGGGCACCATGCGGACTTTTCTCCATGGGAGTAATGTCTCAAACTGTCTACGCTTTGATCGATTACTGGGACACCTGTAGTAGTTCCCGAAGAACATCTGGAGGCTTCCTGTAATCTATGGACGTTCAGAATTTTGATGAAAGACAGAAATTGCATCGGGATTGAATTTAATGGGCACCATGCGACCTTTTCTCCATGGGAGTAATGTCTCAAACTGTCTACGCTTTGATCGATACCTGGGACACCAGTAGTAGTTTCCAAAGCACATCTGGAGGCTTCCTGTAATCTATGGACGTTCAGAGTTTTGATGAAAGATAGAAATTGCATCAGGATTGAATACAACAGGCACCATGCGGACATTTCTCCATGGGAGTAATGTCTCAAACTGCCTACGCTTTGATCGATTCCTGGGACACCAGTAGTAGTTTCCGATGCACATCTGGAGGCTTCCTGTAATCTGTGGACGTTCAGAGATTTGATGAATGACAGAAATTGCATCGGGATTGAATATAATGGGCACCATGCGGACTTCTCTCCATGGGAGTAATGTCTCAAACTTTCTACGCTTTGATCGATTCCTGGGACACCTGTAGTAGTTCCCGAAGCACATCTGGAGGCTTCCTGTAATCTATGGACGTTCAGAGTTATGATGAAAGACAGCAATTGCATCGGGATTGAATATAATGGGCACCATGCGGACTTTTCTCCATGGGAGTAATGTCTCAAACTGTCTACTCTTTGATCGATTCCAGGGACACCAGTAGTAGTTCCCGCAGGTACATCTGGAAGCTTCCTGTAATCTGTGGACGTTTAGAGTTTTGATGAAAGACAGAAATTGCGTCGGGATTGAATACAACAGGCACCATGCGGACATTTCTCCATGGGAGTAATGTCTCAGACTGTCTACGCTTTGATCGATTCCTGGGACACCAGTAGTAGTTCCAGAAGGTACATCTGGAGGCTTCCTGTAATCTGTGGACGTTCAGAGTTTTGATGAAAGACAGAAATTGCATCGGGATTGAATATAATGTACACCATGCGGACATTTCTCCATGGGAGTAATGTCTCAAACTGTCTACTCTTTGATCGATTCCTGGTACACCAGTAGTAGTTCCCGAAGGTACATCTGGAGGCTTCCTGAAATCTGTGGACGTTCAGAGTTTTGATGAAAGACAGAAATTGCATCGGGATTGAATATAATGGGCACCATGCGGACTTTTCTCCATGGGAGTAATGTCTCAAACTGTCTACGATTTGATCGATTCCTGGGGAACCTGTAGTAGTTTCCGAAGCACATCCGGAGGCTTCCTGTAATCTATGGACGTTCAGTGTTTTGATGAAAGACAGAAATTGCATCGATATTGAGTATAATGGGCACCATGCGACCCTTTCTCCATCTGAGTAATGTCTCAAACTGTCTACGTTTTGATCGATTCCTGGGACACCTGTAGTAGTGCCCGAAGCACATCTGTAGGCTTCCTGTAATCTATGGACGTTCAGAGTTTTGATGAAAGACAGAAATTGCATCGGGATTGAATATAATGGGCACCATGCGACCTTTTCTCCATGGGAGTAATGTCTCAAATTGTCTACGCTTTGATCGATTCCTGGGACACCTGTAGTAGTTTCCGAAGCACATCTGGAGGCTTCCTGTAAACTATGAACGTTCAGAGTTTTGATGAAAGACAGAAATTGCATCGGGGTTGAATATAATGGGCACCATGCGGACTTTTCTCCATGGGAGTAATGTCTCAAACTGTCTACGCTTTGATCGATTTCTGGGACACCTGTAGTAGTTTCCGAAGCACATCTGGAGGCTTCTTGTAATCTATGGACGTTCAGAGTTTTGACGAAAGACAGAAAATGCATCGGGATTGAATACAATGGGCACCATGCGACCTTTTCTCCATGGGAGTAATGTCTCAAACAGTCTACACTTTGATCGATTCCTGGGACACCTGTAGTAGTTCCCGAAGAACATCTGGAGGCTTCCTGTAATCTATGGACGTTCAGAGTGTTGATGAAAGACAGAAATTGCATCGGGATTGAATATAATGTGCACCATGCGACCTTTTCTCCATGGGAGTAATGTCTCAAACTGTCTACGCTTTGATCGATTCCTGGGACACCAGTAGTAGTTTCCAAAGCACATCTGGAGGCTTCCTGTAATCTATGGACGTTCAGAGTTTTGATGAAAGACAGAAATTGCATCGGGTTTGAATACAACAGGCACCATGCGGACATTTCTCCATTGGAGTAATGTCTCAAACTGGTTACTCTTTGATCGATTCCTGGGACACCAGTAGTAGTTCCCGAAGGTACATCTGGAGGCTTCCTGTAATCTGTGGACGTTCAGAGTTTTGATAAAAGACAGAAATTGCATCGGGATTGAATACATCAGGCACCATGCGGACTTTTCTCCATGGGAGTAATGTCTCAAACTGTCGACGCTTTCATCGATTCCTGGGTCACCAGTAGTAGTTCCCGAAGGTACATCTGGAGGCTTCCTGTAATCTGTGGACGTTCAGAGTTTTGATGAAAGACAGAAATTGCATCGGTATTGAATATAATGGGCACCATGCGGACTTTTCTCCATGGGAGTAATGTCTCAAACTGTCTACACTTTGATCGATTCCTGGGACACCAGTAGTAGTTTCCGAAGCAAATCTGGAGGCTTCCTGTAATCTATGGACGTTCAGAGTTTTGATGAAAGACAGAAATTGCATCGGGATTGAATACAACAGGCAGCATGCGGACATTTCTCCATGGGAGTAATGTCTCAAACTGCCTACTCTTTGATCGATTCCTGGGACACCTGTAGTAGTTTCCGAAGCACATCTGGAGGCTTCCTGTAATCTATGGACGTTCAGAGTTTTGATGAAAGACAGAAATTGCATCGGTATTGAATATAATGGGCACCATGCGACCTTTTCTCCATGGGAGTAATGTCTCAAACTGTCTACGCTTTGATAGATTCCTAGGACACCTGTAGTAGTTTCCGAAGCACATCTGGAGGCTTCCTGTAAACTATGGACGTTCAGAGTTTTGATGAAAGACAGAAATTGCATCGGGATTGAATATAATGGGCAACATGCGACCTTTTCTCCATGGGAGTAATGTCTCAAACTGTCTACGCTTTGATCGATTCCTGGGACAGCTGTAGTAGTTTCCGAAGCACATCTGGAGGCTTCTTGTAATCTATGGACGTTCAGAGTTTTGATGAAAGACAGAAATTGCATCGGGATTTAATATAATGGGCACCATGCGGACTTTTCTCCATGGGAGTAATGTCTCAAACTGTCTACGGTTTGATCGATTACTGGGACACCAGTAGTAGTTCCCGAAGAACATCTGGAGGCTTCCTGTAATCTATGGACGTTCAGAATTTTGATGAAAGACAGAAATTGCATCGGGATTGAATATAATGGGCACCATGCGACCTTTTCTCCATGGGAGTAATGTCTCAAACTGTCTACGCTTTGATCGATACCTGGGACACCAGTAGTAGTTTCCAAAGCACATCTGGAGGCTTCCTGTAATCTATGGACGTTCAGAGTTTTGATGAAAGACAGAAATTGCATCGGGATTGAATACAACAGGCACCATGCGGACATTTCTCCATGGGAGTAATGTATCAAACTGCCTACTCTTTGATCGATTCCTGGGACACCAGTAGTAGTTCCCGAAGGTACATCTGGAGGCTTCCTGTAATCTGTGGACGTTCAGAGTTTTGATAAAAGACAGAAATTGCATCGGGATTGAATACAACAGGCACCATGCGGACTTTTCTCCATGGGAGTAATGTCTCAAACTGTCTACGCTTTGATCGATTCCTGGGACACCAGTAGTAGTTCCCGAAGGTACAGCTGGAGGCTTCCTGTAATCTGTGGACGTTCAGAGTTTTGATGAAAGACAGAAATTGCATCGGGATTAAATACAACAGGCACCATGCGGACTTTTCTCCATGGGAGTAATGTCTCAAACTGTCTACGCTTTGATCGATTCCTGGGACACCTGTAGTAGTTCCCGAAGCACATCTGGAGGCTTCCTGTAATCTGTGGACGTTCAGAGTTTTGATGAAAGACAGAAATTGCATCGGGATTGAATATAATGGGCACCATGCGGACTTTTCTCCATGGGAGTAATGTCTCAAACTGTCTACGCTCTGATCGATTCCTGGGACACCTGTAGTAGTTTCCGAAGCACATCTGGAGGCTTCCTGTAATCTATGGACGTTCAGAGTTTTGATGAAAGACAGAAATTGCATCGGTATTGAATATAATGGGCACCATGCGACCTTTTCTCCATGGGAGTAATGTCTCAAACTGTCTACGTGTTGATCGATTCCTGGGACACCTCTAGTAGTTCCCGAAGCACATCTGGAGGCTTCCTGTAATCTATGGACGTTCAGAGTTTTGATGAAAGACAGAAATTGCATCGGGATTGAGTATAATGGGCACCATGCGGACTTTTCTCCATGGGAGTAATGTCTCAAACTGTCTACGCTTTGGTCGATTCCTGGGACACCTGTAGTAGTTTCCGAAGCACATCTGGAGGCTTCCTGTAATCTATGGACGTTCAGAGTTTTGATGAAAGACAGAAATTGCATCGGGATTGAATATAATGGGCACCATGCGACCTTTTCTCCATGGGAGTAATGTCTCAAACTGTCTACGCTTTGGTCGATTCCTGGGACACCTGTAGTAGTTTCCGAAGCACATCTGGAGGCTTCCTGTAAACTATGGACGTTCAGGGTTTTGATGAAAGACAGAAATTGCATCGGGATTGAGTATACTGGGCACCATGCCGACTTTTCTCCATGATAGTAATGTCTCAAACTGTCTACGCTTTGATCGATTCCTGGGACACCTGTAGTAGTTTCCGAAGCACATCTGGAGGCTTCCTGTAATCTATGGACGTTCAGAGTTTTGATGAAAGACAGAAATTGCATCGGGATTGAATATAATGGGCACCATGCGACCTTTTCTCCATGGGAGTAATGTCTCAAACTGTCTACGCTTTGATCGATTCCTGGGACACCTGTAGTAGTTTCCGAAGCACATCTGGAGGCTTCCTGTAATCTATGGACGTTCAGAGTTTTGATGAAATACAGAAATTGCATCGGGATTGAATACAACAGGCACCATGCGGACTTTTCTCCATGGGAGTAATGTCTCAAACTGTCTACGCTTTGATCGATTCCTAGGACACCAGTAGTAGTTTCCGAAGCACATCTGGAGGCTTCCTGTAATCTGTGGACGTTCAGAGTTTTGATGAAAGACAGAAATTGCATCGGGATTGAATACAACAGGCACCATGCGGACTTTTCTCCATGGGAGTAATGTCTCAAACTGTCTACTCTTTGATAGATTCCTGGGACACCAGTAGTAGTTCCCGAAGGTACATCTGGAGGCTTCCTGTAATCTGTGGACGTTCAGAGTTTTGATGAGAGACAGAAATTGCATCGGGATTGAATATAATGGGCACCATGCGGACTTTTCTCCATGGGAGTAATGTCTCAAACTGTCTACACTTTGATCGATTCCTGGTACACCAGTAGTAGTTCCCGAAGGTACATCTGGAGGCTTCCTGTAATCTGTGGACGTTCAGAGTTTTGATGAAAGACAGAGATTGCATCGGGATTGAATACAACAGGCACCATGCGGACATTTCTCCATGGGAGTAATGTCTCAAACTGTCTACTCTTTGATCGATTCCTGGGACACCAGTAGTAGTTCCCGAAGGTACATCTGGAGGCTTCCTGTAATCTGTGGACGTTCAGAGTTTTGATGAAAGACAGAAATTGCATCGGGATTGAATACAACAGGCACCATGCGGACATTTCTCCATGGGAGTAATGTCTCAAACTGTCTACTCTTTGATCGATTCCTGGGACACCAGTAGTAGTTCCCAAAGGTACATCTGGAGGCTTCCTGTAATCTGTGGACGTTCAGAGTTTTGATGAAAGACAGAAATTGCATCGGGATTGAATACAACAGGCACCATGTGGACATTTCTCCATGGGAGTAATGTCTCAATCTGTCTACGCTTTGATCGATTCCTGGGACACCTGTAGTAGTTATCGAAGCACATCTGGAGGCTTCCTGTAATCTATGGACGTTCAGAGTTTTGATGAAAGACAGAAATTGCATCGGGATTGAATACAACAGGCACCATGCGGACATTTCTCCATGGGAGTAATGTCTCAAACTGTCTACGCTTTGATCGATTCCTGGGACACCTGTAGTAGTTCCTGAAGCACATCTGGAAGCTTCCTGTAATCTATGGGCGTTCAGAGTTTTGATGAAAGACAGAAATTGCATCGGGATTGAATACAACAGGCACCATGCGGACATTTCTCCATGGGAGTAATGTCTCAAACTGTCTACTCTTTGATCGATTCCTGGGACACCTGTAGTAGTTCCCGAAGGTACATCTGGAGGCTTCCTGTAATCTGTGGACGTTCAGAGTTCTGATGAAAGACAGAAATTGCATCGGGAGTAAATACAACAGGCACCATGCGGACATTTCTCCATGGGAGTAATGTCTCAAACTGTCTACGCTTTGATGGATTCCTGGGACACCTGTAGTAGTTTCCGAAGCACATCTGGTGGCTTCCTGTAATCTATGGACGTTCAGAGTTTTGATGAAAGACAGAAATTGTATCGGGATTGAATACAACAGGCACCATGCGGACATTTCTCCATGGGAGTAATGTCTCAAACTGTCTACGCTTTGATCGATTCCTGGGACACCAGCAGTAGTTTCCGAAGCACATCTGGAGGCTTCCTGTAATCTGTGGACGTTCAGAGTTTTGATGAAAGACAGAAATTGCATCGGGATTGAATACAACAGGCACAATGCGGACATTTCTCCATGGGAGTAATGTCTCAAACTGTCTACTCTTTGATCGATTCCTGGGACACCAGTAGTAGTTCCCGAAGGTACATCTGGAGGCTTCCTGTAATCTGTGGACGTTCAGAGTTTTGATGAATGACAGAAATTGCATCGGGATTGAATACAACACGCACCATGCGGACATTTCTCCATGGGAGTAAAGTCTCAAACTGTCTACTCTTTGATCGATTCCTGGGAAACCAGTAGTAGTTCCCGAAGGTACATCTGGAGGCTTCCTGTAATCTGTGGACGTTCAGAGTTTTGATGAAAGACAGAAATTACATCGGGATTGAATACAACAGGCACCATGCGGACAATTCTCCATGGGAGTTATGTCTCAAACTGTCTACGCTTTGATCGATTCCTGGGACACCTGTAGTAGTTCCCGAAGCACATCTGGAGGCTTCCTGTAATCTGTGGACGTTCAGAGTTTTGATGAAAGACAGAAATTGCATCGGGATTGAATATAATGGGCACCATGCGGACTTTTCTCCATGGGAGTAATGTCTCAAACTGTCTACGCTTTGATCGATTCCTGGGACACCAGTAGTAGTTTCCGAAGCACATCTGGAGGCTTCCTGTAATCTGTGGACGTTCAGAGATTTGATGAAAGACAGAAATTGCATCGGGATTGAATATAATGGGCACCATGCGGACTTTTCTCCACAGGAGTAATGTCTCAAACTGTCTACGCTTTGATCGATTCCTGGGACACCAGTAGTAGTTTCCGAAGCACATCTGGAGGCTTCCTGTAATCTATGGACGTTCAGAGTTATGATGAAAGACAGAAATTGCATCGGATTTGAATACAACAGGATCCATGCGGACATTTCTCCATGGGAGTAATGTCTCAAACTGTCTACTCTTTGATCGATTCCAGGGACACCAGTAGTAGTTCCCGAAGGTACATCTGGAGGCTTCCTGTAATCTGTGGACGTTCAGAGTTTTGATGAAAGACAGAAATTGCATCGGGATTGAATACAACAGGCACCATGCGGACATTTCTCCATGGGAGTAATGTCTCTTTGATCGATTCCTGGGACACCAGTAGTAGTTCCCGAATGTACATCTGTAGGCTTCCTGTAATCTGTGGACGTTCAGAGTTTTGATGAAAGACAGAAATTGCATCGGGATTGAATACAACAGGCACCATGCGGACATTTCTCCATGGGAGTAATGTCTCAAACTGTCTACTCTTTGATCGATTCCTGGGACACCAGTAGTAGTTCCCGAAGGTACATCTGGAGGCTTCCTGTAATCTGTGGACGTTCAGAGTTTTGATGAAAGACAGAAATTGCATCGGGATTGAATACAAAAGGCACCATGCGGACATTTCTCCATGGGAGTAATGTCTCAAACTGTCTACTCTTTGATCGATTCCTGGGACACCAGTAGTAGTTCCCGAAGGTACATCTGGAGGCTTCCTGTAATCTGTGGACGTTCAGAGTTTTGATGAAAGACAGAAATTGCATCGGGATTGAATACAACAGGCACCATGCGGACATTTCTCCATGGGAGTAATGTCTCAAACTGTCTACTCTTTGATCGATTCCTGGGACACCAGTAGTAGTTCCCAAAGGTACATCTGGAGGCTTCCTGTAATCTGTGGACGTTCAGAGTTTTGATGAAAGACAGAAATTGCATCGGGATTGAATACAACAGGCACCATGCGGACATTTCTCCATGGGAGTAATGTCTCAATCTGTCTACGCTTTGATCGATTCCTGGGACACCTGTAGTAGTTATCGAAGCACATCTGGAGGCTTCCTGTAATCTATGGACGTTCAGAGTTTTGATGAAAGACAGAAATTGCATCGGGATTGAATACAACAGGCACCATGCGGACATTTCTCCATGGAAGTAATGTCTCAAACTGTCTACTCTTTGATCGATTCCTGGGACACCAGTAGTAGTTCCGGAAGGTACATCTGGAGGCTTCCTGTAATCTGTGGACGTTCAGAGTTTTGATGAAAGACAGAAATTGCATCGGGATTGAATACAACAGGCACCATGCGGACATTTCTCCATGGGAGTAATGCCTCAAACTGTCTACGCTTTGATCGATTCCTCGGACATCTGTAGTAGTTTCCGAGGCACATCTGGAGGCTTCCTGTAATCTATGGACGTTCAGAGTTTTGATGAAAGACAGAAATTGCATCGGGATTGAATACAACAGGCACCTTGAGGACATTTCTCCATGGGAGTAATGTCTCAAAGTGTCTACGCTTTGATCGATTTCTGGGACACCTGTAGTAGTTCCCGAAGCACATCTGGAGGCTTCCTGTAATCTATGGACGTTCAGAGTTTTGATGAAAGACAGAAATTGCATCGGGATTGAATACAACAGGCACCATACGGACATTTCTCCATGGGAGTAATGTCTCAAACTGTCTACGCTTTGATCGATTCCTGGGACACCAGTAGTAGTTTCCGAAGCACATCTGGAGGCTTCCTGTAATCTGTGGACGTTCAGAGTTTTGATGAAAGACAGAAATTGCATCGGGATTGAATACAACAGGCACCATGCGGACATTTCTCCATGGGAGTAATGTCTCTTTGATCGATTCCTGGGACACCAGTAGTAGTTCCCGAAGGTACATCTGGAGGCTTCCTGTAATCTGTGGACGTTCAGAGTTTTGATGAAAGACAGAAATTGCATCGGGATTGAATACAACAGGCACCATGCGGACATTTCTCCATGGGAGTAATGTCTCAAACTGTCTACGCTTTGATCGATTCCTGGGACACCTGTAGTAGTTCCTGAAGCACATCTGGAAGCTTCCTGTAATCTATGGGCATTCAGAGTTTTGATGAAAGACAGAAATTGCATCGGGATTGAATACAACAGGCACCATGCGGACATTTCTCCATGGGAGTAATGTCTCAAACTGTCTACTCTTTGATCGATTCCTGGGACACCTGTAGTAGTTCCCGAAGGTACATCTGGAGGCTCCCTGTAATCTGTGGACGTTCAGAGTTCTGATGAAAGACAGAAATTGCATCGGGAGTAAATACAACAGGCACCATGCGGACATTTCTCCATGGGAGTAATGTCTCAAACTGTCTACGCTTTGATGGATTCCTGGGACACCTGTAGTAGTTTCCGAAGCACATCTGGAGGCTTCCTGTAATCTATGGACGTTCAGAGTTTTGATGAAAGACAGAAATTGCATCGGGATTGAATACAACAGGCACTATGCGGACATTTCTCCATGGGAGTAGTGTCTCAAACTGTCTACTCTTTGATCGATTCCTGGGACACCAGTAGTAGTTCCATAAGGTACATCTGGAGGCTTCCTGTAATCTGTGGACGTTCAGAGTTTTGATGAAAGACAGAAATTGCATCGGGATGGAATACAACATGCACCATGCGGACATTTCTCCATGGGAGTAATGTCTCAAACTGTCTACTCTTTGATCGATTCCTGGGACACCAGTAGTAGTTATCGAAGGTACATCTGGAGGCTTCTTGTAATCTGTGGACGTTCAGAGTTTTGATGAAAGACAGAAATTGTATCGGGATTGAATACAACAGGCACCATGCGGACATTTCTCCATGGGAGTAATGTCTCAAACTGTCTACGCTTTGATCGATTCCTGGGACACCAGCAGTAGTTTCCGAAGCACATCTGGAGGCTTCCTGTAATCTGTGGACGTTCAGAGTTTTGATGAAAGACAGAAATTGCATCGGGATTGAATACAACAGGCACAATGCGGACATTTCTCCATGGGAGTAATGTCTCAAACTGTCTACTCTTTGATCGATTCCTGGGACACCAGTAGTAGTTCCCGAAGGTACATCTGGAGGCTTCCTGTAATCTGTGGACGTTCAGAGTTTTGATGAATGACAGAAATTGCATCGGGATTGAATACAACACGCACCATGCGGACATTTCTCCATGGGAGTAAAGTCTCAAACTGTCTACTCTTTGATCGATTCCTGGGAAACCAGTAGTAGTTCCCGAAGGTACATCTGGAGGCTTCCTGTAATCTGTGGACGTTCAGAGTTTTGATGAAAGACAGAAATTACATCGGGATTGAATACAACAGGCACCATGCGGACAATTCTCCATGGGAGTTATGTCTCAAACTGTCTACGCTTTGATCGATTCCTGGGACACCTGTAGTAGTTCCCGAAGCACATCTGGAGGCTTCCTGTAATCTGTGGACGTTCAGAGTTTTGATGAAAGACAGAAATTGCATCGGGATTGAATATAATGGGCACCATGCGGACTTTTCTCCATGGGAGTAATGTCTCAAACTGTCTACGCTTTGATCGATTCCTGGGACACCAGTAGTAGTTTCCGAAGCACATCTGGAGGCTTCCTGTAATCTGTGGACGTTCAGAGATTTGATGAAAGACAGAAATTGCATCGGGATTGAATATAATGGGCACCATGCGGACTTTTCTCCACAGGAGTAATGTCTCAAACTATCTACGCTTTGATCGATTCCTGGGACACCAGTAGTAGTTTCCGAAGCACATCTGGAGGCTTCCTGTAATCTATGGACGTTCAGAGTTATGATGAAAGACAGAAATTGCATCGGGATTGAATACAACAGGATCCATGCGGACATTTCTCCATGGGAGTAATGTCTCAAACTGTCTACTCTTTGATCGATTCCAGGGACACCAGTAGTAGTTCCCGAAGGTACATCTGGAGGCTTCCTGTAATCTGTGGACGTTCAGAGTTTTGATGAAAGACAGAAATTGCATCGGGATTGAATACAACAGGCACCATGCGGACATTTCTCCATGGGAGTAATGTCTCAAACTGTCTACTCCTTGATCGATTCCTGGGACACCAGTAGTAGTTCCCGAAGGTACATCTGGAGGCTTCCTGTAATCTGTGGACGTTCAGAGTTTTGATGAAAGACAGAAATTGCATCGGGATTGAATACAACAGGCACCATGCGGACATTTCTCCATGGGAGTAATGTCTCAATCTGTCTACGCTTTGATCGATTCCTGGGACACCAGTAGTAGTTATCGAAGCACATCTGGAGGCTTCCTGTAATCTATGGACGGTCAGAGCTTTGATGAAAGACAGAAATTGCATCGGGATTGAATACAACAGGCACCATGCGGACATTTCTCCATGGAAGTAATGTCTCAAACTGTCTACTCTTTGGTCGATTCCTGGGTCACCTGTAGTAGTTCCCGAAGGTACATCTGGAGGCTTCCTGTAATCTGTGGACGTTCAGAGTTTTGATGAAAGACAGAAATTGCATCGGGATTGAATACAACAGGCACCATGCGGACATTTCTCCATGGGAGTAATGCCTCAAACTGTCTACGCTTTGATCGATTCCTGGGACACCTGTAGTAGTTTCCGAAGCACATCTGGAGGCTTCCTGTAATCTATGGACGTTCAGAGTTTTGATGAAAGACAGAAATTGCATCGGGATTGAATACAACAGGCACCATGCGGACATTTCTCCATGGGAGTAATGTCTCAAAGTGTCTACGCTTTGATCGATTCCTGGGACACCTGTAGTAGTTCCCGAAGCACATCTGGAGGCTTCCTGTAATCTATGGACGTTCAGAGTTTTGATGAAAGACAGAAATTGCATCGGGATTGAATACAACAGGCACCATACGGACAATTCTCCATGGGAGTAATGTCTCAAACTGTCTACGCTTTGATCGATTCCTGGGACACCAGTAGTAATTTCCGAAGCACATCTGGAGGCTTCCTGTAATCTATGGACGTTCAGAGTTTTGATGAAAGACAGAAATTGCATCGGGATTGAATACAACAGGCATTATGCGGACATTTCTCCATGGGAGTAATGTCTCTTTGATCGATTCCTGGGACACCAGTAGTAGTTCCCGAATGTACATCTGGAGGCTTCCTGTAATCTGTGGACGTTCAGAGTTTTGATGAAAGACAGAAATTGCATCGGGATTGAATACAACAGGCACCATGCGGACATTTCTCCATGGGAGTAATGTCTCAAACTGTCTACTCTTTGATCGATTCCTGGGACACCAGTAGTAATTCCCGAAGGTACATCTGGAGGCTTCCTGTAATCTGTGGACGTTCAGAGTTTTGATGAAAGACAGAAATTGCATCGGGATTGAATACAAAAGGCACCATGCGGACATTTCTCCATGGGAGTAATGTCTCAAACTGTCTACGATTTGATCGATTCCTGGGACACCTGTAGTAGTTCCCGAAGCACATCTGGAAGCTTCCTGTAATCTATGGGCGGTCAGAGTTTTGATGAAAGACAGAAATTGCATCGGTATTGAATACAACAGGCACCATGCGGACATTTCTCCATGGGAGTAATGTCTCAAACTGTCTACTCTTTGATCGATTCCTGGGACACGTGTAGTAGTTCCTGAAGGTACATGTGGAGGCTTCCTGTAATCTGTGGACGTTCAGAGTTTTGATGAAAGACAGAAATTGCATCGGGATTAAATACAACAGGCACCATGCGAACATTTCTCCATGGAAGTAATGTCTCAAACTGTCTACGCTTTGATCGATTCCTGGGACACCTGTAGTAGTTTCCGAAGCACATCTGGAGGCTTCCTGTAATCTATGGACGTTCAGAGTTTTGATGAAAGACAGAAATTGCATCGGGATTGAATACAACAGGCACCATGCGGACATATCTCCATGGGAGTAATGTCTCAAGCTGTCTACGCTTTGATCGATTCCTGGGACACATGTAGTAGTTCCCGAAGCACATCTGGAGGCTTCCTGTAATCTATGGACGTTCAGAGTTTTGATGAAAGACAGATATTGCATCGGGATTGAATACAACAGGCACCATGCGGACATTTCTCCATGGGAGTAATGGCTAAAACTGTCTACGCTTTGATCGATTCCTGGGACACCAGTAGTAGTTTCCGAAGCACATCTGGAGGCTTCCTGTAATCTATGGACGTTCAGAGATTTGATGAAAGACAGATATTGCATCGGGATTGAATAGAACAGGCACCATGCGGACATTTCTCCATGGGAGTAATGTCTCAAACTGTCTACGCTTTGATCGATTCCTGGGACACCAGCAGTAGTTTCCGAAGCACATCTGGAGGCTTCCTGTAATCTATGGACGTTCAGAGTTTTGATGAAAGACAGAAATTGCATTGGGATTGAATACAACAGGCACCATGCGGACATTTCTCCATGGGAGTATGTCTCAAACTGTCTACGCTTTGATCGATTCCTGGGAGACCTGTAGTAGTTTCCGAAGCTCATCTGGAGGCTTCCTGTAATCTATGGACGTCAGAGTTTTGATGAAAGACAGAAATTGCATCGGGATTGAATACAACAGGCACCATGCGGACATTTCTCCATGGGAGTAATGTCTCAAACTGTCTACGCTTTGATCGATTCCTGGGACACCAGTAGTAGTTCCCGAAGCACATCTGGAGGCTTCCTGTAATCTATGGACGTTCA
Source organism: Schistocerca gregaria (assembly GCF_023897955.1). Classification (NCBI taxonomy): domain Eukaryota; kingdom Metazoa; phylum Arthropoda; class Insecta; order Orthoptera; family Acrididae; genus Schistocerca; species Schistocerca gregaria. The sequence continues at coordinate 3,150,793 of NW_026061730.1, read as the reverse complement.
GAGTTTTGATGAAAGACAGAAATTGCATCGGGATTGAATACAACAGGCACCATGCGGACATTTATCCATGGGAGTAATGTCTCAAACTGTCTACTCTTTGATCGATTCCTGGGACACCAGTAGTAGTTCCCGAAGGTACATCTGGAGGCTTCCTGTAATCTGTGGACGTTCAGAGTTTTAATGAAAGACAGAAATTGCATCGGGATTGAATACAACAGGCACCATGCGGACATTTCTCCATGGGAGTAATGTCTCAAACTGTCTACTCTTTGATCGATTCCTGGGACACCAGTAGTAGTTCCCGAAGGTACATCTGGAGGCTTCCTGTAATCTGTGGACGTTCAGAATTTTGATGAAAGACAGAAATTGCATCGGGATTGAATACAACACGCACCATGCGGACATTTCTCCATGGGAGTAATGTCTCAAACTGTCTACGAATTGATCTATTCCTGGGACACCAGTAGTAGTTCCAGAAGGTACATCTGGAGGCTTCCTGTAATCTGTGGACATTCAGAGTTTTGATGAAAGACAGAAATTGCATCGGGATTGAATACAATAGGCACCATGCGGACATTTCAATATGGGAGTAATGTCTCAAACTGTCTACGCTTTGATCGATTCCTGGGACACCTGTAGTAGTTCCCGAAGCACATCTGGAGGCTTCCTGTAATCTATGGACGTTCAGAGTTTTGACGAAAGACAGAAATTGCATCGGGATTGAATACAACAGGCACCATGCGGACATTTCTCCATGGGAGTAACGTCTCTTTGATCGATTCCTGGGACACCAGTAGTAGTTCCCGAAGGTACATCTGGAGGCTTCCTGTAATCTGTGGACGTTCAGAGTTTTGATGAAAGACAGAAATTGCATCGGGATTGAATACAACAGGCACCATGCGGACATTTCTCCATGGGAGTAATGTCTCAAACTGTCTACGCTTTGATCGATTCCTGGGACACCAGTAGTAGTTTCCGTAGCACATCTGGAGGCTTCCTGTAATCTATGGACGTTCAGAGTTTTGAAGAAAGACAGAAATTGCATCGGGATTGAATATAACAGGCAACATGCGGACATTTCTCCATCTGAGTAGTGTCTCAAACTGTCTACTCTTTGATCGATTCCTGGGACACCAGTAGTAGTTCCCGAAGGTACATCTGGAGGCTTCCTGTAATCTGTGGACGTTCAGAGTTTTGATGAAAGACAGAAATTGCATCGGGATTGAATACAACAGGCACCATGCGGACATTTCTCCATGGATGTCTCAAACTGTCTACTCTTTGATCGATTCCTGGGACACCAGTAGTAGTTCCCGAAGGTACATCTGGAGGCCTCCTGTAATCTGTGGACGTTCAGAGTTTTGATGAAAGACAGAAATTGCATTGGGATTGAATACAACAGGCACCATGCGGACATTTCTTCATGGGAGTAATGTCTCAAACTGTCTACGCTTTGATCGATTCCTGGGACACCTGTAGTAGTTCCCAAAGCACATCTGGAAGCTTCCTGTAATCTATGGGCGTTCAGAGTTTTGATGAAAGACAGAAATTGCATCGGGATTGAATACAACAGGCACCATGCAGACATTTCTCCATGGGAGTGATGTCTCAAACTGTCTACTCTTTGATCGATTCCTGGGACACCTGTAGTAGTTCCCGAAGGTACATCTGGAGGCTTCCTGTGATCTGTGGACGTTCAGAGTTTTGATGAAAGACAGAAATTGCATCGGGATTAAATACAACAGGCACCATGCGGACATTTCTCATTGGGAGTAATGTCTCAAACTGTCTACGCTTTGATGGGTTCCTGGGACACCTGTAGTAGTTTCCGAAGCACATCTGGAGGCTTCCTGTGATCTGTGGACGTTCAGAGTTTTGATGAAAGACAGAAATTGCATCGGGATTGAATACATCAGGCACCATGCGGACATTTCTCCATGGGAGTAATGTCTCAAACTGTCTACGCTTTGATCGATTCCTGGGACACCTGTGGTAGTTCCCGAAGCACATCTGGAGGCTTATTGTAATCTATGGACGTTCAGAGTTTTGATGAAAGACAGAAATTGCATCTGGATTGAATACAACAGGCACCATGCGGACATTTCTCCATGGGAGTAATGTCTCATACTGTCTACTCTTTGATCGATTCCTGGGACACCAGTGGTAGTTCCCGAAGGTACATCTGGAGGTTTCCTGTAAACTGTGGACGTTCAGAGTTTTGATGAAAGACAGAAATTGCATCGGGATTGAATACAACAGGCACCATGCGGACATTTCTCCATGGGAGTAATGTCTCAAACTGTCTACTCTTTGATCGATTCCTGGGACACCAGTAGTAGTTCCCGAAGGTACATCTGGAGGCTCCCTGTAATCTGTGGACGTTCTGAGTTTTGATGAAAGACAGAAATTGCATCGGGATTGAATACAACAGGCACCATTCGGACATTTCTCCATGGGTGTAATGTCTCAAACTGTCTACGCTTTGATCGATTCCTGGGACACCTGTAGTAGTTTCCGAAGCACATCTGGAGGCTTCCTGTAATCTATGGACGTTCAGAGTTTTGATGAAAGACAGAAATTGCATCGGGATTGAATACAACAGGCACCATGCGGACATTTCTCCATGGGAGTAATGTCTCAAACTGTCTACTCTTTGATCGATTCCTGGGACACCAGTAGTAGTTCCCAAAGGTACATCTGGAGGCTTCCTGTAATCTGTGGACGTTCAGAGTATTGATGAAAGACAGAAATTGCATCGGGATTGAACATAATGGGCACCATGCGGACTTTTCTCCATGGGAGTAATGTCTGAAACTGTCTACGCTTTGATCGATTCCTGACACACCTTTAGTAGTTCCCGAAGCACATCTGGAGGCTTCCTGTAATCTGTGGACGTTCAGAGTTTTGATGAGAGACAGAAATTGCATCGGAATTTAATATAATGGGCACCATGCGGACTTTTCTCCATGTAAGTAATATCTCAAACTGTCTATTCTTTGATCGATTCCTGGGACACCTGTAGTAGTTCCCGAAGCACATCTGGAGGCTTCCTGTAATCTATGGACGTTCAGAGTTTTGATGAAAGACAGAAATTGCATCGGGATTGAATACAACAGGCACCATGCGGACATTTCTCCATGGGAGTAATGTCTCAAACTGTCTACTCTTTGATCGATTCCTGGGACACCAGTAGTAGTTCCCGAAGGTACATCTGGAGGCCTCCTGTAACCTGTGGACGTTCAGAGTTTTGATGAAAGACAGAAATTGCATCGGGATTGAATATAATGGGCACCATGAGGACTTTTCTCCATGGGAGAAATGTCTCAAACTGTCTACGCTATGATCGATTCCTGGGACACCAGTAGTAGCTTCCGAAGCACATCTGGAGGCTTCCTGTAATGTATGGACGTTCAGAGTTTTGATGAAAGACAGAAATTGCATCGGGATTGAATACAACAGGCACCATGCGGTTATTTCTCCATGGGAGTAATGTCTCAAAATGTCTACGCTTTGATCGATTCCTGAGACACCTGTAGTAGTTCCCGAAGCACATCTGGAGGCTTCCTGTAATCTGTGGACGTTCAGAGTTTTGATGAAAGACAGAAATTGCATCGGGATTGAATATAATGGGCACCATGCTGACTTTTCTCAATGGGAGTAATGTCTCAAACTGTCTACGCTTTGATCGATTCCTGGGACACCTGTAGTAGTTCCCGAAGCACATCTGGAAGCATCCTGTAATCTATGGACGTTCAGAGTTTTGATGAAAGACAGAAATTGCATCGGGATTGAATATAATGGGCACCATGCTGACTTTTCTCAATGGGAGTAATGTCTCAAACTGTCTACGCTTTGATCGATTCCTGGGACACCTGTAGTAGTTCCCGAAGCACATCTGGAAGCATCCTGTAATCTATGGACGTTCAGAGTTTTGATGAAAGACAGAAATTGCATCGGGATTGAATACAACAGGCACCATGCGGACATTTCTCCATGGGAGTAATGTCTCAAACTGTCTACTCTTTGATCGATTCCTGGGACACCAGTAGTAGTTTCCGAAGCACATCTGGAGGCTTCCTGTAATCTGTGGACGTTCAGAGTTTTGATGAAAGACAGAAATTGCATCTTGATTGAATATAATGGGCACCATGCGGACTTTTCTCCATGGGAGAAATGTCTCAAACTGTCTACGCTTTGATCGATTCCTGGGACACCAGTAGTAGTTTCCGAAGCACATCTGGAGGCTTCCTGTAATCTATGGACGTCCAGAGTTTTGATGAAAGACAGAAATTGCATCGGGATTGAATACAACATGCACCATGCGGACATTTCTCCATGGGAGTAATATCTCAAACTGTCTACGCTTTGATCGATTCCTGGGACACCAGTAGTAGTTTCTGAAGCACATCTGGAGGCTTCCTGTAATCTATGGACGTTCAGAGTTTTGATGAAAGACAGAAATTGCATCGGGATTGAATACAACAGGCACCATGCGGACATTTCTCCATGGGAATAGTGTCTCAAACTGTCTACTCTTTGATCGATTCCTGGGACACCAGTAGTAGTTCCATAAGGTACATCTGGAGGCTTCCTGTAATCTGTGGACGTTCAGAGTTTTGATGAAAGACAGAAATTGCATCGGGATTGAATACAACAGGCACCATGCGGACATTTCTCCATGGGAGTAATGTCTCAAACTGCCTACGCTTTGATGGATTCCTGGGACACCTGTAGTAGTTTCCGAAGCACATCTGAAGGCTTCCTGTAATCTATGGACGTTCAGAGTTTTTTTGAAAAACAGAAATTGCATCGGGATTGAATACAACAGGCATCATGCGGACATTTCTCCATGGGAGTAATGTCTCAAACTGTCTACGCTTTGATCGATTCCTAGGACACCTGTAGTAGTTCCCGAAGCACATCTGGAGGCTTCCTGTAATCTATGGACGTTCTGAGTTTTGATGAAAGACAGAAATTGCATCGGGATTGAACATAATGGGCACCATGCGGACTTTTCTCCATGGGAGATATGTCTCAAACTGTCTACGCTTTGATCGATTCCTGGGACACCTGTAGTAGTTCCCGAAGCACATCTGGAGGCTTCCTGTAATCTATGGACGTTCAGAGTTTTGATGAAAGACAGAAATTGCATCGGGACTGAATACAACAGGCACCATGCGGACATTTCTCCATGGGAGTAATGTCTCAAACTGTCTACTCTTTGATCGATTCCTGGGACACCAGTAGTAGTTCCCGAAGGTACATCTGGAGGCTTCGTGTAATCTGTGGACGTTCAGAGTTTTGATGAAAGACAGAAATTGCATCGGGATTGAACATAATGGGCACCATGCGGTCTTTTCTCCATGGGAGAAAAGTCTCAAACTGTCTACGCTTTGATCGATTCCTGGGACACCTGTAGTAGTTCCCGAAGCACATCTGGAGGCTTCCTGTAATCTATGGACGTTCAGAGTTTTGATGAAAGACAGAAATTGCATCGGGATTGAATACAACAGGCACCATGCGGACATTTCTCCATGGGAGTAATGTCTCAAACTGTCTACTCTTTGATCGATTCCTGGGACACCAGTAGTAGTTCCCTAAGGTACATCTGGAGGCTTCCTGTAATCTGTGGACGTTCAGAGTATTGATGAAAGACAGAAATTGCATCGGGATTGAATATAATGGGCACCATGCGGACTTTTCTAAATGGGAGTAATGTCTCAAACTGTCTAAGCTTTGATCGATTCCTGGGACACCCGTACTAGTTCCCGAAGCACATCAGGAGGCTTCCTGTAATCTATGGACGTTCAGAGTTTTGATGAAAGACAGAAATTGCATCGGGATTGAATACAACAGGCACCATGCGGACATTTCTCCATGGGAGTAATGTCTCAATCTGTCTACGCTTTGATCGATTCCTGGGACACCAGTAGTAGTTCCCGATGGTACATCTGGAGGCTTCCTGTAATCTGTGGACGTTCAGAGTTTTGATGAAAGACATAAATTGCATCGGGATTGAATATAATGGGCACCATGCGGACTTTTCTCCATGGGAGTAATGTCTCAAACTGTCTTGGCTTTGATCGATTCCTGGGACACCAGTAGTAGTTTCCGAAGCACATCTGGAGGCTTCCTGTAATCTATGGACGTTCAGAGTTTTGATGAAAGACAGAAATTGCATCGGGATTGAATACAACAGGCACCATGCGGACATTTCTCCATGGGAGTAATGTCTCAAACTGTCTACGCTTTGATCGATTCCTGGGACACCTGTAGTAGTTCCCGAAGCACATCTGGAGGCTTCCTGTAATCTATGGACGTTCAGAGTTTTGATGAAAGACAAAAATTGCATCGGGATTGAATACAACAGGCACCATGCGGACATTTCTCCATGGGAGTAATAACTCAAACTGTCTACGCTTTGATCGATTCCTGGGACACCAGTAGTAGTTTCCGAAGCACATCTGGAGGCTTCCTGTAATCTGTGGACGTTCAGAGTTTTGATGAAAGACAGAAATTGCATCGGGATTGAATACAACAGGCACCATGCGGACTTTTCTCCATGGGAGTAATGTCTCAAACTGTCTACGCTTTGATCGATTCCAGGGACACCATTAGTAGTTTCCGAAACACATCTGGAGGCTTCCTGTAATCTATGGACGTTCAGAGTATTGATGAAAGACAGAAATTTCATCGGGATTGAATACAACAGGCACCATGCGGACATTTCTCCATGGGAGTAATGTCTCAAACTGACTACGCTTTGATCGATTCCTGGGACACTTGTAGTAGCTTCCGAAGGACATCTGGAGGCTTCCTGTAATCTATGGACGTTCAGAGTTTTGATGAAAGACAGAAATTGTATCGGGATTGAATACAACAGGCACCATGCGGACATTTCTCCATGGGAGTAATGTCTCAAACTGTCTACGCTTTGATCGATTCCTGGGACACCTGTAGTAGTTCCCGAAGCACATCTGGAGGCTTCCTGTAATCTATGGACGTTCAGAGTTTTGATGAAAGACAGAAATTGCATCGGGATTGAATACAACAGGCACCATGCGGACTTTTCTCCATGGGAGTAATGTCTCAAACTGTCTACGCTTTGATCGATTCCTGGGACACGAGTAGTAGTTTCCGAAGCACATCTGGAGGCTTCCTGTAATCTATGGACGTTCAGAATTTTGATGAAAGACAGAAATTGCATCGGGATTGAATACAACAGGCACCATGCGGACATTTCTCCATGGGAGTAATGTCTCAAACTGTCTACGCTTTGATCGATTCCTGGGACACATGTAGTAGTTTCCGAAGCACATCTGGAGGCTTCCTGTAATCTATGGACTTTCAGAGTTTTGATGAAAGACAGAAATTGCATCGGGATTGAATACAACAGGCACCATGCGGAAATTTCTCCATGGGAGTAATGTCTCAAACTGTCTACTCTTTGATCGATTCCTGGGACACCAGTAGTAGTTCCCGAAGCACATCTGGAGGCTTCCTGTAATCTGTGGACGTTCAGAGTTTTGAGGAAAGACAGAAATTGCATCGGGATTGAATACAACAGGCACCATGCGGACATTTCTCCATGGAAGTAATGTCTCAAACTGTCTACGCTTTGATCGATTCCTGGGACACCAGTAGTAGTTCCCGAAGGTACATCTGTAGGCTTCCTGTAATCTGTGGACGTTCAGAGTTTTGATGAAAGACAGAAATTGTATCGGGATTGAATACAACCGGCACCATGCGGACATTTCTTCATGGGAGTAATGTCTCAAACTGTCTACGCTTTGATCGATTCCTGGGACACCTGTAGTAGTTTCCGAAGCACATCTGGAGGCTTCCTGTAATCTATGGACGTTCAGAGTTTTGATGAAAGACAGAAATTGCATCGGGATTGAATACAACAGGCACCATGCGGACATTTCTCCATGGGAGTAATGTCTCAAACTGTCTACGCTTTGATCGATTCCTGGGACACCTGTAGTAGTTCCCGAAGCACATCTGGAGGCTTCCTGTAATCTATGGACGTTCAGAGTTTTGATGAAAGACAAAAATTGCATCGGGATTGAATACAACAGGCACCATGCGGACATTTCTCCATGGGAGTAATAACTCAAACTGTCTACGCTTTGATCGATTCCTGGGACACCAGTAGTAGTTTCCGAAGCACATCTGGAGGCTTCCTGTAATCTGTGGACGTTCAGAGTTTTGATGAAAGACAGAAATTGCATCGGGATTGAATACAACAGGCACCATGCGGACTTTTCTCCATGGGAGTAATGTCTCAAACTGTCTACGCTTTGATCGATTCCAGGGACACCATTAGTAGTTTCCGAAACACATCTGGAGGCTTCCTGTAATCTATGGACGTTCAGAGTATTGATGAAAGACAGAAATTTCATCGGGATTGAATACAACAGGCACCATGCGGACATTTCTCCATGGGAGTAATGTCTCAAACTGACTACGCTTTGATCGATTCCTGGGACACTTGTAGTAGTTTCCGAAGGACATCTGGAGGCTTCCTGTAATCTATGGACGTTCAGAGTTTTGATGAAAGACAGAAATTGTATCGGGATTGAATACAACAGGCACCATGCGGACATTTCTCCATGGGAGTAATGTCTCAAACTGTCTACGCTTTGATCGATTCCTGGGACACCTGTAGTAGTTCCCGAAGCACATCTGGAGGCTTAATGTAATCTATGGACGTTCAGAATTTTGATGAAAGACAGAAATTGCATCGGGATTGAATACAACAGGCACCATGCGGACATTTCTCCATGGGAGTAATGTCTCAAACTGTCTACGCTTTGATCGATTCCTGGGACACATGTAGTAGTTTCCGAAGCACATCTGGAGGCTTCCTGTAATCTATGGACTTTCAGAGTTTTGATGAAAGACAGAAATTGCATCGGGATTGAATACAACAGGCACCATGCGGAAATTTCTCCATGGGAGTAATGTCTCAAACTGTCTACTCTTTGATCGATTCCTGGGACACCAGTAGTAGTTCCCGAAGCACATCTGGAGGCTTCCTGTAATCTGTGGACGTTCAGAGTTTTGAGGAAAGACAGAAATTGCATCGGGATTGAATACAACAGGCACCATGCGGACATTTCTCCATGGAAGTAATGTCTCAAACTGTCTACGCTTTGATCGATTCCTGGGACACCAGTAGTAGTTCCCGAAGGTACATCTGTAGGCTTCCTGTAATCTGTGGACGTTCAGAGTTTTGATGAAAGACAGAAATTGTATCGGGATTGAATACAACCGGCACCATGCGGACATTTCTTCATGGGAGTAATGTCTCAAACTGTCTACGCTTTGATCGATTCCTGGGACACCTGTAGTAGTTTCCGAAGCACATCTGGAGGCTTCCTGTAATCTATGGACGTTCAGAGTATTGATGAAAGACAGAAATTGCATCGGGATTGAATACAACAGGCACCATGCGGACATTTCTCCATGGGAGTAATGTCTCAAACTGTCTACGCTTTGATCGATTCCTGGGACACCTGTAGTAGTTCCCGAAGCACATCTGGAGGCTTCCTGTAATCTATGGACGTTCAGAGTTTTGATGAAAGACAGAAATTGCATCGGGATTGAATACAACAGGCACCATGCGGACATTTCTCCATGGGAGTAATATCTCAAACTGTCTACGCTTTGATCGATTCCTGGGACACCAGTAGTAGTTTCCGAAGCACATCTGGAGGCTTCCTGTAATCTGTGAACGTTCAGAGTTTTGATGAAAGTCAGAAATTGCATCGGGATTGAATACAACAGGCACCATGCGGGCTTTTCTCCATGGGAGTAATGTCTCAAACTGTCTACGCTTTGATCGATTCCAGGGACACCAGTAGTAGTTTCCGAAACACATCTGGAGGCTTCCTGTAATCTATGGGCGTTCAGAGTTTTGATGAAAGACAGAAATTGCATCGGGATTGAATACAACAGGCACCATGCGGACATTTCTCCATGGGAGTAATGTCTCAAACTGACTACGCTTTGATCGATTCCTGGGACACCTGTAGTAGTTTCCGAAGCACATCTGGAGGCTTCCTGTAATCTATGGACGTTCAGAGTTTTGATGAAAGACAGAAATTGTATCGGGATTGAATACAACAGGCACCATGCGGACATTTCTCCATGGGAGTAATGTCTCAAACTGTCTACGCTTTGATCGATTCCTGGGACACCTGTAGTAGTTCCCGAAGCACATCTGGAGGCTTCCTGTAATCTATGGACGTTCAGAGTTTTGATGAAAGACAGAAATTGCATCGGGATTGAATACAACAGGCACCATGCGGACTTTTCTCCATGGGAGTAATGTCTCAAACTGTCTACGCTTTGATCGATTCCTGAGACACCAGTAGTAGTTTCCGAAGCACATCTGGAGGCTTCCTGTAATCTATGGACGTTCAGAATTTTGATGAAAGACAGAAATTGCATCGGGATTGAATACAACAGGCACCATGCGGACATTTCTCCATGGGAGTAATGTCTCAAACTGTCTACGCTTTGATCGATTCCTGGGACACATGTAGTAGTTTCCGAAGCACATCTGGAGGCTTCCTGTAATCTATGGACTTTCAGAGTTTTGATGAAAGACAGAAATTGCATCGGGATTGAATACAACAGGCACCATGCGGAAATTTCTCCATGGGAGTAATGTCTTAAACTGTCTACTCTTTGATCGATTCCTGGGACACCAGTAGTAGTTCCCGAAGGTGTATCTGGAGGCTTCCTGTAATCTGTGAACGTTCAGAGTTTTGAGGAAAGACAGAAATTGCATCGGGATTGAATACAACAGGCACCATGCGGACATTTCTCCATGGGAGTAATGTCTCAAACTGACTACGCTTTGATCGATTCCTGGACACCTGTAGTAGTTCCCGAAGCACATCTGGAGGCTTCCTGTAATCTATGGACGTTCAGAGTTTTGATGAAAGACAGAAATTGCATCGGGATTGAATACACCAGGCAATATGCGGACATTTCTCCATGGGAGTAATGTCTCAAACTGTCTACTCTTTGATCGATTCCTGGGACACCAGTAGTAGTTTCCGAAGCACATCTGGAGGCTTCCTGTAATCTTTGGACGTTCAGAGTTTTGATGAAAGACAGAAATTGCATCGGGATTGAATACAACAGGCACCATGCGGACTGTTCTCCATGGGAGTAATATCTCAAACTGTCTACGCTTTGATCGATTCCATTGACACCAGTAGTAGTTTCCGAAACACATCTGGAGGCTTCCTGTAATCTATGGACGTTCAGAGTTTTGATGAAAGACAGAAATTGCATCGGGATTGAATACAACAGGCACCATGCGGACATTTCTCCATGGGAGTAATGTCTCAAACTGACTACGCTTTGATCGATTCCTGGGACACCTGTAGTAGTTTCCGAAGCACATCTGGAGGCTTCCTGTAATCTATGGACGGTCAGAGTTTTGATGAAAGACAGAAATTGTATCGGGATTGAATACAACAGGCACCATGCGGACATTTCTCCATGGGAGTAATGTCTCAAACTGTCTACGCTTTGATCGATTCCTGGGACACCTGTAGTAGTTCCCGAAGCACATCTGGAGGCTTCCTGTAATCTATGGACTTTCAGAGTTTTGATGAAAGACAGAAATTGCATCGGGATTGAATACAACAGGCACCATGCGGACATTTCTCCATGGGAGTAATGTCTCAAACTGTCTACTCTTTGATCGATTCCTGGGACACCAGTAGTAGTTCCCGAAGGTGTATCTGGAGGCTTCCTGTAATCTGTGGACGTTCAGAGTTTTGAGGAAAGACAGAAATTGCATCGGGATTGAATACAACAGGCACCATGCGGACATTTCTCCATGGAAGTAATGTCTCAAACTGTCTACGCTTTGATCGATTCCTGGGACACCTGTAGTAGTTTCCGAAGCACATCTGGAGGCTTCCTGTAATCTATGGACGTTCAGAGTTTTGATGAAAGACAGAAATTGCATCGGGATTGAATACAACAGGCACCATGCGGACATTTCTCCATGGGAGTAATGTCTCAAACTGTCTACTCTTTGATCGATTCCTGGGACACCAGTAGTAGTTCCGGAAGGTACATCTGGAGGCTTCCTGTAATCTGTGGACGTTCAGAGTTTTGATGAGAGACAGAAATTGCATCGGGATTGAACATAATGGGCACCATGCGGACTTTTCTCCATGGGAGAAATGTCTCCAACTGTCTACGCTTTGATCGATTCCTGGGACACCTGTAGTAGTTCCCGAAGCACATCTGGAGGCTTCCTGTAATCTATGGACGTTCAGAGTTTTGATGAAAGACAGAAATTGCATCGGGATTGAATACAACATGCAATATGCGGACATTTCTCCATGGGAGTAATGTCTCAAACTGTCTACTCTTTCATCGATTCCTGGGACACCAGTAGTAGTTCCCGAAGGTACATCTGGAGGCTCCCTGTAATCTGTAGACGTTCAGAGTATTGATGAAAGACAGAAATTACATCGGGATTGAATATAATGGGCACCATGCGGACTTTTCTCCATGGGAGTAATGTCTCAAACTGTCTACGCTTTGATCGATTCCTGAGACACCTGTAGTAGTTCCCGAAGCACATCTGGAGGCTTCCTGTAATCTATGGACGTTCAGAGTTTAGATGAAAGACAGAAATTGCATCGGGATTGAATACAACAGGCACCATGCGGACATTTCTCCATGGGAGTAATGTCTCAAACTGTCTACGCTTTGATCGATTCCTGGGACACCCGTAGTGGTTCCCGAAGCACATCTGGAGGCTTCCTGTAATCTATGGACGTTCAGAGTTTTGATGAAAGACAGAAATTGCATCGGGATTGAATACAACAGGCACCATGCGGACATTTCTCCATGCGAGTAATGTCTCAAACTGTCTACTCTTTGATCGATTCCTGGGACACCAGTAGTAGTTCCCGAAGGTACATCTGGAGGCTTCCTGTAATCTGTGGACGTTCAGAGTTTTGATGAAAGACATAAATCGCATCGGGATTGAATATAATGGGCACCATGCGGACTTTTCTCCATGGGAGTAATGTCTCAAACTGTCTAGGCTTTGATCGATTCCTGGGACACCTGTAGTAGTTCCCGAAGCACATCTGGAGGCTTCCTGTAATCTATGGACGTTCAGAGTTTTGATGAAGGACAGAAATTGCATCGGGATTGAATACAACAGGCACCATGCGGACATTTCTCCATGGGAGTAATGTCTCAAACTGTCTACGCTTTGATCGATTCCTGGGACACCTGTAGTAGTTCCCGAAGCACATCTGGAGGCTTCCTGTAATCTGTGGACGTTCAGAGTTTTGATGAAAGACAGAAATTTCATCGGGATTGAATACAACAGGCACCATGCGGACATTTCTCCATGGGAGTAATGTCTCAAACTGTCTACGCTTTGATCGATTCCTGGGACACCTGTAGTAGTTCCCGAAGCACATCTGGAGGCTTCCTATAATCTGTGGACGTTCAGAGTTTTGATGAAAGACAGAAATTGCATCGGGAGTGAAAATAATGGCCACCATGCGGACATTTCTCCATGGAAGTAATGTCTCAAACTGTCTACGCTTTGATCGATTCCTGGGACACCTGTAGTAGTTCCCGAAGCACATCTGGAGGCTTCCTGTAATCTGTGGACGTTCAGAGTTTTGATGAAAGACAGAAATTGCATCGGGATTGAATATAATGGGCACCATGCGGACTTTTCTCCATGGGAGTTATGTCTCAAACTGTCTTCGCTTTGATCGATTCCTGGGACACCTGTAGTAGTTCCCGAAGCACATCTGGAGGCTTCCTGTAATCTGTGGACGTTCAGAGTTTTGATGAAAGACAGAAATGGCATCGGGAGTGAATATAATGGCCACCATGCGGACTTTTCTCCATGGGAGTAATGTCTCACACTGTCTACGCTTTGATCGATTCCTGGGACACCTGTAGTAGTTCCCGAAGGTACATCTGGAGGCTTCCTGTAATCTGTGGACGTTCAGAGTTTTGATGAAAGACAGAAATTGCATCGGGATTGAATACAACAGGCACCATGCGGACATTTCTCCATGGGAGTAATGTCTCAAACTTTCTACGCTTTGATGGATTCCTGGGACACCTGTAGTAGCTTCCGAAGCACATCTGGAGGCTTCCTGTAATCTATGGACGTTCAGAGTTTTGATGAAAGACAGAAATTGCATCGGGATTGAATACAACAGGCACCTTGCGGACATTTCTCCACGGGAGTAATGTCTCAAACTGTCTACGCTTTGATCGATTCCTGGGACACATGTAGTAGTTTCCGAAGCACATCTGGAGGCTTCCTGTAATCTATGGACTTTCAGAGTTTTGATGAAAGACAGAAATTGCATCGGGATTGAATACAACAGGCACCATGCGGAAATTTCTCCATGGGAGTAATGTCTCAAACTGTCTACTCTTTGATCGATTCCTGGGACACCAGTAGTAGTTCCCGAAGGTGTATCTGGAGGCTTCCTGTAATCTGTGAACGTTCAGAGTTTTGAGGAAAGACAGAAATTGCATCGGGATTGAATACAACAGGCACCATGCGGACATTTCTCCATGGGAGTAATGTCTCAAACTGACTACGCTTTGATCGATTCCTGGGACACCTGTAGTAGTTCCCGAAGCACATCTGGAGGCTTCCTGTAATCTATGGACGTTCAGAGTTTTGATGAAAGACAGAAATTGCATCGGGATTGAATACACCAGGCAATATGCGGACATTTCTCCATGGGAGTAATGTCTCAAACTGTCTACTCTTTGATCGATTCCTGGGACACCAGTAGTAGTTTCCGAAGCACATCTGGAGGCTTCCTGTAATCTTTGGACGTTCAGAGTTTTGATGAAAGACAGAAATTGCATCGGGATTGAATACAACAGGCACCATGCGGACTTTTCTCCATGGGAGTAATATCTCAAACTGTCTACGCTTTGATCGATTCCATTGACACCAGTAGTAGTTTCCGAAACACATCTGGAGGCTTCCTGTAATCTATGGACGTTCAGAGTTTTGATGAAAGACAGAAATTGCATCGGGATTGAATACAACAGGCACCATGCGGACATTTCTCCATGGGAGTAATGTCTCAAACTGACTACGCTTTGATCGATTCCTGGGACACCTGTAGTAGTTTCCGAAGCACATCTGGAGGCTTCCTGTAATCTATGGACGTTCAGAGTTTTGATGAAAGACAGAAATTGTATCGGGATTGAATACAACAGGCACCATGCGGACATTTCTCCATGGGAGTAATGTCTCAAACTGTCTACGCTTTGATCGATTCCTGGGACACCTGTAGTAGTTCCCGAAGCACATCTGGAGGCTTCCTGTAATCTATGGACTTTCAGAGTTTTGATGAAAGACAGAAATTGCATCGGGATTGAATACAACAGGCACCATGCGGACATTTCTCCATGGGAGTAATGTCTCAAACTGTCTACTCTTTGATCGATTCCTGGGACACCAGTAGTAGTTCCCGAAGGTGTATCTGGAGGCTTCCTGTAATCTGTGGACGTTCAGAGTTTTGAGGAAAGACAGAAATTGCATCGGGATTGAATACAACAGGCACCATGCGGACATTTCTCCATGGAAGTAATGTCTCAAACTGTCTACGCTTTGATCGATTCCTGGGACACCTGTAGTAGTTTCCGAAGCACATCTGGAGGCTTCCTGTAATCTATGGACGTTCAGAGTTTTGATGAAAGACAGAAATTGCATCGGGATTGAATACAACAGGCACCATGCGGACATTTCTCCATGGGAGTAATGTCTCAAACTGTCTACTCTTTGATCGATTCCTGGGACACCAGTAGTAGTTCCGGAAGGTACATCTGGAGGCTTCCTGTAATCTGTGGACGTTCAGAGTTTTGATGAGAGACAGAAATTGCATCGGGATTGAACATAATGGGCACCATGCGGACTTTTCTCCATGGGAGAAATGTCTCCAACTGTCTACGCTTTGATCGATTCCTGGGACACCTGTAGTAGTTCCCGAAGCACATCTGGAGGCTTCCTGTAATCTATGGACGTTCAGAGTTTTGATGAAAGACAGAAATTGCATCGGGATTGAATACAACATGCAATATGCGGACATTTCTCCATGGGAGTAATGTCTCAAACTGTCTACTCTTTCATCGATTCCTGGGACACCAGTAGTAGTTCCCGAAGGTACATCTGGAGGCTCCCTGTAATCTGTAGACGTTCAGAGTATTGATGAAAGACAGAAATTGCATCGGGATTGAATATAATGGGCACCATGCGGACTTTTCTCCATGGGAGTAATGTCTCAAACTGTCTACGCTTTGATCGATTCCTGAGACACCTGTAGTAGTTCCCGAAGCACATCTGGAGGATTCCTGTAATCTATGGACGTTCAGAGTTTAGATGAAAGACAGAAATTGCATCGGGATTGAATACAACAGGCACCATGCGGACATTTCTCCATGGGAGTAATGTCTCAAACTGTCTACGCTTTGATCGATTCCTGGGACACCCGTAGTGGTTCCCGAAGCACATCTGGAGGCTTCCTGTAATCTATGGACGTTCAGAGTTTTGATGAAAGACAGAAATTGCATCGGGATTGAATACAACAGGCACCATGCGGACATTTCTCCATGCGAGTAATGTCTCAAACTGTCTACTCTTTGATCGATTCCTGGGACACCAGTAGTAGTTCCCGAAGGTACATCTGGAGGCTTCCTGTAATCTGTGGAC
This sequence comes from Schistocerca gregaria, assembly GCF_023897955.1. Lineage (NCBI taxonomy): Eukaryota > Metazoa > Arthropoda > Insecta > Orthoptera > Acrididae > Schistocerca > Schistocerca gregaria. Next base: position 3,134,031 of record NW_026061730.1, on the reverse strand, counting down.
GTTCAGAGTTTTGATGAAAGACATAAATTGCATCGGGATTGAATATAATGGGCACCATGCGGACTTTTCTCCATGGGAGTAATGTCTCAAACTGTCTAGGCTTTGATCGATTCCTGGGACACCTGTAGTAGTTCCCGAAGCACATCTGGAGGCTTCCTGTAATCTATGGACGTTCAGAGTTTTGATGAAGGACAGAAATTGCATCGGGATTGAATACAACAGGCACCATGCGGACATTTCTCCATGGGAGTAATGTCTCAAACTGTCTACGCTTTGATCGATTCCTGGGACACCTGTAGTAGTTCCCGAAGCACATCTGGAGGCTTCCTGTAATCTGTGGACGTTCAGAGTTTTGATGAAAGACAGAAATTTCATCGGGATTGAATACAACAGGCACCATGCGGACATTTCTCCATGGGAGTAATGTCTCAAACTGTCTACGCTTTGATCGATTCCTGGGACACCTGTAGTAGTTCCCGAAGCACATCTGGAGGCTTCCTGTAATCTGTGGACGTTCAGAGTTTTGATGAAAGACAGAAATGGCATCGGGAGTGAATATAATGGCCACCATGCGGACTTTTCTCCATGGGAGTAATGTCTCACACTGTCTACGCTTTGATCGATTCCTGGGACACCTGTAGTAGTTCCCGAAGGTACATCTGGAGGCTTCCTGTAATCTGTGGACGTTCAGAGTTTTGATGAAAGACAGAAATTGCATCGGGATTGAATACAACAGGCACCATGCGGACATTTCTCCATGGGAGTAATGTCTCAAACTTTCTACGCTTTGATGGATTCCTGGGACACCTGTAGTAGCTTCCGAAGCACATCTGGAGGCTTCCTGTAATCTAAGGACGTTCAGAGTTTTGATGAAAGACAGAAATTGCATCGGGATTGAATACAACAGGCACCTTGCGGACATTTCTCCACGGGAGTAATGTCTCAAACTTTCTACGCTTTGATCGAATCCTGGGACACCTGTTGTAGTTCCCGAAGCACATCTGGAGGCTTCCTGTAATCTATGGACGTTCAGAGTTTTGATGAAAGACAGAAATTGCATTGGGATTGAATACAACAGGCACCATGTGGACATTTCTCCATGGGTGTAATGTCTCAAACTGTCTACGCTTTGATCGATTCCTGGGACACCTGTAGTAGTTCCCGAAGCACATCTGGAGGCTTCCTGTAATCTATGGACGTTCAGAGTTTTGATGAAAGACAGAAATTGCATCGGGAGTGAATACACCAGGCAATATGCGGACATTTCTCCATGGGAGTAATGTCTCAAACTGTCTACTCTTTGATCGATTCCTGGGACACCAGTAGTAGTTTCCGAAGCACATCTGGAGGCTTCCTGTAATCTTTGGACGTTCAGAGTTTTGATGAAAGACAGAAATTGCATCGGGATTGAATACAACAGGCACCATGCGGACTTTTCTCCATGGGAGTAATATCTCAAACTGTCTACGCTTTGATCGATTCCATTGACACCAGTAGTAGTTTCCGAAACACATCTGGAGGCTTCCTGTAATCTATGGACGTTCAGAGTTTTGATGAAAGACAGAAATTGCATCGGGATTGAATACAACAGGCACCATGCGGACATTTCTCCATGGGAGTTATGTCTCAAACTGACTACGCTTTGATCGATTCCTGGGACACCTGTAGTAGTTTCCGAAGCACATCTGGAGGCTTCCTGCAATCTATGGACGTTCAGAGTTTTGATGAAAGACAGAAATTGTATCGGGATTGAATACAACAGGCACCATGCGGACATTTCTCCATGGGAGTAATGTCTCAAACTGTCTACGCTTTGATCGATTCCTGGGACACCTGTAGTAGTTCCCGAAGCACATCTGGAGGCTTCCTGTAATCTATGGACTTTCAGAGTTTTGATGAAAGACAGAAATTGCATCGGGATTGAATACAACAGGCACCATGCGGACATTTCTCCATGGGAGTAATGTCTCAAACTGTCTACTCTTTGATCGATTCCTGGGACACCAGTAGTAGTTCCCGAAGGTGTATCTGGAGGCTTCCTGTAATCTGTGGACGTTCAGAGTTTTGAGGAAAGACAGAAATTGCATCGGGATTGAATACAACAGGCACCATGCGGACATTTCTCCATGGAAGTAATGTCTCAAACTGTCTACGCTTTGATCGATTCCTGGGACACCTGTAGTAGTTTCCGAAGCACATCTGGAGGCTTCCTGTAATCTATGGACGTTCAGAGTTTTGATGAAAGACAGAAATTGCATCGGGATTGAATACAACAGGCACCATGCGGACATTTCTCCATGGGAGTAATGTCTCAAACTGTCTACTCTTTGATCGATTCCTGGGACACCAGTAGTAGTTCCGGAAGGTACATCTGGAGGCTTCCTGTAATCTGTGGACGTTCAGAGTTTTGATGAGAGACAGAAATTGCATCGGGATTGAACATAATGGGCACCATGCGGACTTTTCTCCATGGGAGAAATGTCTCCAACTGTCTACGCTTTGATCGATTCCTGGGACACCTGTAGTAGTTCCCGAAGCACATCTGGAGGCTTCCTGTAATCTATGGACGTTCAGAGTTTTGATGAAAGACAGAAATTGCATCGGGATTGAATACAACATGCAATATGCGGACATTTCTCCATGGGAGTAATGTCTCAAACTGTCTACTCTTTCATCGATTCCTGGGACACCAGTAGTAGTTCCCGAAGGTACATCTGGAGGCTCCCTGTAATCTGTAGACGTTCAGAGTATTGATGAAAGACAGAAATTGCATCGGGATTGAATATAATGGGCACCATGCGGACTTTTCTCCATGGGAGTAATGTCTCAAACTGTCTACGCTTTGATCGATTCCTGAGACACCTGTAGTAGTTCCCGAAGGACATCTGGAGGCTTCCTGTAATCTATGGACGTTCAGAGTTTAGATGAAAGACAGAAATTGCATCGGGATTGAATACAACAGGCACCATGCGGACATTTCTCCATGGGAGTAATGTCTCAAACTGTCTACGCTTTGATCGATTCCTGGGACACCCGTAGTGGTTCCCGAAGCACATCTGGAGGCTTCCTGTAATCTATGGACGTTCAGAGTTTTGATGAAAGACAGAAATTGCATCGGGATTGAATACAACAGGCACCATGCGGACATTTCTCCATGCGAGTAATGTCTCAAACTGTCTACTCTTTGATCGATTCCTGGGACACCAGTAGTAGTTCCCGAAGGTACATCTGGAGGCTTCCTGTAATCTGTGGACGTTCAGAGTTTTGATGAAAGACATAAATTGCATCGGGATTGAATATAATGGGCACCATGCGGACTTTTCTCCATGGGAGTAATGTCTCAAACTGTCTAGGCTTTGATCGATTCCTGGGACACCTGTAGTAGTTCCCGAAGCACATCTGGAGGCTTCCTGTAATCTATGGACGTTCAGAGTTTTGATGAAGGACAGAAATTGCATCGGGATTGAATACAACAGGCACCATGCGGACATTTCTCCATGGGAGTAATGTCTCAAACTGTCTACGCTTTGATCGATTCCTGGGACACCTGTAGTAGTTCCCGAAGCACATCTGGAGGCTTCCTGTAATCTGTGGACGTTCAGAGTTTTGATGAAAGACAGAAATTTCATCGGGATTGAATACAACAGGCACCATGCGGACATTTCTCCATGGGAGTAATGTCTCAAACTGTCTACGCTTTGATCGATTCCTGGGACACCTGTAGTAGTTCCCGAAGCACATCTGGAGGCTTCCTATAATCTGTGGACGTTCAGAGTTTTGATGAAAGACAGAAATTGCATCGGTAGTGAATATAATGGCCACCATGCGGACATTTCTCCATGGAAGTAATGTCTCAAACTGTCTACGCTTTGATCGATTCCTGGGACACCTGTAGTAGTTCCCGAAGCACATCTGGAGGCTTCCTGTAATCTGTGGACGTTCAGAGTTTTGATGAAAGACAGAAATTGCATCGGGATTGAATATAATGGGCACCATGCGGACTTTTCTCCATGGGAGTTATGTCTCAAACTGTCTTCGCTTTGATCGATTCCTGGGACACCTGTAGTAGTTCCCGAAGCACATCTGGAGGCTTCCTGTAATCTGTGGACGTTCAGAGTTTTGATGAAAGACAGAAATGGCATCGGGAGTGAATATAATGGCCACCATGCGGACTTTTCTCCATGGGAGTAATGTCTCACACTGTCTACGCTTTGATCGATTCCTGGGACACCTGTAGTAGTTCCCGAAGGTACATCTGGAGGCTTCCTGTAATCTGTGGACGTTCAGAGTTTTGATGAAAGACAGAAATTGCATCGGGATTGAATACAACAGGCACCATGCGGACATTTCTCCACGGGAGTAATGTCTCAAACTTTCTACGCTTTGATCGAATCCTGGGACACCTGTTGTAGTTCCCGAAGCACATCTGGAGGCTTCCTGTAATCTATGGACGTTCAGAGTTTTGATGAAAGACAGAAATTGCATCGGGATTGAATACAACAGGCACCTTGCGGACATTTCTCCACGGGAGTAATGTCTCAAACTTTCTACGCTTTGATCGAATCCTGGGACACCTGTTGTAGTTCCCGAAGCACATCTGGAGGCTTCCTGTAATCTATGGACGTTCAGAGTTTTGATGAAAGACAGAAATTGCATTGGGATTGAATACAACAGGCACCATGTGGACATTTCTCCATGGGTGTAATGTCTCAAACTGTCTACGCTTTGATCGATTCCTGGGACACCTGTAGTAGTTCCCGAAGCACATCTGGAGGCTTCCTGTAATCTATGGACGTTCAGAGTTTTGATGAAAGACAGAAATTTCATCGGGATTGAATACAACAGGCACCATGCGGACATTTCTCCATGGGAGTAATGTCTCAAACTGTCTACTCTTTGATCGATTCCTGGGACACCAGTAGTAGTTCCCGAAGGTACATCTGGAGGCTTCCTGTAATCTGTGGACGTTCAGAGTTTTGATGAAAGACAGAAATTGCATCGGGATTGAATACAACAGGCACCATGCGGACATTTCTCCATGGGAGTAATGTCACAAACTGTCTACGCTTTGTTCGATTCCTGGGACACCCGTAGTAGTTCCCGAAGCACATCTGGAGGCTTCCTGTAATCTATGGACGTTCAGAGTTTTGATGAAAGACAGAAATTGCATCGGGATTGAATACAACAGGCACCATGCGGACATTTCTCCATGGGAGTAATGTCTCAAACTGTCTACTCTTTGATCGATTCCTGGGACACCAGTAGTAGTTCCCGAAGGTACACCTGGAGGCTTCCTGTAATCTGTGGACGTTCAGAGTTTTGATGATAGACATAAATTGCATCGGGATTGAATATAATGGGCACCATGCGGACTTTTCTCCATGGGAGTAATGTCTCAAACTGTCTACTCTTTGATCGATTCCTGGGACACCAGTAGTAGTTCCCGAAGGTACATCTGGAGGCTTCCTGTAATCTGTGGACGTTCAGAGTTTTGATGAAAGACAGAAATTGCATCATGATTGAATACAACAGGCACAATGCGGACATTTCTCCATGGGAGTAATGTCTCAAACTGTCTACTCTTTGATCGAATCCTGGGACACCAGTAGTAGTTTCCGAAGTTACATCTGGAGGCGTCCTGTAATCTGTGGACGTTCAGAGTTTTGATGAAAGACAGAAATTGCATCGGGATTGAATACAACAGGCACCATGCGGACATTTCTCCATGGGAGTAATGTCTCAAATTGTCTACTCTTTGATCGATTCCTGGGACACCAGTAGTAGTTCCCGAAGGTACATCTGGAGACTTCCTGTAATCTGTGGACGTTCAGAGTTTTGATGAAAGACAGAAATTTCATCGGGATTGAATACAACAGGCACCATGCGGACATTTCTCCATGGGAGTAATGTCTCAAACTGTCTACGCTTTGATCGATTACTGGGACACCTGTGGTAGTTCCCGAAGCACATCTGGAGGCTTCCTGTAATCTGTGGACGTTCAGTGTTTAGATGAAAGACAGAAATTGCATCGGGATTGAATATAATGGGCACCATACGGACTTTTCTCCATGGGAGTAATGTCTCAAACTGTCTACTCTTTGATCGATTTCTGGGACACCAGTAGTAGTTCCCGAAGGTACATCTGGAGGCTTCCTGTAATCTGTGGACGTTCAGAGTTTTGATGAAAGACAGAAATTGTATCGGGATCGAATACAACAGGCACCATGCGGACATTTCTCCATGGGAGTAATGTCTCAAACTGTCTACCCTTTGATGGATTCCTGGGACACCTGTAGTAAATTCCGAAGCACATCTGGAGGCTTCCTGTAATCTATGGACGTTCAGAGTTTTGATGAAAGACACAAATTGCATCGGGATTGAATACAACAGGCACCATGCGGACATTTCTCCATGGGAGTAATGTCTCAAACTTTATACGCTTTGATCGATTCCTGGGACACCTGTAGTAGTTCCCGAAGCACATCTGGAGGCTTCCTGTAATCTCTGGACGTTCAGAGTTTTGATGAAAGACAGAAATTGCATCGGGATTGAATACAACAGGCACCATGCGGACATTTCTCCATGGGAGTAATATCTCAAACTGTCTACGCTTTGATCGATTCCTGGGACACCAGTAGTAGTTTCCGAAGCACATCTGGAGGCTTCCTGTAATCTATGGACGTTCAGAGTTTTGATGAAAGACAGAAATTGCATCGGGATTGAATACAACAGGCACCATGCGGACTTTTCTGCATGGGAGTAATGTCTCAAACTGTCTACGCTTTGATCGATTCCTGGGACACTAGTAGTAGTTTCCGAAGCACATCTGGAGGCTTCCTGTAATCTATGGACGTTCAGAGTTTTGATGAAAGACAGAAATTGCATCGGGATTGAATACAACAGGCACCATGCGGACATTTCTCCATGGGAGTAATGTCTCAAACTGTCTACGCTTTGATCGATTCCTGGGACACCTGTAGTAGTTCCCGAAGCACATCTGGAGGCTCCCTGTAATCTATGGACGTTCAGAGTTTTGATGAAAGACAGAAATTGCATCGGGATTGAATACAACAGGCACCATACGGACATTTCTCCATGGGAGTAATGTCTCAAACTGTCTACGCTTTGATCGATTCCTGGGACACCTGTAGTAGTTCCCGAAGCACATCTGGAGGCTTCCTGCAATCTATGGACGTTCAGAGTTTTGATGAAAGACAGAAATTGCAATGGGATTGAATACAACAGGCACCACGCGGACATTTTTCCATGGGAGTAATGTCTCAAACTGTCTACTCTTTGATCGATTCCTGGGACACCAGTAGTAGTTCCCGAAGGTACATCTGGAGGCTTCCTGTAATCTGTGGACGTTCAGAGTTTTGATGAAAGACAGAAATTGCATCGGGATTGAATACAACAGGCACCATGTGGACATTTCTCCATGGGAGTAATGTCTCAAACTGTCTACGCTTTGATCGATTCCTGGGACACCCGTAGTAGTTCCCGAAGCACATCTGGAGGCTTCCTGTAATCTGTGGACGTTCAGAGTTTTGATGAAAGACAGAAATTGCATCGGGATTGAATACAACAGGCACCATGCGGACATTTCTCCATGGGAGTAATGTCTCAAACTGTCTACTCTTTGATCGATTCCTGGGACACCAGTAGTAGTTCCGGAAGGTACATCTGGAGGCTTCCTGTAATCTGTGGACGTTCAGAGTTTTGATGAGAGACAGAAATTGCATCGGGATTGAACATAATGGGCACCATGCGGACTTTTCTCCATGGGAGAAATGTCTCCAACTGTCTACGCTTTGATCGATTCCTGGGACACCTGTAGTAGTTCCCGAAGCACATCTGGAGGCTTCCTGTAATCTATCGACGTTCAGAGTTTTGATGAAAGACAGAAATTGCATCGGGATTGAATACAACATGCAATATGCGGACATTTCTCCATGGGAGTAATGTCTCAAACTGTCTACTCTTTCATCGATTCCTGGGACACCAGTAGTAGTTCCCGAAGGTACATCTGGAGGCTCCCTGTAATCTGTAGACGTTCAGAGTATTGATGAAAGACAGAAATTGCATCGGGATTGAATATAATGGGCACCATGCGGACTTTTCTCCATGGGAGTAATGTCTCAAACTGTCTACGCTTTGATCGATTCCTGAGACACCTGTAGTAGTTCCCGAAGCACATCTGGAGGCTTCCTGTAATCTATGGACGTTCAGAGTTTAGATGAAAGACAGAAATTGCATCGGGATTGAATACAACAGGCACCATGCGGACATTTCTCCATGGGAGTAATGTCTCAAACTGTCTACGCTTTGATCGATTCCTGGGACACCCGTAGTGGTTCCCGAAGCACATCTGGAGGCTTCCTGTAATCTATAGACGTTCAGAGTTTTGATGAAAGACAGAAATTGCATCGGGATTGAATACAACAGGCACCATGCGGACATTTCTCCATGCGAGTAATGTCTCAAACTGTCTACTCTTTGATCGATTCCTGGGACACCAGTAGTAGTTCCCGAAGGTACATCTGGAGGCTTCCTGTAATCTGTGGACGTTCAGAGTTTTGATGAAAGACATAAATTGCATCGGGATTGAATATAATGGGCACCATGCGGACTTTTCTCCATGGGAGTAATGTCTCAAACTGTCTAGGCTTTGATCGATTCCTGGGACACCTGTAGTAGTTCCCGAAGCACATCTGGAGGCTTCCTGTAATCTATGGACGTTCAGAGTTTTGATGAAGGACAGAAATTGCATCGGGATTGAATACAACAGGCACCATGCGGACATTTCTCCATGGGAGTAATGTCTCAAACTGTCTACGCTTTGATCGATTCCTGGGACACCTGTAGTAGTTCCCGAAGCACATCTGGAGGCTTCCTGTAATCTGTGGACGTTCAGAGTTTTGATGAAAGACAGAAATTTCATCGGGATTGAATACAACAGGCACCATGCGGACATTTCTCCATGGGAGTAATGTCTCAAACTGTCTACGCTTTGATCGATTCCTGGGACACCTGTAGTAGTTCCCGAAGCACATCTGGAGGCTTCCTATAATCTGTGGACGTTCAGAGTTTTGATGAAAGACAGAAATTGCATCGGTAGTGAATATAATGGCCACCATGCGGACATTTCTCCATGGAAGTAATGTCTCAAACTGTCTACGCTTTGATCGATTCCTGGGACACCTGTAGTAGTTCCCGAAGCACATCTGGAGGCTTCCTGTAATCTGTGGACGTTCAGAGTTTTGATGAAAGACAGAAATTGCATCGGGATTGAATATAATGGGCACCATGCGGACTTTTCTCCATGGGAGTTATGTCTCAAACTGTCTTCGCTTTGATCGATTCCTGGGACACCTGTAGTAGTTCCCGAAGCACATCTGGAGGCTTCCTGTAATCTGTGGACGTTCAGAGTTTTGATGAAAGACAGAAATGGCATCGGGAGTGAATATAATGGCCACCATGCGGACTTTTCTCCATGGGAGTAATGTCTCACACTGTCTACGCTTTGATCGATTCCTGGGACACCTGTAGTAGTTCCCGAAGGTACATCTGGAGGCTTCCTGTAATCTGTGGACGTTCAGAGTTTTGATGAAAGACAGAAATTGCATCGGGATTGAATACAACAGGCACCATGCGGACATTTCTCCACGGGAGTAATGTCTCAAACTTTCTACGCTTTGATCGAATCCTGGGACACCTGTTGTAGTTCCCGAAGCACATCTGGAGGCTTCCTGTAATCTATGGACGTTCAGAGTTTTGATGAAAGACAGAAATTGCATCGGGATTGAATACAACAGGCACCTTGCGGACATTTCTCCACGGGAGTAATGTCTCAAACTTTCTACGCTTTGATCGAATCCTGGGACACCTGTTGTAGTTCCCGAAGCACATCTGGAGGCTTCCTGTAATCTATGGACGTTCAGAGTTTTGATGAAAGACAGAAATTGCATTGGGATTGAATACAACAGGCACCATGTGGACATTTCTCCATGGGTGTAATGTCTCAAACTGTCTACGCTTTGATCGATTCCTGGGACACCTGTAGTAGTTCCCGAAGCACATCTGGAGGCTTCCTGTAATCTATGGACGTTCAGAGTTTTGATGAAAGACAGAAATTTCATCGGGATTGAATACAACAGGCACCATGCGGACATTTCTCCATGGGAGTAATGTCTCAAACTGTCTACTCTTTGATCGATTCCTGGGACACCAGTAGTAGTTCCCGAAGGTACATCTGGAGGCTTCCTGTAATCTGTGGACGTTCAGAGTTTTGATGAAAGACAGAAATTGCATCGGGATTGAATACAACAGGCACCATGCGGACATTTCTCCATGGGAGTAATGTCACAAACTGTCTACGCTTTGTTCGATTCCTGGGACACCCGTAGTAGTTCCCGAAGCACATCTGGAGGCTTCCTGTAATCTATGGACGTTCAGAGTTTTGATGAAAGACAGAAATTGCATCGGGATTGAATACAACAGGCACCATGCGGACATTTCTCCATGGGAGTAATGTCTCAAACTGTCTACTCTTTGATCGATTCCTGGGACACCAGTAGTAGTTCCCGAAGGTACACCTGGAGGCTTCCTGTAATCTGTGGACGTTCAGAGTTTTGATGATAGACATAAATTGCATCGGGATTGAATATAATGGGCACCATGCGGACTTTTCTCCATGGGAGTAATGTCTCAAACTGTCTACTCTTTGATCGATTCCTGGGACACCAGTAGTAGTTCCCGAAGGTACATCTGGAGGCTTCCTGTAATCTGTGGACGTTCAGAGTTTTGATGAAAGACAGAAATTGCATCATGATTGAATACAACAGGCACAATGCGGACATTTCTCCATGGGAGTAATGTCTCAAACTGTCTACTCTTTGATCGAATCCTGGGACACCAGTAGTAGTTTCCGAAGTTACATCTGGAGGCGTCCTGTAATCTGTGGACGTTCAGAGTTTTGATGAAAGACAGAAATTGCATCGGGATTGAATACAACAGGCACCATGCGGACATTTCTCCATGGGAGTAATGTCTCAAATTGTCTACTCTTTGATCGATTCCTGGGACACCAGTAGTAGTTCCCGAAGGTACATCTGGAGACTTCCTGTAATCTGTGGACGTTCAGAGTTTTGATGAAAGACAGAAATTTCATCGGGATTGAATACAACAGGCACCATGCGGACATTTCTCCATGGGAGTAATGTCTCAAACTGTCTACGCTTTGATCGATTACTGGGACACCTGTGGTAGTTCCCGAAGCACATCTGGAGGCTTCCTGTAATCTGTGGACGTTCAGTGTTTAGATGAAAGACAGAAATTGCATCGGGATTGAATATAATGGGCACCATACGGACTTTTCTCCATGGGAGTAATGTCTCAAACTGTCTACTCTTTGATCGATTTCTGGGACACCAGTAGTAGTTCCCGAAGGTACATCTGGAGGCTTCCTGTAATCTGTGGACGTTCAGAGTTTTGATGAAAGACAGAAATTGTATCGGGATTGAATACAACAGGCACCATGCGGACATTTCTCCATGGGAGTAATGTCTCAAACTGTCTACCCTTTGATGGATTCCTGGGACACCTGTAGTAAATTCCGAAGCACATCTGGAGGCTTCCTGTAATCTATGGACGTTCAGAGTTTTGATGAAAGACACAAATTGCATCGGGATTGAATACAACAGGCACCATGCGGACATTTCTCCATGGGAGTAATGTCTCAAACTTTATACGCTTTGATCGATTCCTGGGACACCTGTAGTAGTTCCCGAAGCACATCTGGAGGCTTCCTGTAATCTGTGGACGTTCAGTGTTTAGATGAAAGACAGAAATTGCATCGGGATTGAATATAATGGGCACCATACGGACTTTTCTCCATGGGAGTAATGTCTCAAACTGTCTACTCTTTGATCGATTTCTGGGACACCAGTAGTAGTTCCCGAAGGTACATCTGGAGGCTTCCTGTAATCTGTGGACGTTCAGAGTTTTGATGAAAGACAGAAATTGTATCGGGATTGAATACAACAGGCACCATGCGGACATTTCTCCATGGGAGTAATGTCTCAAACTGTCTACCCTTTGATGGATTCCTGGGACACCTGTAGTAAATTCCGAAGCACATCTGGAGGCTTCCTGTAATCTATGGACGTTCAGAGTTTTGATGAAAGACACAAATTGCATCGGGATTGAATACAACAGGCACCATGCGGACATTTCTCCATGGGAGTAATGTCTCAAACTTTATACGCTTTGATCGATTCCTGGGACACCTGTAGTAGTTCCCGAAGCACATCTGGAGGCTTCCTGTAATCTCTGGACGTTCAGAGTTTTGATGAAAGACAGAAATTGCATCGGGATTGAATACAACAGGCACCATGCGGACATTTCTCCATGGGAGTAATATCTCAAACTGTCTACGCTTTGATCGATTCCTGGGACACCAGTAGTAGTTTCCGAAGCACATCTGGAGGCTTCCTGTAATCTATGGACGTTCAGAGTTTTGATGAAAGACAGAAATTGCATCGGGATTGAATACAACAGGCACCATGCGGACTTTTCTGCATGGGAGTAATGTCTCAAACTGTCTACGCTTTGATCGATTCCTGGGACACTAGTAGTAGTTTCCGAAGCACATCTGGAGGCTTCCTGTAATCTATGGACGTTCAGAGTTTTGATGAAAGACAGAAATTGCATCGGGATTGAATACAACAGGCACCATGCGGACATTTCTCCATGGGAGTAATGTCTCAAACTGTCTACGCTTTGATCGATTCCTGGGACACCTGTAGTAGTTCCCGAAGCACATCTGGAGGCTCCCTGTAATCTATGGACGTTCCGAGTTTTGATGAAAGACAGAAATTGCATCGGGATTGAATACAACAGGCACCATGCGGACATTTCTCCATGGGAGTAATGTCTCAAACTGTCTACTCTTTGATCGATTTCTGGGACACCAGTAGTAGTTCCCGAAGGTACATCTGGAGGCTTCCTGTAATCTGTGGACGTTCAGAGTTTTGATGAAAGACAGAAATTGTATCGGGATTGAATACAACAGGCACCATGCGGACATTTCTCCATGGGAGTAATGTCTCAAACTGTCTACGCATTGATCTATTCCTGGGACACCTGTAGTAGTTTCCGAAGCACATCTGGAGGCTTCCTGTAATCTATGGACGTTCAGAGTTTTGATGAAAGACAGAAATTGCATCGGGATTGAATACAACAGGCACCATACGGACATTTCTCCATGGGAGTAATGTCTCAAACTGTCTACGCTTTGATCGATTCCTGGGACACCTGTAGTAGTTCCCGAAGCACATCTGGAGGCTTCCTGCAATCTATGGACGTTCAGAGTTTTGATGAAAGACAGAAATTGCAATGGGATTGAATACAACAGGCACCACGCGGACATTTTTCCATGGGAGTAATGTCTCAAACTGTCTACTCTTTGATCGATTCCTGGGACACCAGTAGTAGTTCCCGAAGGTACATCTGGAAGCTTCCTGTAATCTGTGGACGTTCAGAGTTTTGATGAAAGACATAAATTGCATCGGGATTGAATATAATGGACACCATGCGGACTTTTCTCCATGGGAGTAATGTCTCAAACTGTCTACTCATTGATCGATTCCTGGGACACCAGTAGTAGTTCCCGAAGGTACATCTGGAGGCTTCCTGTAATCTTTGGACGTTCAGAGTTTTGATGAAAGACAGAAATCGCATCGGGATTGAATACAACAGGCACCATGCGGACATTTCTCCATGGGAGTAATGTCTCAAACTGTCTACTCTTTGATCGATACCTGGGACACCAGTAGTAGTTCCCGAAGGTACATCTGGAGGCTTCCTGTAATCTGTGGACGTTCAGAGTTTTGATAAAAGACAGAAATTGTATCGGGATTGAATACAACAGGCACCATGCGGACATTTCTCCATGGGAGTAATGTCTCAAACTGTCTACGCTTTGATCGATTCCTAGGACACCTGTAGTAGTTTCCAAAGCACATCTGGAGGCTTCCTGTAATCTATGGACGTTCAGACTTTTGATGAAAGACAGAAATTGCATCGGGATTGAATACAACAGGCACCATGCGGACATTTCTCCATGGGAGTAATGTCTCAAACTGTCTACGCTTTGATCGATTCCTGGGACACCTGTAGTAGTTCCCGAAGCACATCTGGGGGCTTCCTGTAATCTATGGACGTTCAGAGTTTTGATGAAAGACAGAAATTGCATCGGGATTGAATACAACAGGCACCATGCGGACATTTCTCCATGGGAGTAATGTCTCAAACTGTCTACTCTTTGATCCATTCCTGGGACACCAGTAGTAGTTCCCGAAGGTACATCTGGAGGCTTCCTGTAATCTGTGGACGTTCAGAGTTTTGATGAAAGACAGAAATTGCATCGGGATTGAACATAATGGGCACCATGCGGACTTTTCTCCATGGGAGAAATGTCTCAAACTGTCTACGCTTTGATCGATTCCTGGGACACCTGTAGTAGTTCCCGAAGCACATCTGGAGGCTTCCTATAATCTATGGACGTTCAGAGTTTTGTTGAAAGACAGAAATTGCATCGGGATGGAATACAACAGGCACCATGCGGACATTTCTCCATGGGAGTAATGTCTCAAACTGTCTACGCTTTGATCGATTCCTGGGGCACCCGTAGTAGTTCCCGAAGCACATCTGGAGGCTTCCTGTAATCTATGGACGTTCAGAGTTTTGACGAAAGACAGAACTTGCATCGGGATTGAATATAATGGGCACCATGCGGACTTTTCTCCATGGGAGTAATGTCTCAAACTGTCTACGCTTTGATCGATTCCTGGGACACCAGTAGTAGTTTCCGAAGCACATCTGGATGTTTCCTGTAATCTATGGACGTTCAGAGTTTTGATGAAAGATAGAAATTGCGTCGGGATTGAATACAACAGGCACCATGCGGACATTTCTCCATGGGAGTTATGTCTCAAACTGTCTACGCTTTGATCGATTCCTGGGACACCAGTAGTAGTTTCCGAAGCACATCTGGAGGCTTCCTGTAATCTATGGACGTTCAGAGTTTTGACGAAAGACAGAAATTGCATCGGGATTGAAAACAACAGGCACCATGCGGACATTTCTCCATGGGAGTAATGTCTCAAACTGTCTACGCTTTGATCGATTCCTGGGACACCTGTAGTAGTTCCTGAAGCACATCTGGAGGCTTCCTGTAATCTATGGACGTTCAGAGTTTTGATGAAAGACAGAAATTGCATCGGGATTGAATACAACAGGCACCATGCGGACATTTCTCCATGGGAGTAATGTCTCAAACTGTCTACTCTTTGATCGATTCCTGGGACACCAGTAGTAGTTCCCGAAGGTACATCTGGAGGCTTCCTGTAATCTGTGGACGTTCAGAGTTTTGATGAAAGACATAAATTGCATCGGGATTGAATATAATGGGCACCATGCGGACTTTTCTCCATGGGAGTAATGTCTCAAACTGTCTAGGCTTTGATCGATTCCTGGGACACCTGTAGTAGTTCCCGAAGCACATCTGGAGGCTTCCTGTAATCTATGGACGTTCAGAGTTTTGATGAAGGACAGAAATTGCATCGGGATTGAATACAACAGGCACCATGCGGACATTTCTCCATGGGAGTAATGTCTCAAACTGTCTACGCTTTGATCGATTCCTGGGACACCTGTAGTAGTTCCCGAAGCACATCTGGAGGCTTCCTGTAATCTGTGGACGTTCAGAGTTTTGATGAAAGACAGAAATTTCATCGGGATTGAATACAACAGGCACCATGCGGACATTTCTCCATGGGAGTAATGTCTCAAACTGTCTACGCTTTGATCGATTCCTGGGACACCTGTAGTAGTTCCCGAAGCACATCTGGAGGCTTCCTATAATCTGTGGACGTTCAGAGTTTTGATGAAAGACAGAAATTGCATCGGGAGTGAATATAATGGCCACCATGCGGACATTTCTCCATGGAAGTAATGTCTCAAACTGTCTACGCTTTGATCGATTCCTGGGACACCTGTAGTAGTTCCCGAAGGTACATCTGGAGGCTTCCTGTAATCTGTGAACGTTCAGAGTTTTGATGAAAGACATAAATTGCATCGGGAGTGAATATAATGGCCACCATGCGGACATTTCTCCATGGAAGTAATGTCTCAAACTGTCTACGCTTTGATCGATTCCTGGGACACCTGTAGTAGTTCCCGAAGCACATCTGGAGGCTTCCTGTAATCTGTGGACGTTCAGAGTTTTGATGAAAGACAGAAATTGCATCGGGATTGAATATAATGGGCACCATGCGGACTTTTCTCCATGGGAGTTATGTCTCAAACTGTCTTCGCTTTGATCGATTCCTGGGACACCTGTAGTAGTTCCCGAAGCACATCTGGAGGCTTCCTGTAATCTGTGGACGTTCAGAGTTTTGATGAAAGACAGAAATGGCATCGGGAGTGAATATAATGGCCACCATGCGGACTTTTCTCCATGGGAGTAATGTCTCACACTGTCTACGCTTTGATCGATTCCTGGGACACCTGTAGTAGTTCCCGAAGGTACATCTGGAGGCTTCCTGTAATCTGTGGACGTTCAGAGTTTTGATGAAAGACAGAAATTGCATCGGGATTGAATACAACAGGCACCATGCGGAAATTTCTCCATGGGAGTAATGTCTCAAACTTTCTACGCTTTGATGGATTCCTGGGACACCTGTAGTAGCTTCCGAAGCACATCTGGAGGCTTCCTGTAATCTATGGACGTTCAGAGTTTTGATGAAAGACAGAAATTGCATCGGGATTGAATACAACAGGCACCTTGCGGACATTTCTCCACGGGAGTAATGTCTCAAACTTTCTACGCTTTGATCGAATCCTGGGACACCTGTTGTAGTTCCCGAAGCACATCTGGAGGCTTCCTGTAATCTATGGACGTTCAGAGTTTTGATGAAAGACAGAAATTGCATTGGGATTGAATACAACAGGCACCATGTGGACATTTCTCCATGGGTGTAATGTCTCAAACTGTCTACGCTTTGATCGATTCCTGGGACACCTGTAGTAGTTCCCGAAGCACATCTGGAGGCTTCCTGTAATCTATGGACGTTCAGAGTTTTGATGAAAGACAGAAATTTCATCGGGATTGAATACAACAGGCACCATGCGGACATTTCTCCATGGGAGTAATGTCTCAAACTGTCAACTCTTTGATCGATTCCTGGGACACCAGTAGTAGTTCCCGAAGGTACATCTGGAGGCTTCCTGTAATCTGTGGACGTTCAGAGTTTTGATGAAAGACAGAAATTGCATCGGGATTGAATACAACAGGCACCATGCGGACATTTCTCCATGGGAGTAATGTCACAAACTGTCTACGCTTTGTTCGATTCCTGGGACACCCGTAGTAGTTCCCGAAGCACATCTGGAGGCTTCCTGTAATCTATGGACGTTCAGAGTTTTGATGAAAGACAGAAATTGCATCGGGATTGAATACAACAGGCACCATGCGGACATTTCTCCATGGGAGTAATGTCTCAAACTGTCTACTCTTTGATCGATTCCTGGGACACCAGTAGTAGTTCCCGAAGGTACACCTGGAGGCTTCCTGTAATCTGTGGACGTTCAGAGTTTTGATGATAGACATAAATTGCATCGGGATTGAATATAATGGGCACCATGCGGACTTTTCTCCATGGGAGTAATGTCTCAAACTGTTTACTCTTTGATCGATTCCTGGGACACCAGTAGTAGTTCCCGAAGGTACATCTGGAGGCTTCCTGTAATCTGTGGACGTTCAGAGTTTTGATGAAAGACAGAAATTGCATCGGGATTGAATACAACAGGCACAATGCGGACATTTCTCCATGGGAGTAATGTCTCAAACTGTCTATTCTTTGATCGAATCCTGGGACACCAGTAGTAGTTTCCGAAGTTACATCTGGAGGCGCCCTGTAATCTGTGGACGTTCAGAGTTTTGATGAAAGACAGAAATTGCATCGGGATTGAATACAACAGGCACCATGCGGACATTTCTCCATGGGAGTAATGTCTCAAATTGTCTACTCTTTGATCGATTCCTGGGACACCAGTAGTAGTTCCCGAAGGTACATCTGGAGACTTCCTGTAATCTGTGGACGTTCAGAGTTTTGATGAAAGACAGAAATTTCATCGGGATTGAATACAACAGGCACCATGCGGACATTTCTCCATGGGAGTAATGTCTCAAACTGTCTACGCTTTGATCGATTACTGGGACACCTGTGGTAGTTCCCGAAGCACATCTGGAGGCTTCCTGTAATCTGTGGACGTTCAGTGTTTAGATGAAAGACAGAAATTGCATCGGGATTGAATATAATGGGCACCATACGGACTTTTCTCCATGGGAGTAATGTCTCAAACTGTCTACTCTTTGATCGATTTCTGGGACACCAGTAGTAGTTCCCGAAGGTACATCTGGAGGCTTCCTGTAATCTGTGGACGTTCAGAGTTTTGATGAAAGACAGAAATTGTATCGGGATTGAATACAACAGGCACCATGCGGACATTTCTCCATGGGAGTAATGTCTCAAACTGTCTACCCTTTGATGGATTCCTGGGACACCTGTAGTAAATTCCGAAGCACATCTGGAGGCTTCCTGTAATCTATGGACGTTCAGAGTTTTGATGAAAGACACAAATTGCATCGGGATTGAATACAACAGGCACCATGCGGACATTTCTCCATGGGAGTAATGTCTCAAACTTTATACGCTTTGATCGATTCCTGGGACACCTGTAGTAGTTCCCGAAGCACATCTGGAGGCTTCCTGTAATCTCTGGACGTTCAGAGTTTTGATGAAAGACAGAAATTGCATCGGGATTGAATACAACAGGCACCATGCGGACATTTCTCCATGGGAGTAATATCTCAAACTGTCTACGCTTTGATCGATTCCTGGGACACCAGTAGTAGTTTCCGAAGCACATCTGGAGGCTTCCTGTAATCTATGGACGTTCAGAGTTTTGATGAAAGACAGAAATTGCATCGGGATTGAATACAACAGGCACCATGCGGACTTTTCTGCATGGGAGTAATGTCTCAAACTGTCTACGCTTTGATCGATTCCTGGGACACTAGTAGTAGTTTCCGAAGCACATCTGGGGCTTCCTGTAATCTATGGACGTTCAGAGTTTTGATGAAAGACAGAAATTGCATCGGGATTGAATACAACAGGCACCATGCGGACATTTCTCCATGGGAGTAATGTCTCAAACTGTCTACGCTTTGATCGATTCCTGGGACACCTGTAGTAGTTCCCGAAGCACATCTGGAGGCTTCCTGTAATCTATGGACGTTCAGAGTTTTGATGAAAGACAGAAATTGCATCGGGATTGAATACAACAGGCACCATGCGGACATTTCTCCATGGGAGTAATGTCTCAGACTGTCTACTCTTTGATCGATTTCTGGGACACCAGTAGTAGTTCCCGAAGGTACATCTGGAGGCTTCCTGTAATCTGTGGACGTTCAGAGTTTTGATGAAAGACAGAAATTGTATCGGGATTGAATACAACAGGCACCATGCGGACATTTCTCCATGGGAGTAATGTCTCAAACTGTCTACGCATTGATCTATTCCTGGGACACCTGTAGTAGTTTCCGAAGCACATCTGGAGGCTTCCTGTAATCTATGGACGTTCAGAGTTTTGATGAAAGACAGAAATTGCATCGGGATTGAATACAACAGGCACCATACGGACATTTCTCCATGGGAGTAATGTCTCAAACTGTCTACGCTTTGATCGATTCCTGGGACACCTGTAGTAGTTCCCGAAGCACATCTGGAGGCTTCCTGCAATCTATGGACGTTCAGAGTTTTGATGAAAGACAGAAATTGCAATGGGATTGAATACAACAGGCACCACGCGGACATTTTTCCATGGGAGTAATGTCTCAAACTGTCTACTCTTTGATCGATTCCTGGGACACCAGTAGTAGTTCCCGAAGGTACATCTGGAGGCTTCCTGTAATCTGTGGACGTTCAGAGTTTTGATGAAAGACAGAAATTGCATCGGGATTGAATACAACAGGCACCATGTGGACATTTCTCCATGGGAGTAATGTCTCAAACTGTCTACGCTTTGATCGATTCCTGGGACACCCGTAGTAGTTCCCGAAGCACATCTGGAGGCTTCCTGTAATCTATGGACGTTCAGAGTTTTGATGAAAGACAGAAATTGCATCGGGATTGAATACAACAGGCACCATGCGGACATTTCTCCATGGGAGTAATGTCTCAAACTGTCTACTCTTTGATGGATTCCTGGGTCACCAGTAGTAGTTCCCGAAGGTACATCTGGAAGCTTCCTGTAATCTGTGGACGTTCAGAGTTTTGATGAAAGACATTAATTGCATCGGGATTGAATATAATGGACACCATGCGGACTTTTCTCCATGGGAGTAATGTCTCAAACTGTCTACTCATTGATCGATTCCTGGGACACCAGTAGTAGTTCCCGAAGGTACATCTGGAGGCTTCCTGTAATCTTTGGACGTCCAGAGTTTTGATGAAAGACAGAAATCGCATCGGGATTGAATACAACAGGCACCATGCGGACATTTCTCCATGGGAGTAATGTCTCAAACTGTCTACTCTTTGATCGATACCTGGGACACCAGTAGTAGTTCCCGAAGGTACATCTGGAGGCTTCCTGTAATCTGTGGACGTTCAGAGTTTTGATAAAAGACAGAAATTGTATCGGGATTGAATACAACAGGCACCATGTGGACATTTCTCCATGGGAGTAATGTCTCAAACTGTCTACGCTTTGATCGATTCCTAGGACACCTGTAGTAGTTTCCAAAGCACATCTGGAGGCTTCCTGTAATCTATGGACGTTCAGACTTTTGATGAAAGACAGAAATTGCATCGGGATTGAATACAACAGGCACCATGCGGACATTTCTCCATGGGAGTAATGTCTCAAACTGTCTACTCTTTGATCGATTCCTGGGACACCAGTAGTAGTTCCCGAAGGTACATCTGGAGGCTTCCTGTAATCTGTGGACATTCAGAGTTTTGATGAAAGACAGAAATTGCATCGGGATTGAACATAATGGGCACCATGCGGACTTTTCTCCATGGGAGAAATGTCTCAAACTGTCTACGCTTTGATCGATTCCTGGGACACCTGTAGTAGTTCCCGAAGCACATCTGGAGGCTTCCTATAATCTATGGACGTTCAGAGTTTTGTTGAAAGACAGAAATTGCATCGGGATGGAATACAACAGGCACCATGCGGACATTTCTCCATGGGAGTAATGTCTCAAACTGTCTACGCTTTGATCGATTCCTGGGGCACCCGTAGTAGTTCCCGAAGCACATCTGGAGGCTTCCTGTAATCTATGGACGTTCAGAGTTTTGACGAAAGACAGAACTTGCATCGGGATTGAATATAATGGGCACCATGCGGACTTTTCTCCATGGGAGTAATGTCTCAAACTGTCTACGCTTTGATCGATTCCTGGGACACCAGTAGTAGTTTCCGAAGCACATCTGGTGGTTTCCTGTAATCTATGGACGTTCAGAGTTTTGATGAAAGATAGAAATTGCGTCGGGATTGAATACAACAGGCACCATGCGGACATTTCTCCATGGGAGTTATGTCTCAAACTGTCTACGCTTTGATCGATTCCTGGGACACCAGTAGTAGTTTCCGAAGCACATCTGGAGGCTTCCTGTAATCTATGGACGTTCAGAGTTTTGACGAAAGACAGAAATTGCATCGGGATTGAAAACAACAGCACCATGCGGACATTTCTCCATGGGAGTAATGTCTCAAACTGTCTACGCTTTGATCGATTCCTGGGACACCTGTAGTAGTTCCTGAAGCACATCTGGAGGCTTCCTGTAATCTATGGACGTTCAGAGTTTTGATGAAAGACAGAAATTGCATCGGGATTGAATACAACAGGCACCATGCGGACATTTCTCCATGGGAGTAATGTCTCAAACTGTCTACTCTTTGATCGATTCCTGGGACACCAGTAGTAGTTCCCGAAGGTACATCTGGAGGCTTCCTGTAATCTGTGGACGTTCAGAGTTTTCATGAAAGACAGAAATTGCATCGGGATTGAATACAACAGGCACCATGAGGACTTTTCTCCATGGGAGTA
This sequence comes from Schistocerca gregaria, assembly GCF_023897955.1. Classification (NCBI taxonomy): domain Eukaryota; kingdom Metazoa; phylum Arthropoda; class Insecta; order Orthoptera; family Acrididae; genus Schistocerca; species Schistocerca gregaria. The sequence goes on along the minus strand of NW_026061730.1, from coordinate 3,111,848 downwards.
ATGTCTCAAACAGTCTACTCTTTGATCGATTCCTGGGACACCAGTAGTAGTTCCCGAAGGTACATCTGGAGGCTTCCTGTAATCTGTGGACGTTCAGAGTTTTGATGAAAGACAGAAATTGCATCGGGATTGAATACAACAGGCACCATGCGGACATTTCTCCGTGGGAGTAATGTCTCAAACTGTCTACTCTTTGATCGATTCCTGGGACACCAGTAGTAGTTCCCGAAGGTACATCTGGAGGCTTCCTGTAATCTGTGGACGTTCAGAGTTTTGATGAAAGACAGAAATTGTATCGGGATTGAATACAAAAGGCACCATGCGGACATTTCTCCATGGGAGTAATGTCTCAAACTGTCTACGCTTTGATCGATTCCTGGGACACCTGTAGTAGTTACCGAAGCACATCTGGAGGCTTCCTGTAATCTATGGACGTTCAGAGTTTTGATGAAAGACAGAAATTGCATCGGGATTGAATACAACAGGCACCATGCGGACATTTCTCCATGGGAGTAATGTCTCAAACTGTCTACTCTTTGATCGATTCCTGGGACACCAGTAGTAGTTCCCGAATGTACATCTGGAGGCTTCCTGTAATCTGTGGACGTTCAGAGTTTTGATGAAAGACAGAAATTGCATCGGGATTGAACATAATGGGCACCATGCCGACATTTCTCAATGGGAGAAATGTCTCAAACTGTCTACGCTTTGATCGATTCCTGGGACACCTGTAGTAGTTCCCGAATCACATCTGGAGGCTTCCTGTAATCTATGAACGTTCAGAGTTTTGATGAAAGACAGAAATTGCATCGGGATTGAATACAACAGGCACCATGCGGACATTTCTCCATGGGAGTAATGTCTCAAACTGTCTACGCTTTAATCGATTCCTGGGACACCCGTAGTAGTTCCCGAAGCACATCTGGAGGCTTCCTGTAATCTATGGACGTTCAGAGTTTTGATGAAAGACAGAAATTGCATCGGGATTGAATACAACAGGCACCATGCGGACATTTCTCCATGGGAGTAATGTCTCAAACTGTCTACTCTTAGATCGATTCCTGGGACACCAGTAGTAGTTCCAAAAGGTACATCTGGAGGCTTCCTGTAATCTGTGGACGTTCAGAGTTTTGATGAAAGACATAAATTGCATCGGGATTGAATATAATGGGCACCATGCGGACTTTTCTCCATGGGAGTAATGTCTCGAACTGTCTACGCTTTGATCGATTCCTGGGACACCAGTAGTAGTTTCCGAAGCACATCTGGAGGCTTCCTGTAATCTATGGACGTTCAGAGTTTTGATGAAAGACAGAAATTGCGTCGGGATTGAATACAACAGGCACCATGCGGACATTTCTCCATGGGAGTAATGTCTCAAACTGTATACCCTTTGATCGATTTCTTGGACACCAGTAGTAGCTCCCGAAGCACATCTGGAGGCTTCCTGTAATCTGTGGACGTTCAGAGTTTTGATGAAAGACAGAAATTGCATCGGGATTGAATATAATGGGCACCATGCGGACTTTTCTCCATGGGAGTAATGTCTTAAACTGTCTACTCTTTGATCGATTCCTGCGACACCTGTAGTAGTTCCCGAAGCACATCTGGAGGCTTCCTGTAATCTGTGGACGTTCAGAGTTTTGATGAAAGACAGAAATTGCATCGGGATTGAATATAATAGGCACCATGCGGAATTTTCTCCATGGGAGTAATGTCTCAAACTGTCTACGCTATGATAGATTCCTGGGACACCTGTAGTAGTTCCCGAAGCACATCTGGAGGCTTCCTGTAATCTGTGGACGTTCAGAGTTTTGATGAAAGATAGAAATTGTATCGGGAGTGAATATAATGGCCACCATGCGGAATTTTCTCCATGGGAGTAATGTCTCAAACTGTCTACGCTTTGATCGATTCCTGGGACACCTGTAGTAGTTCCCGAAGCACATCTGGAGGCTTCCTGTAATCTGTGGACGTTCAGAGTTTTGATGAAAGACAGAAATAGCATCGGGATTGAATACAACAGGCACCATGCGGACATTTCTCCATGGGAGTAATGTCTCAAACTGTCTACTCTTTGATCGATTCCTGGGACACTTGTAGTAGTTCCCGAAGGTACATCTGGAGGCTTCCTGTAATCTGTGGACTTTCAGAGTTTTGATTAAAGACAGAAATTGCATCGGGATTGAATACAACAGGCACCATGCGGACATTTCTCCATGGGAGTAATGTCTCAAACTGTCTACGCTTTGATGGATTCCTGGGACACCTGTAGTAGTTTCCGAAGCACATCTGGAGGCTTCCTGTAATCTATGGACGTTCAGAGTTTTGATGAAAGACAGAAATTGCGTCGGGATTGAATACAACAGGCACCATGCGGACATTTCTCCATGGGAGTAATGTCTCAAACTGTCTACTCTTTGATCGATTCCTGGGACACCAGTAGTAGTTCCCGAAGGTACATCTGGAGGCTTCCTGTAATCTGTGGACGTTCAGAGTTTTGATGAAAGACAGAAATTGCATCGGGATTGAATACAACAGGCACCATGCGGACATTTCTCCATGGGAGTAATGTCTCAAACTGTCTACGCTTTGATCGATTCCTGGGACACCTCTAGTAGTTCCCGAAGCACATCTGGAGGCTTCCTGTAATCTGTGGACGTTCAGAGTTTTGATGAAAGACAGAAATTGCATCGGGATTGAATATAATGGGCACCATGCGGACTTTTCTCCATGGGAGTAATGTCTCAAACTGTCTACCCTTTGATCGATTCCTGGGACACCTGTAGTAGTTCCCGAAGCACATCTGGAGGCTTCCTGTAATCTGTGGACGTTCAGAGTTTTGATGAAAGACAGAAATTGCATCGGGATTGAATATAATGGCCACCATGCGGAATTTTCTCCATGGGAGTAATGTCTCAAACTGTCTACGCTTTGATCGATTCCTGGGACACCTGTAGTAGTTCCCGAAGCACATCTGGTGGCTTCCTGTAATCTGTGGACGTTCACAGTTTTGATGAAAGACAGAAATAGCATCGGGATTGAATACAACAGGCACCATGCGGACATTTCCCCATGGGAGTAATGTCTCAAACTGTCTACTCTTTGATCGATTCCTGGGACACCTGTAGTAGTTTCCGAAGCACATCTGGAGGCTTCCTGTAATCTATGGACGTTCAGAGTTTTGATGAAAGACCGAAATTGCATCGGGATTGAATACAACAGGCACCATGCCGACATTTCTCCATGGGAGTAATGTCTCAAATTGTCTACGCTTTGATCGATTCCTGGGACACCTGTAGTAGTTCCCGAAGCACATCTGGAGGCTTCCTGTAATCTATGGACGTTCAGAGATTTGATGAAAGACAGAAATTGCATCGGGATTGAATACAACAGGCACCATGCGGACATTTCTCCATGGGAGTAATATCTCAAACTGTCTACGCTTTGATCGATTCCTGGGACACCAGTAGTAGTTTCCGAAGCACATCTGGATTCTTCCTGTAATCTATGGACGTTCAGAGTTTTGATGAAAGACAGAAATTTGCATCGGGATTGAATACAACAGGCACCATGCGGACTTTTCTCCATGGGAGTAATGTCTCAAACTGTCTACGCTTTGATCGATTCCTGGGACACCAGTAGTAGATTCCGAAGCACATCTGGAGGCTTCCTGTAATCTATGGACGTTCAGAGTTTTGATGAAAGACAGAAATTGCATCGGGATTGAATACAACAGGCACCATGCGGACATTTCTCCATGGGAGTAATGTCTCAAACTGTCTACTCTTTGATCGATTCCTGGGACACCAGTAGTAGTTCCCGAAGGTACATCTGGAGGCTTCCTGTAATCTGTGGACGTTCAGAGTTTTGATGAAAGACAGAAATTGCATCGGGATTGAATACAACAGGCACCATGCGGACATTTCTCCATGGGAGTAATGTCTCAAAATGTCTACGCTTTGATCGATTCCTGGGACACCCGTAGTAGTTCCCAAAGCACATCTGGAGGCTTCCTGTAATCTATGGACGTTCAGAGTTTTGATGAAAGACAGAAATTGCATCGGGATTGAATACAACAGGCACCATGCGGACATTTCTCCATGGGAGTAATGTCTCAAACTGTCTACTCTTCGATCGATTCCTGGGACACCAGTAGTAGTTCCCGAAGGTACATCTGGAGGCTTCATGTAATCTGTGGACGTTCAGAGTTTTGATGAAAAACATAAATTGCATCGGGATTGAATATAATGGGCACCATGCCGACATTTCTCAATGGGAGAAATGTCTCAAACTGTCTACGCTTTGATCGATTCCTGGGACACCTGTAGTAGTTCCCGAATCACATCTGGAGGCTTCCTGTAATCTATGAACGTTCAGAGTTTTGATGAAAGACAGAAATTGCATCGGGATTGAATACAACAGGCACCATGCGGACATTTCTCCATGGGAGTAATGTCTCAAACTGTCTACGCTTTAATCGATTCCTGGGACACCCGTAGTAGTTCCCGAAGCACATCTGGAGGCTTCCTGTAATCTATGGACGTTCAGAGTTTTGATGAAAGACAGAAATTGCATCGGGATTGAATACAACAGGCACCATGCGGACATTTCTCCATGGGAGTAATGTCTCAAACTGTCTACTCTTAGATCGATTCCTGGGACACCAGTAGTAGTTCCAAAAGGTACATCTGGAGGCTTCCTGTAATCTGTGGACGTTCAGAGTTTTGATGAAAGACATAAATTGCATCGGGATTGAATATAATGGGCACCATGCGGACTTTTCTCCATGGGAGTAATGTCTCGAACTGTCTACGCTTTGATCGATTCCTGGGACACCAGTAGTAGTTTCCGAAGCACATCTGGAGGCTTCCTGTAATCTATGGACGTTCAGAGTTTTGATGAAAGACAGAAATTGCGTCGGGATTGAATACAACAGGCACCATGCGGACATTTCTCCATGGGAGTAATGTCTCAAACTGTCTACGCTTTGATCGATTCCTGGGACACCAGTAGTAGATTCCGAAGCACATCTGGAGGCTTCCTGTAATCTATGGACGTTCAGAGTTTTGATGAAAGACAGAAATTGCATCGGGATTGAATACAACAGGCACCATGCGGACATTTCTCCATGGGAGTAATGTCTCAAACTGTCTACTCTTTGATCGATTCCTGGGACACCAGTAGTAGTTCCCGAAGGTACATCTGGAGGCTTCCTGTAATCTGTGGACGTTCAGAGTTTTGATGAAAGACAGAAATTGCATCGGGATTGAATACAACAGGCACCATGCGGACATTTCTCCATGGGAGTAATGTCTCAAAATGTCTACGCTTTGATCGATTCCTGGGACACCCGTAGTAGTTCCCAAAGCACATCTGGAGGCTTCCTGTAATCTATGGACGTTCAGAGTTTTGATGAAAGACAGAAATTGCATCGGGATTGAATACAACAGGCACCATGCGGACATTTCTCCATGGGAGTAATGTCTCAAACTGTCTACTCTTCGATCGATTCCTGGGACACCAGTAGTAGTTCCCGAAGGTACATCTGGAGGCTTCATGTAATCTGTGGACGTTCAGAGTTTTGATGAAAAACATAAATTGCATCGGGATTGAATATAATGGGCACCATGGGGACTTTTCTCCATGGGAGTAATGTCTCAAAGTGTCTACGCTTTGCTCGATTCCTGGGACACCAGTAGTAGTTTCCGAAGCACATCTGGAGGCTTCCTGTAATCTATGGGCGTTCAGAGTTTTGATGAAAGACAGAAATTGCGTGGGAATTGAATACAACAGGCACCATGCGGACATTTCTCCATGGGAGTAATGTCTCAAACTGTCTACTCTTTGATCGATTCCTGGGACACCAGAAGTAGTTCCCGAAGGTACATCTGGAGGCTTCCTGTAATCTGTGGACGTTCATAGTTTTGATGAAAGACAGTAATTGCATCGGGATTGAATACAACAGGCACCATGCGGACATTTCTCCATGGGAGTAATGTCTCAAACTGTCTACGCTTTGATCGATTCCTGGGACACCTGTAGTTGTTCCCGAAGCACATCTGGAGGCTTCCTGTAATCTGTGGACGTTCGGAGTTTTGATGAAAGACAGAAATTGCATCGGGATTGAATATAATGGGCACCATGCGGACTTTTCTCCATGGGAGTAATGTCTCAAACTGTCTTCGCTTTGATCGATTCCTGGGACACCAGTAGTAGTTCCCGAAGCACATCTGGAGGCTTCCTGTAATCTGTGGACGTTCAGAGTTTTGATGAAAGACAGAAATTGCATCGGGATTGAATATAATAGGCACCATGCGGAATTTTCTCCATGGGAGTAATGTCTCAAACTGTCTACGCTTTGATAGATTCCTGGGACACCTGTAGTAGTTCCCGAAGCACATCTGGAGGCTTCCTGTAATCTGTGGACGTTCAGAGTTTTGAGTAGTTCCCGAAGCACATCTGGAGGCTTCCTGTAATCTGTAGACGTTCAGAGTTTTGATGAAAGACAGAAATAGTATCGGGATTGAATACAACAGGCACCATGCGGACATTTCTCCATGGGAGTAATGTCTCAAACTGTCTACTCTTTGATCGATTCCTGGGACACCTGTAGTAGTTTCCGAAGCACATCTGGAGGCTTCCTGTAATCTATGGACGTTCAGAGGTTTGATGAAAGACCGAAATTGCATCGGGATTGAATACAACAGGATCCATGCCGACATTTCTCCATGGGAGTAATGTCTCAAATTGTCTACGCTTTGATCGATTCCTGGGACACCTGTAGTAGTTCCTGAAGCACATCTGGAGGCTTCCTGTAATCTATGGACGTTCAGAGTTTTGATGAAAGACAGAAATTGCATCGGGATTGAATACAACAGGCACCATGCGGACATTTCTCCATGGGAGTAATGTCTCAAACTGTCTACTCTTTGATCGATTCCTGGGACACCAGTAGTAGTTCCCGAAGGTACATCTGGAGGCTTCCTGTAATCTGTGGACGTTCAGAGTTTTGATGAAAGACAGAAATTGCATCGGGATTGAATACAATAGGCACCATGCGGACATTTCTCCATGGGAGTAATGTCTCAAAATGTCTACGCTTTGATCGATTCCTGGGACACCCGTAGTAGTTCCCAAAGCACATCTGGAGGCTTCCTGTAATCTATGGACGTTCAGAGTTTTGATGAAAGACAGAAATTGCATCGGGATTGAATACAACAGGCACCATGCGGACATTTCTCCATGGGAGTAATGTCTCAAACTGTCTACTCTTCGATCGATTCCTGGGACACCAGTAGTAGTTCCCGAAGGTACATCTGGAGGCTTCATGTAATCTGTGGACGTTCAGAGTTTTGATGAAAAACATAAATTGCATCGGGATTGAATACAATGGGCACCATGGGGACTTTTCTCCATGGGAGTAATGTCTCAAAGTGTCTACGCTTTGCTCGATTCCTGGGACACCAGTAGTAGTTTCCGAAGCACATCTGGAGGCTTCCTGTAATCTATGGGCGTTCAGAGTTTTGATGAAAGACAGAAATTGCGTGGGAATTGAATACAACAGGCACCATGCGGACATTTCTCCATGGGAGTAATGTCTCAAACTGTCTACTCTTTGATCGATTCCTGGGACACCAGAAGTAGTTCCCGAAGGTACATCTGGAGGCTTCCTGTAATCTGTGGACGTTCATAGTTTTGATGAAAGACAGTAATTGCATCGGGATTGAATACAACAGGCACCATGCGGACATTTCTCCATGGGAGTAATGTCTCAAACTGTCTACGCTTTGATCGATTCCTGGGACACCTGTAGTTGTTCCCGAAGCACATCTGGAGGCTTCCTGTAATCTGTGGACGTTCGGAGTTTTGATGAAAGACAGAAATTGCATCGGGATTGAATAAAATGGGCACCATGCGGACTTTTCTCCATGGGAGTAATGTCTCAAACTGTCTTCGCTTTGATCGATTCCTGGGACACCAGTAGTAGTTCCCGAAGCACATCTGGAGGCTTCCTGTAATCTGTGGACGTTCAGAGTTTTGATGAAAGACAGAAATTGCATCGGGATTGAATATAATAGGCACCATGCGGAATTTTCTCCATGGGAGTAATGTCTCAAACTGTCTACGCTTTGATAGATTCCTGGGACACCTGTAGTAGTTCCCGAAGCACATCTGGAGGCTTCCTGTAATCTGTGGACGTTCAGAGTTTTGAGTAGTTCCCGAAGCACATCTGGAGGCTTCCTGTAATCTGTAGACGTTCAGAGTTTTGATGAAAGACAGAAATAGTATCGGGATTGAATACAACAGGCACCATGCGGACATTTCTCCATGGGAGTAATGTCTCAAACTGTCTACTCTTTGATCGATTCCTGGGACACCTGTAGTAGTTTCCGAAGCACATCTGGAGGCTTCCTGTAATCTATGGACGTTCAGAGGTTTGATGAAAGACCGAAATTGCATCGGGATTGAATACAACAGGATCCATGCCGACATTTCACCATGGGAGTAATGTCTCAAATTCTCTACGCTTTGATCGATTCCTGGGACACCTGTAGTAGTTCCCGAAGCACATCTGGAGGCTTCCTGTAATCTATGGACGTTCAGAGTTTTGATGAAAGACAGAAATTGCATCGGGATTGAATACAACAGGCACCATGCGGACATTTCTCCATGGGAGTAATATCTCAAACTGTCTACGCTTTGATCGATTCCTGGGACACCAGTAGTAGTTTCCGAAGCACATCTGGATTCTTCCTGTAATCTATGGAAGTTCAGAGTTTTGATGAAAGACAGAAATTTGCATCGGGATTGAATACAACAGGCACCATGCAGACTTTTCTCCATGGGAGTAATGTCTCAAACTGTCTACGCTTTGATCGATTCCTGGGACACCAGTAGTAGTTTCCGAAGCACATCTGGAGGCTTCCTGTAATCTATGGACGTTCAGAGTTTTGATGAAAGAAAGAAATTTAATCGGGATTGAATATAATGGGCACCATGCGGACTTTTCTCCATGGGAGTAATGTCTCAAAGTGTCTACGCTTTGCTCGATTCCTGGGACACCAGTAGTAGTTTCCGAAGCACATCTGGAGGCTTCCTGTAATCTATGGGCGTTCAGAGTTTTGATGAAAGACAGAAATTGCGTGGGAATTGAATACAACAGGCACCATGCGGACATTTCTCCATGGGAGTAATGTCTCAAACTGTCTACTCTTTGATCGTTTCCTGGGACACCAGAAGTAGTTCCCGAAGGTACATCTGGAGGCTTCCTGTAATCTGTGGACGTTCAGAGTTTTGATGAAAGACAGTAATTGCATCGGGATTGAATACAACAGGCACCATGCGGACATTTCTCCATGGGAGTAATGTCTCAAACTGTCTACGCTTTGATCGATTCCTGGGACACCTGTAGTTGTTCCCGAAGCACATCTGGAGGCTTCCTGTAATCTGTGGACGTTCGGAGTTTTGATGAAAGACAGAAATTGCATCGGGATTGAATATAATGGGCACCATGCGGACTTTTCTCCATGGGAGTAATGTCTCAAACTGTCTTCGCTTTGATCGATTCCTGGGACACCAGTAGTAGTTCCCGAAGCACATCTGGAGGCTTCCTGTAATCTGTGGACGTTCAGAGTTTTGATGAAAGACAGAAATTGCCTCGGGATTGAATATAATGGGCACCATGCGGAATTTCTCCATGGGAGTAATGTCTCAAACTGTCTACTCTTTGATCGATTCCTGGGACACCTGTAGTAGTTCCCGGAGGTACATCTGGAGGCTTCCTGTAATCTGTGGACGTTCAGAGTTTTGATGAAAGACAGAAATTGCATCGGGATTGAATACAACAGGCACCATGCGGACATTTCTCCATTGGAGTAATGTCTCAAACTGTATACGCTTTGATCGATTCCTGGGACACCTGTAGTAGTTCCCGAAGCACATCTGGAGGCTTCCTGTAATCTGTGGACGTTCAGAGTTTTGATGAAAGACAGAAATTGCATCGGGATTGAATACAACAGGCACCATGCGGACATTTCTCCATAGGAGTAATGTCTCAAACTGTCTACGCTTTGATCGATTCCTGGGACACCTGTAGTAGTTCCCGAAGCACATCTGGAGGCTTCCTGTAATCTATGGACGTTCAGAGTTTTGATGAAAGACAGAAATTGCATCGGGATTGAATACAACAGGCACCATGCGGACATTTCTCCATGGGAGTAATATCTCAAACTGCCTACGCTTTGATCGATTCCTGGGACACCAGTAGTAGTTTCCGAAGCACATCTGGAGGCTTCCTGTAATCTATGGACGTTCAGACTTTTGATGAAAGACAGAAATTGCATCGGGATTGAATACAACAGGCACCATGCGGACTTTTCTCCATGGGAGTAATGTCTCAAACTGTCTACGCTTTGATCGATTCCTGGGACACCAGTAGTAGTTTCCGAAGCACATCTGGAGGCTTCCTGTAATCTATGGACATTCAGAGTTTTGATGAAAGACAGAAATTGCATCGGGATTGAATACAACTGGCATCATGCGGACATTTCTCCATGGGAGTAATGTCTCAAACTGTCTACGCTTTGATCGATTCCTGGGACACCTGTAGTAGTTTCCGAAGCACATCTGGAGGCTTCCTGTAATCTGTGGACGTTCAGAGTTTTGATGAAAGACAGAAATTGCTTCGGGATCGAATACAACAGGCACCATGCGGACATTTCTCCATGGGAGTAATGTCTCAAACTGTCTACGCTTTGATCGATTCCTGGGACACCTGTAGTAGTTCCCGAAGCACACCTCGAGGCTTCCTGTATTCTATGGACGTTCAGAGTTTTGATGAAAGACAGAAATTGCATCGGGATTCAATACAACAGGCACCATGCGGATATTTCTCCATGGGAGTAATATCTCAAACTGTCTACGCTTTGACCGATTCCTGGGACACCAGTAGTAGTTTCCGAAGCACATCTGGAGGCTTCCTGTAATCTATGGACGTTCAGAGTTTTGATGAAAGACAGAAATTGCATCGGGATTGAATACAACAGGCACCATGCGGACTTTTCTCCATGGGAGTAATGTCTCAAACTGTCTACGCTTTGATCGATTCCTGGGACACCAGTAGTAGTTTCCGAAGCACATCTGGAGGCGTCCTGTAATCTATGGACATTCAGAGTTTTGATGAAAGACAGAAATTGCATCGGGATTGAATACAACAGGCATCATGCGGACATTTCTCCATGGGAGTAATGTCTCAAACTGTCTACGCTTTGATCGATTCCTGGGACACCTGTAGTAGTTTCCGAAGCACATCTGGAGGCTTCCTGTAATCTATGGACGTTCAGAGTTTTGATGAAAGACAGAAATTGCATCGGGATTGAATACAACAGGCACCATGCGGACATTTCTCCATGGGAGTAATGTCTCAAACTGTCTACGCTTTGATCGATTCCTGGGACACCAGTAGTAGTTCCCGAAGCACATCTGGAGGCTTCCTGTAATCTGTGGACGTTCAGAGTTTTGATGAAAGACAGAAATTGCCTCGGGATTGAATATAATGGGCACCATGCGGAATTTCTCCATGGGAGTAATGTCTCAAACTGTCTACTCTTTGATCGATTCCTGGGACACCTGTAGTAGTTCCCGGAGGTACATCTGGAGGCTTCCTGTAATCTGTGGACGTTCAGAGTTTTGATGAAAGACAGATATTGCATCGGGATTGAATACAACAGGCACCATGCGGACATTTCTCCATGGGAGTAATGTCTCAAACTGTCTACGCTTTGATCGATTCCTGGGACACCTGTAGTAGTTCCCGAAGCACATCTGGAGGCTTCCTGTAATCTATGGACGTTCAGAGTTTTGATGAAAGACAGAAATTGCATCGGGATTGAATACAACAGGCACCATGCGGACATTTCTCCATGGGAGTAATGTATCAAACTGTCTACTCTTTGATCGATTCCTGGGACACCAGTAGTAGTTCCCGAAGGTACATCTGGAGGCTTCCTGTTATCTGTGGACGTTCAGAGTATTGATGAAAGACAGAAATTGCATCGGGATTGAATACAACAGGCACCATGCGGACTTTTCTCCATGGGAGTAATGTCTCAAACTGTCTACGCTTTGATCGATTCCTGAGACACCTGTAGTAGTTCCCGAAGCACATCTGGAGGCTTCCTGTAATCTATGGACGTTCAGAGTTTTGATGAAAGACAGAAATGGCATCGGGATTGAATACAACAGGCACCATGCGGACATTTCTCTATGGGAGTAATGTCTCAAACTGTCTACGCTTTGATCGATTCCTGGGACACCCGTAGTAGTTCCCGAAGCACATCTGGAGGCTTCCTGTAATCTATGGACGTTCAGAGTTTTGATGAAAGACAGAAATTGCATCGGGATTGAATACAACAGGCACCATGCGGACATTTCTCCATGGGAGTAATGTCTCAAACTGTCTACTCTTTGATCGATTCCTGGGACACCAGTAGTAGTTCCCGAAGGTACATCTGGAGGCCTCCTGTAATCTGTAGACATTCAGAGTTTTGATGAAAGACAGAAATTGCTTCGGGATTGAATAAAACAGGCACCATGCGGACATTTCTACATGGGAGTAATGTCTCAAACTGTCTACGCTTTGATCGATTCCTGGGACACCTGTAGTAGTTCCCGAAGCACATCTGGAGGCTTCCTGTAATCTATGGACGTTCAGAGTTTTGATGAAAGACAGAAATTGCATCGGGATTGAATACAACAGGCACCATGCGGACATTTCTCCATGGGAGTAATGTCTCAAACTGTCTACGCTTTGATCGATTCCTGGGACACCAGTAGTAGTTCCCGAAGCACATCTGGAGGCTTCCTGTAATCTATGGACGTTCAGAGTTTTGATGAAAGACAGAAATTGCATCGGGATTGAATACAACAGGCACCATGCAGACATTTCTCCATGGGAGTAATGTCTCAAACTGTCTACTCTTTGATCGATTACTGGGACACCAGTAGTAGTTCCCGAAGGTACATCTGGAGGCTTCCTGTAATCTGTGGACGTTCAGAGTTTTGATGAAAGACAGAAATTGCATCGGGATTGAATACAACAGGCACCATGCGGACATTTCTCCATGGGAGTAATGTCTCAAAATGTCTACGCTTTGATCGATTCCTGGGACACCTGTAGTAGTTCCCGAAGCACATCTGGAGGCTTCCTGTAATCTATGGACGTTCAGAGTTTTGATGAAAGACAGAAATTGCATTGGGATTGAATACAACAGGCACCATGCGGACATTTCTCCATGGGAGTAATGTCTCAAACTGTCTACGATTTGATCGATTCCTGGGACACCTGTAGTAGTTCCCGAAGCACATCTGGAGGCTTTCTGTAATCTATGGACGTTCAGAGTTTTGATGAAAGACAGAAATTGCATCGGGATTGAATATAACAGGCACCATGCGGACTTTTCTCCATGGGAGTAATGTCTCAAACTGTCTACGCTTTGATCGATTCCTGAGACACCTGTAGTAGTTCCCGAAGCACATCTGGAGGCTTCCTGTAATCTATGGACGTTCAGAGTTTTGATGAAAGACAGAAATGGCATCGGGATTGAATACAACAGGCACCATGCGGACATTTCTCTATGGGAGTAATGTCTCAAACTGTCTACGCTTTGATCGATTCCTGGGACACCCGTAGTAGTTCCCGAAGCACATCTGGAGGCTTCCTGTAATCTATGGACGTTCAGAGTTTTGATGAAAGACAGAAATTGCATCGGGATTGAATACAACAGGCACCATGCGGACATTTCTCCATGGGAGTAATGTCTCAAACTGTCTACTCTTTGATCGATTCCTGGGACACCAGTAGTAGTTCCCGAAGGTACATCTGGAGGCCTCCTGTAATCTGTAGACATTCAGAGTTTTGATGAAAGACAGAAATTGCTTCGGGATTGAATAAAACAGGCACCATGCGGACATTTCTACATGGGAGTAATGTCTCAAACTGTCTACGCTTTGATCGATTCCTGGGACACCTGTAGTAGTTCCCGAAGCACATCTGGAGGCTTCCTGTAATCTATGGACGTTCAGAGTTTTGATGAAAGACAGAAATTGCATCGGGATTGAATACAACAGGCACCATGCGGACATTTCTCCATGGGAGTAATGTCTCAAACTGTCTACGCTTTGATCGATTCCTGGGACACCTGTAGTAGTTCCCGAAGCACATCTGGAGGCTTCCTGTAATCTATGGACGTTCAGAGTTTTGATGAAAGACAGAAATTGCATCGGGATTGAATACAACAGGCACCATGCAGACATTTCTCCATGGGAGTAATGTCTCAAACTGTCTACTCTTTGATCGATTACTGGGACACCAGTAGTAGTTCCCGAAGGTACATCTGGAGGCTTCCTGTAATCTGTGGACGTTCAGAGTATTGATGAAAGACAGAAATTGCATCGGGATTGAATACAACAGGCACCATGCGGACATTTCTCCATGGGAGTAATGTCTCAAAATGTCTACGCTTTGATCGATTCCTGGGACACCTGTAGTAGTTCCCGAAGCACATCTGGAGGCTTCCTGTAATCTATGGACGTTCAGAGTTTTGATGAAAGACAGAAATTGCATTGGGATTGAATACAACAGGCACCATGCGGACATTTCTCCATGGGAGTAATGTCTCAAACTGTCTACGATTTGATCGATTCCTGGGACACCTGTAGTAGTTCCCGAAGCACATCTGGAGGCTTTCTGTAATCTATGGACGTTCAGAGTTTTGATGAAAGACAGAAATTGCATCGGGATTGAATATAACAGGCACCATGCGGACATTTCTCCATGGGAGTAATGTCTCAAACTGTCTACTCTTTGATCTATTCCTGGGACAGCAGTAGTAGTTCCCGAAGGTACATCTGGAGGCTTCCTGTAATCTGTGGACGTTCAGAGTTTTGATGAAAGACAGAAATTGCATCGGGATTGAACATAATGGGCACCATGCGGACTTTTCTCCATGGGAGAAATGTCTCAAACTGTCTACGCTTTGATCGATTCCTGGGACACCTGTAGTAGTTCCCGAAGCACATCTGGAGGCTTCCTGTAATCTATGGACGTTCCGAGTTTTGATGAAAGACAGAAATTGCATCGGGATTGAATACAACAGGCACCATGCGGACATTTCTCCATGGGAGTAATGTCTCAAACTGTCTACTCTTTGATCGATTCCTGGGACACCAGTAGTAGTTCCCGAAGGTACATCTGGAGGCTTCCTGTAATCTGTGGACGTTCAGAGTTTTGATGAAAGACAGAAATTGCATCGGGATTGAATACAACAGGCACCACGCGGACATTTCTCCATGGGAGTAATGTCTCAAACTGTCTACTCTTTGATCGATTCCTGGGACACCAGTAGTAGTTCCCGAAGGTACATCTGGAGGCTTCCTGTAATCTGTGGACGTTCAGAGTTTTGATGAAAGACAGAAATTATATCGGGATTGAATACAACAGGCACCATGCGGACATTTCTCCATGGGAGTAATGTCTCAAAATGTCTACGCTTTGATCGATTCCTGGGACACCCGTAGTAGTTCCCGAAGCACATCTGGAGGCTTCCTGTAATCTATGGACGTTCTGAGTTTTGATGAAAGACAGAAATTGCATTGGGATTGAATACAACAGGCACCATGCGGACATTTCTCCATGGGAGTAATGTCTCAAACTGTCTACGCTTTGATCGATTCCTGGGACACCTGTAGTAGTTCCTGAAGCACATCTGGAGGCTTTCTGTAATCTATGGACGTTCAGAGTTTTGATGAAAGACAGAAATTGCATCGGGATTGAATACAACAGGCACCATGCGGACATTTCTCCATGGGAGTAATGTCTCAAACTGTCTACTCTTTGATCTATTCCTGGGACACCAGTAGTAGTTCCCGAAGGTACATCTGGAGGCTTCCTGTAATCTGTGGACGTTCAGAGTTTTGATGAAAGACAGAAATTGCATCGGGATTGAACATAATGGGCACCATGCGGACTTTTCTCCATGGGAGAAATGTCTCAAACTGTCTACGCTTTGATCGATTCCTGGGACACCTGTAGTAGTTCCCGAAGCACATCTGGAGGCTTCCTGTAATCTATGGACGTTCCGAGTTTTGATGAAAGACAGAAATTGCATCGGGATTGAATACAACAGGCACCATGCGGACATTTCTCCATGGGAGTAATGTATCAAACTGTCTACTCTTTGATCGATTCCTGGGACACCAGTAGTAGTTCCCGAAGGTACATCTGGAGGCTTCCTGTAATCTGTGGACGTTCAGAGTATTGATGAAAGACAGAAATTGCATCGGGATTGAATACAACAGGCACCATGCGGACTTTTCTCCATGGGAGTAATGTCTCAAACTGTCTACGCTTTGATCGATTCCTGAGACACCTGTAGTAGTTCCCGAAGCACATCTGGAGGCTTCCTGTAATCTATTGACGTTCAGAGTTTTGATGAAAGACAGAAATTGCATCGCGATTGAATACAACAGGCACCATGCGGACATTTCTCCATGGGAGTAATGTCTCAAACTGTCTACGCTTTGATCGATTCCTGGGACACCCGTAGTAGTTCCCGAAGCACATCTGGCGGCTTCCTGTAATCTATGGACGTTCAGAGTTTAGATGAAAGACAGAAATTGCATCGGGATTGAATACAACAGGCACCATGCGGACATTTCTCCATGGGAGTAATGTCTCAAACTGTCTACTCTTTGATCGATTCCTGGGACACCAGTAGTAGTTCCCGAAGGTACATCTGGAGGCTTCCTGTAATCTGTAGACATTCAGAGTTTTGATGAAAGACATAAATTGCATCGGGATTGAATATAATGGGCACCATGCGGACTTTTCTTCATGGGAGTAATGTCTGAAACTGTCTACGCTTTGATCGATTCCTGGGACACCAGTAGTAGTTTCCGAAGCACATCTGGAGGCTACCTGTAATCTATGGACGTTCAGAGTTTTGATGAAAGACAGAAATTGCATCGGGATTGAATACAACAGGCACCATGCGGACATTTCTCCATGGGAAGTGAATATAATGCCCACCATGCGGACTTTTCTCCATGGGAGTAATGTCTCAAACTGTCTACGCTTTGATGGATTCCTGGGACACCTGTGGTAGTTCCCGAAGCACATCTGGAGGCTTCCTGTAATCTATGGACGTTCAGAGTTTTGATGAAATACAGAAATTACATCGGGATTGAATATAATGGGCACCATGCGGACTTTTCTCCATGGGAGTAATGTCTCAAACTGTCTACTCTTTGATCGATTCCTGGGACACTAGTAGTAGTTCCCAAAGGTACATCTGGAGGCTTCCTGTAATCTGTGGACGATCAGAGTTTTGATGAAAGACAGAAATTGCATCGGGATTGAATATAATGGGCACCATGCGGTCTTTTCTGCATGGGAGTAATGTCTCAATCTGTCTACGCTTTGATCGATTCCTGGGACACCAGTAGTAGGTTCCGAAGCACATCTGGAGGCTTCCTGTAATCCATGGACGTTCAGAGTTTTGATGAAATACAGAAATTACATCGGGATTGAGTATAATAGGCACCATGCGGACTTTTCTCCATGGGAGTAATGTCTCAAACTGTCTACTCTTTGATCGATTCCTGGGACACCAGTAGTAGTTCCAAAAGGTACATCTGGAGGCTTCCTGTAATCTGTGGACGTTCAGAGTTTTGATGAAAGACAGAAATTGCATCGGGAGTGAATATAATGCCCACCATGCGGACTTTTCTCCATGGGAGTAATGTCTCAAACTGTCTACTCTTTGATCGATTCCTGGGACACCAGTAGTAGTTCCCGAAGGTACATCTGGAGGCTTCCTGTAATCTGTGGACGTTCAGAGTTTTGATGAAAGACAGAAATTGCATCGGAAGTGAATATAATGCCCACCATGCGGACTTTTCTCCATGGGAGTAATGTCTCAAACTGTCTACGCTTTGATGGATTCCTGGGACACCTGTAGTAGTTCCCGAAGCACATCTGGAGGCTTCCTGTAATCTATGGACGTTCAGAGTTTTGATGAAATACAGAAATTACATCGGGATTGAATATAATGGGCACCATGCGGACTTTTCTCCATGGGAGTAATGTCTCAAACTGTCTACTCTTTGATCGATTCCTGGGACACTAGTAGTAGTTCCCAAAGGTACATCTGGAGGCTTCCTGTAATCTGTGGACGTTCAGAGTTTTGATGAAAGACAGAAATTGCATCGGGATTGAATATAATGGGCACCATGCGGTCTTTTCTGCATGGGAGTAATGTCACAATCTGTCTACGCTTTGATGGATTCCTGGGACACCTGTAGTAGTTCCCGAAGCACATCTGGAGGCTTCCTGTAATCTGTGGACGTTCAGAGTTTTGATGAAAGACCGAAATTGCATCGGGAGTGAATATAATGCCCACCATGCGGACTTTTCTCCATGGGAGTAATGTCTCAAACTGTCTACGCTTTGATGGATTCCTGGGACACCTGTAGTAGTTCCCGAAGCACATCTGGAGGCTTCCTGTAATCTATGGACGTTCAGAGTTTTGATGAAATACAGAAATTACATCGGGATTGAATATAATGGGCACCATGCGGACTTCTCTCCATGGGAGTAATGTCTCAAACTGTCTACTCTTCGATCGATTCCTGGGACACCAGTAGTAGTTCCCAAACGGTACATCTGGAGGCTTCCTGTAATCTGTGGACGTTCAGAGTTTTGATGAAAGACAGAAATTGCATCGGGATTGAATATAATGGGCACCATGCGGTCTTTTCTCCATGGGAGTAATGTCTCAATCTGTCTACGCTTTGATCGATTCCTGGGACACCAGTAGTAGGTTCCGAAGCACATCTGGAGGCTTCCTGTAATCTATGGACGTTCAGAGTTTTGATGAAATACAGAAATTACATCGGGATTGAATATAATGGGCACCATGCGGACTTTTCTCCATGGGAGTAATGTCTCAAACTGTCTACTCTTTGATCGATTCCTGGGACACCAGTAGTAGTTCCCGAAGGTACATCTGGAGGCTTCCTGTAATCTGTGGACGTTCAGAGTTTTGATGAAAGACAGAAATTGCATCGGGAGTGAATATAATGCCCACCATGCGGACTTTTCTCCATGGGAGTAATGTCTCAAACTGTCTACGCTTTGATAGATTCCTGGGACACCTGTAGTAGTTCCCGAAGCACATCTGGAGGCTTCCTGTAATCTGTGGACGTTCAGAGTTTTGATGAAATACAGAAATTACATCGGGATTGAATATAATGGGCACCATGCGGACTTTTCTCCATGGGAGTAATGTCTCAAACTGTCTACTCTTTGATCGATTCCTGCGACACCAGTAGTAGTTCCCGAAGGTACATCTGGAGGCTTCCAGTAATCTGTGGACGTTCAGAGTTTTGATGAAAGACAGAAATTGCATCGGGAGTGAATATAATGCCCACCATGCGGACTTTTCTCCATGGGAGTAATGTTTCAAACTGTCTACGCTTTGATAGATTCCTGGGACACCTGTAGTAGTTCCCGAAGCACATCTGGAGGCTTCCTGTAATCTGTGGACGTTCAGAGTTTTGATGAAATACAGAAATTACATCGGGATTGAATATAATGGGCACCATGCGGACTTTTCTCCATGGGAGTAATGTCTCAAACTGTCTTCGCTTTGATCGATTCCTGGGACACCTGTAGTAGTTCCCGAAGCACATCTGGAGGCTTCCTGTAATCTGTGGACGTGCAGAGATTTGATGAAAGACAGAAATTGCATCGGGATTGAATATAATGGGCACCATGCGGAATTTTCTATATGAGAGTAATGTCTCAAATTGTCTACGCTTTGATAGATTCCTGGGACACCTGTAGTAGTTCCCGAAGCACATCTGGAGGCTTCCTGTAATCTGTGGACGTTCAGAGTTTTGATGAAAGACAGAAATTGCATCGGGAGTGAATATAATGGCCACCATGCGGACTTTTCTCCATGGGAGTAATGTCTCAAACTGTCTACACTTTGATCGATTCCTGGGACACCTGTAGTAGTTCCCGAAGCACATCTGGAGGCTTCCTGTACTCTGTGGACGTTCAGAGTTTTGATGAAAGACAGAAATTGCATCGGGATTGAATGCAAACTGCACCATACGGTCTTTTCTCCATGAGATTAATGTCTCAAACTGTCTACGCTTTGATCGATGCCTAGGACACCAGTAGTAGTTTCCGAAGCACATATGGAGGCCTCCTGTAATATGTGGACGTTCAGAGTTTTGATGAAAGACAGAAATTGCATCGGGATTGAATACATCAAGCACCATGCGGACATTTCTCCATGGGAGTATTGTCTCAAACTGTCTACTCTTTGATCGATTCCTGGGACACCAGTAGTAGTTTCCGAAGGTACATCTGGAGGCTTCCTGTAATCTGTGGACGCTCAGAGTTTGGATGAAAGACAGAAATTGCATCGGGATTGAATACAACAGGCACCATGCGGACTTTTCTCCATGGGAGTAATGTCTCAAACTGTCTACGCTTTGATCGATTCCTGGGACACCAGTAGTAGTTCCCGAAGGTACATCTGGAGGCTTTCTGTAATCTGTGGACGTTCAGAGTTTTGATGAAAGACAGAAATTGCATCGGGAGTGAATATAATGGCCACCATGCGGACTTTTCTCCATGGGAGTAATGTCTCAAACTGTCTACGCTTTGATCGATTCCTGGGACACCAGTAGTAGTTCCCAAAGGTACATCTGGAGGCTTCCTGTAATCTGTGGACGATCAGAGTTTTGATGAAAGACAGAAATTGCATCGGGATTGAATATAATGGGCACCATGCGGTCTTTTCTGCATTGGAGTAATGTCTCAATCTGTCTACGCTTTGATCGATTCCTGGGACACCAGTAGTAGGTTCCGAAGCACATCTGAGGGCTTCCAGTAATCCATGGACGTTCAGAGTTTTGATGAAATACAGAAATTACATCGGGATTGAGTATAATAGGCACCATGCGGACTTTTCTCCATGGGAGTAATGTCTCAAACTGTCTACTCTTTGATCGATTCCTGGGACACCAGTAGTAGTTCCCGAAGGTACATCTGGAGGCTTTCTGTAATCTGTGGACGTTCAGAGTTTTGATGAAAGACAGAAATTGCATCGGGAGTGAATATAATGGCCACCATGCGGACTTTTCTCCATGGGAGTAATGTCTCAAACTGTCTACGCTTTGATGGATTCCTGGGACACCAGTAGTAGTTTCCGAAGGTACATCTGGAGGCTTCCTGTAATCTGTGGACGCTCAGAGTTTGGATGAAAGACAGAAATTGCATCGGGATTGAATACAACAGGCACCATGCGGACTTTTCTCCATGGGAGTAATGTCTCAAACTGTCTACGCTTTGATCGATTCCTGGGACACCAGTAGTAGTTCCCAAAGGTACATCTGGAGGCTTCCTGTAATCTGTGGACGATCAGAGTTTTGATGAAAGACAGAAATTGCATCGGGATTGAATATAATGGGCACCATGCGGTCTTTTCTGCATGGGAGTAAAGTCTCAATCTGCCTACGCTTTGATCGATTCCTGGGACACCAGTAGTAGGTTCCGAAGCACATCTGGAGGCTTCCTGTAATCCATGGACGTTCAGAGTTTTGATGAAATACAGAAATTACATCGGGATTGAGTATAATAGGCACCATGCGGACTTTTCTCCATGGGAGTAATGTCTCAAACTGTCTACTCTTTGATCGATTCCTGGGACACCAGTAGTAGTTCCAAAAGGTACATCTGGAGGCTTCCTGTAATCTGTGGACGTTCAGAGTTTTGATGAAAGACAGAAATTGCATCGGGAGTGAATATAATGCCCACCATGCGGACTTTTCTCCATGGGAGTAATGTCTCAAACTGTCTACGCTTTGATAGATTCCTGGGACACCTGTAGTAGTTCCCGAAGCACATCTGGAGGCTTCCTGTAATCTGTGGACGTTCAGAGTTTTGATGAAATACAGAAATTACATCGGGATTGAATATAATGGGCACCATGCGGACTTTTCTCCATGGGAGTAATGTCTCAAACTGTCTACTCTTTGATCGATTCCTGCGACACCAGTAGTAGTTCCCGAAGGTACATCTGGAGGCTTCCAGTAATCTGTGGACGTTCAGAGTTTTGATGAAAGACAGAAATTGCATCGGGAGTGAATATAATGCCCACCATGCGGACTTTTCTCCATGGGAGTAATGTTTCAAACTGTCTACGCTTTGATAGATTCCTGGGACACCTGTAGTAGTTCCCGAAGCACATCTGGAGGCTTCCTGTAATCTGTGGACGTTCAGAGTTTTGATGAAATACAGAAATTACATCGGGATTGAATATAATGGGCACCATGCGGACTTTTCTCCATGGGAGTAATGTCTCAAACTGTCTTCGCTTTGATCGATTCCTGGGACACCTGTAGTAGTTCCCGAAGCACATCTGGAGGCTTCCTGTAATCTGTGGACGTGCAGAGATTTGATGAAAGACAGAAATTGCATCGGGATTGAATATAATGGGCACCATGCGGAATTTTCTATATGAGAGTAATGTCTCAAATTGTCTACGCTTTGATAGATTCCTGGGACACCTGTAGTAGTTCCCGAAGCACATCTGGAGGCTTCCTGTAATCTGTGGACGTTCAGAGTTTTGATGAAAGACAGAAATTGCATCGGGAGTGAATATAATGGCCACCATGCGGACTTTTCTCCATGGGAGTAATGTCTCAAACTGTCTACACTTTGATCGATTCCTGGGACACCTGTAGTAGTTCCCGAAGCACATCTGGAGGCTTCCTGTACTCTGTGGACGTTCAGAGTTTTGATGAAAGACAGAAATTGCATCGGGATTGAACGCAAACTGCACCATACGGTCTTTTCTCCATGAGATTAATGTCTCAAACTGTCTACGCTTTGATCGATGCCTAGGACACCAGTAGTAGTTTCCGAAGCACATACGGAGGCCTCCTGTAATATGTGGACGTTCAGAGTTTTGATGAAAGACAGAAATTGCATCGGGATTGAATACATCAAGCACCATGCGGACATTTCTCCATGGGAGTATTGTCTCAAACTGTCTACTCTTTGATCGATTCCTGGGACACCAGTAGTAGTTTCCGAAGGTACATCTGGAGGCTTCCTGTAATCTGTGGACGCTCAGAGTTTGGATGAAAGACAGAAATTGCATCGGGATTGAATACAACAGGCACCATGCGGACTTTTCTCCATGGGAGTAATGTCTCAAACTGTCTACGCTTTGATCGATTCCTGGGACACCAGTAGTAGTTCCCGAAGGTACATCTGGAGGCTTTCTGTAATCTGTGGACGTTCAGAGTTTTGATGAAAGACAGAAATTGCATCGGGAGTGAATATAATGGCCACCATGCGGACTTTTCTCCATGGGAGTAATGTCTCAAACTGTCTACGCTTTGATCGATTCCTGGGACACCAGTAGTAGTTCCCAAAGGTACATCTGGAGGCTTCCTGTAATCTGTGGACGATCAGAGTTTTGATGAAAGACAGAAATTGCATCGGGATTGAATATAATGGGCACCATGCGGTCTTTTCTGCATGGGAGTAATGTCTCAATCTGTCTACGCTTTGATCGATTCCTGGGACACCAGTAGTAGGTTCCGAAGCACATCTGAGGGCTTCCAGTAATCCATGGACGTTCAGAGTTTTGATGAAATACAGAAATTACATCGGGATTGAGTATAATAGGCACCATGCGGACTTTTCTCCATGGGAGTAATGTCTCAAACTGTCTACTCTTTGATCGATTCCTGGGACACCAGTAGTAGTTCCCGAAGGTACATCTGGAGGCTTTCTGTAATCTGTGGAGGTTCAGAGTTTTGATGAAAGACAGAAATTGCATCGGGAGTGAATATAATGGCCACCATGCGGACTTTTCTCCATGGGAGTAATGTCTCAAACTGTCTACGCTTTGATGGATTCCTGGGACACCAGTAGTAGTTTCCGAAGGTACATCTGGAGGCTTCCTGTAATCTGTGGACGCTCAGAGTTTGGATGAAAGACAGAAATTGCATCGGGATTGAATACAACAGGCACCATGCGGACTTTTCTCCATGGGAGTAATGTCTCAAACTGTCTACGCTTTGATCGATTCCTGGGACACCAGTAGTAGTTCCCAAAGGTACATCTGGAGGCTTCCTGTAATCTGTGGACGATCAGAGTTTTGATGAAAGACAGAAATTGCATCGGGATTGAATATAATGGGCACCATGCGGTCTTTTCTGCATGGGAGTAAAGTCTCAATCTGCCTACGCTTTGATCGATTCCTGGGACACCAGTAGTAGGTTCCGAAGCACATCTGGAGGCTTCCTGTAATCCATGGACGTTCAGAGTTTTGATGAAATACAGAAATTACATCGGGATTGAGTATAATAGGCACCATGCGGACTTTTCTCCATGGGAGTAATGTCTCAAACTGTCTACTCTTTGATCGATTCCTGGGACACCAGTAGTAGTTCCAAAAGGTACATCTGGAGGCTTCCTGTAATCTGTGGACGTTCAGAGTTTTGATGAAAGACAGAAATTGCATCGGGAGTGAATATAATGCCCACCATGCGGACTTTTCTCCATGGGAGTAATGTCTCAAACTGTCTACTCTTTGATCGATTCCTGGGACACCAGTAGTAGTTCCCGAAGGTACATCTGGAGGCTTCCTGTAATCTGTGGACGTTCAGAGTTTTGATGAAAGACAGAAATTGCATCGGAAGTGAATATAATGCCCACCATGCGGACTTTTCTCCATGGGAGTAATGTCTCAAACTGTCTACGCTTTGATGGATTCCTGGGACACCTGTAGTAGTTCCCGAAGCACATCTGGAGGCTTCCTGTAATCTATATACGTTCAGAGTTTTGATGAAATACAGAAATTACATCGGGATTGAATATAATGGGCACCATGCGGACTTTTCTCCATGGGAGTAATGTCTCAAACTGTCTACTCTTTGATCGATTCCTGGGACACTAGTAGTAGTTCCCAAAGGTACATCTGGAGGCTTCCTGTAATCTGTGGACGTTCAGAGTTTTGATGAAAGACAGAAATTGCATCGGGATTGAATATAATGGGCACCATGCGGTCTTTTCTGCATGGGAGTAATGTCACAATCTGTCTACGCTTTGATGGATTCCTGGGACACCTGTAGTAGTTCCCGAAGCACATCTGGAGGCTTCCTGTAATCTGTGGACGTTCAGAGTTTTGATGAAAGACCGAAATTGCATCGGGAGTGAATATAATGCACACCATGCGGACTTTTCTCCATGGGAGTATTGTCTCAAACTGTCTACGCTTTGATGGATTCCTGGGGCACCTGTAGTAGTTCCCGAAGCACATCTGGAGGCTTCCTGTAATCTATGGACGTTCAGAGTTTTGATGAAATACAGAAATTACATCGGGATTGAATATAATGGGCACCATGCGGACTTCTCTCCATGGGAGTAATGTCTCAAACTGTCTACTCTTTGATCGATTCCTGGGACACCAGTAGTAGTTCCCAAACGGTACATCTGGAGGCTTCCTGTAATCTGTGGACGTCCGGATTTATGATGAAAGACAGAAATTGCATCGGGATTGAATATAATGGGCACCATGCGGTCTTTTCTCCATGGGAGTAATGTCTCAATCTGTCTACGCTTTGATCGATTCCTGGGACACCAGTAGTAGGTTCCGAAGCACATCTGGAGGCTTCCTGTAATCTATGGACGTTCAGAGTTTTGATGAAATACAGAAATTACATCGGGATTGAATATAATGGGCACCATGCGGACTTTTCTCCATGGGAGTAATGTCTCAAACTGTCTACTCTTTGATCGATTCCTGGGACACCAGTAGTAGTTCCCGAAGGTACATCTGGAGGCTTCCTGTAATCTGTGGACGTTCAGAGTTTTGATGAAATACAGAAATTACATCGGGATTGAATATAATGGGCACCATGCGGACTTTTCTCCATGGGAGTAATGTCTCAAACTGTCTTCGCTTTGATCGATTCCTGGGACACCTGTAGTAGTTCCCGAAGCACATCTGGAGGCTTCCTGTAATCTGTGGACGTGCAGAGATTTGATGAAAGACAGAAATTGCATCGGGATTGAATATAATGGGCACCATGCGGAATTTTCTCCATGAGAGTAATGTCTCAAATTGTCTACGCTTTGATAGATTCCTGGGACACCTGTAGTAGTTCCCGAAGCACATCTGGAGGCTTCCTGTAATCTGTGGACGTTCAGAGTTTTGATGAAAGACAGAAATTGCATCGGGAGTGAATATAATGGCCACCATGCGGACTTTTCTCCATGGGAGTAATGTTTCAAACTGTCTACACTTTGATCGATTCCTGGGACACCTGTAGTAGTTCCCGAAGCACATCTGGAGGCTTCCTGTAATCTGTGGACGTTCAGAGTTTTGATGAAAGACAGAAATTGCATCGGGATTGAATGCAAACTGCACCATACGGTCTTTTCTCCATGAGAGTAATGTCTCAAACTGTCTACGCTTTGATCGATTCCTAGGACACCAGTAGTAGTTTCCGAAGCACATCTGGAGGCCTCCTGTAATATGTGGACGTTCAGAGTTTTGATGAAAGACAGAAATTGCATCGGGATTGAATACATCAAGCACCATGCGGACATTTCTCCATGGGAGTATTGTCTCAAACTGTCTACTCTTTGATCGATTTCTGGGACACCAGTAGTAGTTTCCGAAGGTACATCTGGAGGCTTCCTGTAATCTGTGGACGCTCAGAGTTTGGATGAAAGACAGAAATTGCATCGGGATTGAATACAACAGGCACCATGCGGACATTTCTCCATGGGAGTAATGTCTCAAACTGTCTACTCTTTGATCGATTCCTGGGACACCAGTAGTAGTTCCCGAAGGTACATCTGGAGGCTTCCTGTAATCTGTAGACATTCAGAGTTTTGATGAAAGACATAAATTGCATCGGGATTGAATATAATGGGCAGCATGCGGACTTTTCTTCATGGGAGTAATGTCTGAAACTGTCTACGCTTTGATCGATTCCTGGGACACCAGTAGTAGTTTCCGAAGCACATCTGGAGGCTACCTGTAATCTATGGACGTTCAGAGTTTTGATGAAAGACAGAAATTGCATCGGGATTGAATACAACAGGCACCATGCGGACATTTCTCCATGGGAAGTGAATATAATGCCCACCATGCGGACTTTTCTCCATGGGAGTAATGTCTCAAACTGTCTACGCTTTGATGGATTCCTGGGACACCTGTAGTAGTTCCCGAAGCACATCTGGAGGCTTCCTGTAATCTATGGACGTTCAGAGTTTTGATGAAATACAGAAATTACATCGGGATTGAATATAATGGGCACCATGCGGACTTTTCTCCATGGGAGTAATGTCTCAAACTGTCTACTCTTTGATCGATTCCTGGGACACTAGTAGTAGTTCCCAAAGGTACATCTGGAGGCTTCCTGTAATCTGTGGACGATCAGAGTTTTGATGAAAGACAGAAATTGCATCGGGATTGAATATAATGGGCACCATGCGGTCTTTTCTGAATGGGAGTAATGTCTCAATCTGTCTACGCTTTGATCGATTCCTGGGACACCAGTAGTAGGTTCCGAAGCACATCTGGAGGCTTCCTGTAATCCATGGACGTTCAGAGTTTTGATGAAATACAGAAATTACATCGGGATTGAGTATAATAGGCACCATGCGGACTTTTCTCCATGGGAGTAATGTCTCAAACTGTCTACTCTTTGATCGATTCCTGGGACACCAGTAGTAGTTCCAAAAGGTACATCTGGAGGCTTCCTGTAATCTGTGGACGTTCAGAGTTTTGATGAAAGACAGAAATTGCATCGGGAGTGAATATAATGCCCACCATGCGGACTTTTCTCCATGGGAGTAATGTCTCAAACTGTCTACTCTTTGATCGATTCCTGGGACACCAGTAGTAGTTCCCGAAGGTACATCTGGAGGCTTCCTGTAATCTGTGGACGTTCAGAGTTTTGATGAAAGACAGAAATTGCATCGGAAGTGAATATAATGCCCACCATGCGGACTTTTCTCCATGGGAGTAATGTCTCAAACTGTCTACGCTATGATGGATTCCTGGGACACCTGTAGTAGTTCCCGAAGCACATCTGGAGGCTTCCTGTAATCTATGGACGTTCAGAGTTTTGATGAAATACAGAAATTACATCGGGATTGAATATAATGGGCACCATGCGGACTTTTCTCCATGGGAGTAATGTCTCAAACTGTCTACTCTTTGATCGATTCCTGGGACACTAGTAGTAGTTCCCAAAGGTACATCTGGAGGCTTCCTGTAATCTGTGGACGTTCAGAGTTTTGATGAAAGACAGAAATTGCATCGGGATTGAATATAATGGGCACCATGCGGTCTTTTCTGCATGGGAGTAATGTCACAATCTGTCTACGCTTTGATGGATTCCTGGGACACCTGTAGCAGTTCCCGAAGCACATCTGGAGGCTTCCTGTAATCTGTGGACGTTCAGAGTTTTGATGAAAGACCGAAATTACATCGGGAGTGAATATAATGACCACCATGCGGACTTTTCTCCATGGGAGTAATGTCTCAAACTGTCTACGCTTTGATGGATTCCTGGGACACCTGTAGTAGTTCCCGAAGCACATCTGGAGGCTTCCTGTAATCTATGGACGTTCAGAGTTTTGATGAAATACAGAAATTACATCGGGATTGAATATAATGGGCACCATGCGGACTTCTCTCCATGGGAGTAATGTCTCAAACTGTCTACTCTTTGATCGATTCCTGGGACACCAGTAGTAGTTCCCAAACGGTACATCTGGAGGCTTCCTGTAATCTGTGGACGTTCAGAGTTTTGATGAAAGACAGAAATTGCATCGGGATTGAATATAATGGGCACCATGCGGTCTTTTCTCCATGGGAGTAATGTCTCAATCTGTCTACGCTTTGATCGATTCCTGGGACTCCAGTAGTAGGTTCCGAAGCACATCTGGAGGCTTCCTGTAATCTATGGACGTTCAGAGTTTTGATGAAATACAGAAATTACATCGGGATTGAATATAATGGGCACCATGCGGACTTTTCTCCATGGGAGTAATGTCTCAAACTGTCTACTCTTTGATCGATTCCTGGGACACCAGTAGTAGTTCCCGAAGGTACATCTGGAGGCTTCCTGTAATCTGTGGACGTTCAGAGTTTTGATGAAAGACAGAAATTACATCGGGATTGAATATAATGGGCACCATGCGGACTTTTCTCCATGGGAGTAATGTCTCAAACTGTCTACTCTTTGATCGATTCCTGTGACACCAGTAGTAGTTCCCGAAGGTACATCTGGAGGCTTCCTGTAATCTGTGGACGTTCAGAGTTTTGATGAAAGACAGAAATTGCATCGGGAGTGAATATAATGCCCACCATGCGGACTTTTCTCCATGGGAGTAATGTCTCAAACTGTCTACGCTTTGATAGATTCCTGGGACACCTGTAGTAGTTCCCGAAGCACATCTGGAGGCTTCCTGTAATCTGTGGACGTTCAGAGTTTTGATGAAATACAGAAATTACATCGGGATTGAATATAATGGGCACCATGCGGACTTTTCTCCATGGGAGTAATGTCTCAAACTGTCTTCGCTTTGATCGATTCCTGGGACACCTGTAGTAGTTCCCGAAGCACATCTGGAGGCTTCCTGTAATCTGTGGACGTGCAGAGATTTGATGAAAGACAGAAATTGCATCGGGATTGAATATAATGGGCACCATGCGGAATTTTCTCCATGAGAGTAATGTCTCAAATTGTCTACGCTTTGATAGATTCCTGGGACACCTGTAGTAGTTCCCGAAGCACATCTGGAGGCTTCCTGTAATCTGTGGACGTTCAGAGTTTTGATGAAAGACAGAAATTGCATCGGGAGTGAATATAATGGCCACCATGCGGACTTTTCTCCATGGGAGTAATGTCTCAAACTGTCTACACTTTGATCGATTCCTGGGACACCTGTAGTAGTTCCCGAAGCACATCTGGAGGCTTCCTGTAATCTGTGGACGTTCAGAGTTTTGATGAAAGACAGAAATTGCATCGGGATTGAATGCAAACTGCACCATACGGTCTTTTCTCCATGAGAGTAATGTCTCAAACTGTCTACGCTTTGATCGATTCCTAGGACACCAGTAGTAGTTTCCGAAGCACATCTGGAGGCCTCCTGTAATATGTGGACGTTCAGAGTTTTGATGAAAGACAGAAATTGCATCGGGATTGAATACATCAAGCACCATGCGGACATTTCTCCATGGGAGTATTGTCTCAAACTGTCTACTCTTTGATCGATTCCTGGGACACCAGTAGTAGTTTCCGAAGGTACATCTGGAGGCTTCCTGTAATCTGTGGACGCTCAGAGTTTGGATGAAAGACAGGAATTGCATCGGGATTGAATACAACAGGCACCATGCGGACTTTTCTCCATGGGAGTAATGTCTCAAACTGTCTACGCTTTGATCGATTCCTGGGACACCAGTAGTAGTTCCCGAAGGTACATCTGGAGGCTTTCTGTAATGTGTGGACGTTCAGAGTTTTGATGAAAGACAGAAATTGCATCGGGAGTGAATATAATGGCCACCATGCGGACTTTTCTCCATGGGAGTAATGTCTCAAACTGTCTACGCTTTGATGGATTCCTGGGACACCTGTAGTAGTTCCCGAAGCACATCTGGAGGCTTCCTGTAATCTATGGACGTTCAGAGTTTTGATGAAATACAGAAATTACATTGGGATTGAATATAATGGGCACCATGCGGACTTTTCTACATGGGAGTAATGTCTCAAATTGTCTACGCTTTGATCGATTCCTGGGACACCAGTAGTAGTTTCCGAAGCACATCTGGAGGCTTCCTGTAATCTATGGACGTTCAGAGTTTTGATGAAAGACAGAAATGGCATCGGGATTGAATACAACAGGAACCATGCGGACATTTCTCCATGGGAGTAATGTCTCAAACTGTCTACTCTTTGATCGATTCCTGGGACACCAGTAGTAGTTCCCGAAGGTACATCTGGAGGCTTCCTGTAATCTGTGGACGTTCAGAGTTTTGATGAAAGTCAGAAATTGCATCGGGATTGAATACAACAGGCACCATGCGGACATTTCTCCATGGGAGTAATGTCTCAAACTGTCTCCGCTTTGATCGATTCCTGGGACACCTGTAGTAGTTCCCGAAGCACATCTGGAGGCTTCCTGTAATCTATGGACGTTCAGAGTTTTGATGAAAGACAGAAATTGCATTGGGATTGAATACAACAGGCACCATGCGGACATTTCTCCATGGGAGTAATGTCTCAAACTGTCTACGCTTTGATCGATTCCTGGGACACCAGTAGTAGTTCCCGAAGCACATCTGGAGGCTTTCTGTAATCTATGGACGTTCAGAGTTTTGATGAAAGACAGAAATTGCATCGGGATTGAATACAACAGGCACCATGCGGACATTTCTCCATGGGAGTAATGTCTCAAACTGTCTACTCTTTGATCTATTCCTGGGACACCAGTAGTAGTTCCCGAAGGTACATCTGGAGGCTTCCCTTAATCTGTGGACGTTCAGAGTTTTGATGAAAGACAGAAATTGCATCGGGATTGAACATAATGGGCACCATGCGGACTTTTCTCCATGGGAGAAATGTCTCAAACTGTCTACGCTTTGATCGATTCCTGGGACACCTGTAGTAGTTCCCGAAGCACATCTGGAGACTTCCTGTAATCTATGGACGTTCAGAGTTTTGATGAAAGACTGAAATTGCATCGGGATTGAATACAACAGGCACCATGCGGACATTTCTCCATGGGAGTAATGTATCAAACTGTCTACTCTTTGATCGATTCCTGGGACACCAGTAGTAGTTCCCGAAGGTACATCTGGAGGCTTCCTGTAATCTGTGGACGTTCAGAGTATTGATGAAAGACAGAAATTACATCGGGATTGAATACAACAGGCACCATGCGGACTTTTCTCCATGGGAGTAATGTCTCAAACTGTCTACGCTTTGATCGACTCCTGAGACACCTGTAGTAGTTCCCGAAGCACATTTGGAGGCTTCCTGTAATCTATGGACGTTCAGAGTTTTGATGAAAGACAGAAATTGCATCGGGATTGAATACAACAGGCATTATGCGGAAATTTCTCCATGGGAGTAATGTCTCAAACTGTCTACGCTTTGATGGATTCCTGGGACACCCGTAGTAGTTCCCGAAGCACATCTGGAGGCTTCCTGTAATCTATGGACGTTCAGAGTTTTGATGAAAGACAGAAATTGCATCGGGATTGAATACAACAGGCACCATGCGGACATTTCTCCATGGGAGTAATGTCTCAAACTGTCTACTCTTTGATCGATTCCTGGGACACCAGTAGTAGTTCCCGAAGGTACATCTGGAGGCTTCCTGTAATCTGTAGACATTCAGAGTTTTGATGAAAGACATAAATTGCATCGGGATTGATTATAATGGGCACCATGCGGACTTTTCTCCATGGGAGTAATGTCTCAAACTGTCTACGCTTTTATCGATTCCTGGGACACCAGTAGTAGTTTCCGAAGCACATCTGGAGGCTTCCTGTAATCTGTGGACGTTCAGAGTTTTGATGAAAGACAGAAATTGCATCGGGATTGAATATAATGGGCACCATGCGGACTTTTCTCCATGGGAGTAATGTCTCAAACTGTCTTCGCTTTGATCGATTCCTGGGACACCTGTAGTAGTTCCCGAAGCACATCTGGAGGCTTCCTGTAATCTGTGGACGTTCAGAGTTTTGATGAACGACAGAAATTGCATCGGGATTGAATATAATGGGCACCATGCGGAATTTTCACCATGGGAGTAATGTCTCAAATTGTCTACGCTTTGATAGATTCCTGGGACACCTGTAGTAGTTCCCGAAGCACATCTGGAGGCCTCCTGTAATCTGTGGACGTTCAGAGTTTTGATGAAAGACAGAAATTGCATCGGGAGTGAATATAATGGCCACCATGCGGACTTTTCTCCATGGGAGTAATGTCTCAAACTGTCTACGCTTTGATCGATTCCTGGGACACCTGTAGTAGTTCCCGAAGCACATCTGGAGGCTTCCTGTAATCTGTGGACGTTCAGAGTTTTGATGAAAGACAGAAATTGCATCGGGATTGAATATAATGGGCACCATGCGGAATTTTCTCCATGGGAGTAATGTCTCAAACTGTCTACGCTTTGATAGATTCCTGGGACACCTGTAGTAGTTCCCGAAGCTCATCTGGAGGCTTCCTGTAATCTGTGGACGTTCAGAGTTTTGATGAAAGACAGAAATTGCATCGGGAGTGAATATAATGCCCACCATGCGGACTTTTCTCCATCGGAGTAATGTCTCAAACTGTCTACGCTTTGATGGATTAGTGGGACACCTGTAGTAGTTCCCGAAGCACATCTGGAGGCTTCCTGTAATCTATGGACGTTCAGAGTTTTGATGAAATACAGAAATTACATCGGGATTGAATATAATGGGCACCATGCGGACTTTTCTCCATGGGAGTAATGTCTCATATTGTCTACTCCTTGATCGATTCCTGGGACACCAGTAGTAGTTCCCAAAGGTAAATCTGGAGGCTTCCTGTAATCTGTGGACGTTCAGAGTTTTGATGAAAGACAGAAATTGCATCGGGATTGAATATAATGAGCACCATGCGGAATTTTCTCCATGGGAGTAATGTCTCAAACTGTCTACGCTTTGATAGATTCCTGGGACACCTGTAGTAGTTCCCGAAGCACATCTGGAGGCTTCCTGTAATCTGTGGACGTTCAGAGTTTTGATGAAAGACAGAAATTGCATCGGGAGTGAATATAATGCCCACCAGCGGACTTTTCTCCATGGGAGTAATGTCTCAAACTGTCTACGCTTTGATGGATTCCTGGGACACCTGTAGTAGTTCCCGAAGCACATCTGGAGGCTTCCTGTAATCTATGGACGTTCAGAGTTTTGATGAAATACAGAAATTACATCGGGATTGAATATAATGGGCACCATGCGGACTTTTCTCCATGGGAGTAATGTCTCAAACTGTCTACTCTTTGATCGATTCCTGGGACACCAGTAGTAGTTCCCGAAGGTACATCTGGAGGCTTCCTGTAATCTGTGGACGTTCAGAGTTTTGATGAAAGACAGAAATTGCATCGGGAGTGAATATAATGCCCACCATGCGGACTTTTCTCCATGGGAGTAATGTCTCAAACTGTCTACGCTTTGATAGATTCCTGGGACACCTGTAGTAGTTCCCGAAGCACATCTGGAGGCTTCCTGTAATCTGTGGACGTTCAGAGTTTTGATGAAATACAGAAATTACATCGGGATTGAATATAATGGGCACCATGCGGACTTTTCTCCATGGGAGTAATGTCTCAAACTGTCTACTCTTTGATCGATTCCTGCGACACCAGTAGTAGTTCCCGAAGGTACATCCGGAGGCTTCCTGTAATCTGTGGACGTTCAGAGTTTTGATGAAAGACAGAAATTGCATCGGGAGTGAATATAATGCCCGCCATGCGGACTTTTCTCCATGGGAGTAATGTCTCAAACTGTCTACGCTTTGATAGATTCCTGGGACACCTGTAGTAGTTCCCGAAGCACATCTGGAGGCTTCCTGTAATCTGTGGACGTTCAGAGTTTTGATGAAATACAGAAATTACATCGGGATTGAATATAATGAGCACCAAGCGGACTTTTCTCCATGGGAGTAATGTCTCAAACTGTCTTCGCTTTGATCGATTCCTGGGACACCTGTAGTAGTTCCCGAAGCACATCTGGAGGCTTCCTGTAATCTGTGGACGTGCAGAGATTTGATGAAAGACAGAAATTGCATCGGGATTGAATATAATGGGCACCATGCGGAATTTTCTCCGTGAGAGTAGTGTCTCAAATTGTCTACGCTTTGATAGATTCCTGGGACACCTGTAGTAGTTCCCGAAGCACATCTGGAGGCTTCCTGTAATCTGTGGACGTTCAGAGTTTTGATGAAAGACAGAAATTGCATCGGGAGTGAATATAATGGCCACCATGCAGACTTTTCTCCATGGGAGTAATGTCTCAAACTGTCTACACTTTGATCGATTCCTGGGACACCTGTAGTAGTTCCCGAAGCACATCTGGAGGCTTCCTGTAATCTGTGGACGTTCAGAGTTTTGATGAAAGACAGAAATTGCTCGGGATTGAATGCAAACGGCACCATGCGGACTTTTCTCCATGAGAGTAATGTCTCAAACTGTCTACGCTTTGATCGATTCCTGGGACACCAGTGGTAGTTTCCGAAGCACATCTGGAGGCCTCCTGTAATATGTGGACGTTCAGAGTTTTGATGAAAGACAGAAATTGCATCGGGATTGAATACATCAGGCACCATGCGGACATTTCTCCATGGGAGTATTGTCTCAAACTGTCTACTCTTTGATCGATTCCTGGGACACCAGTAGTAGTTTCCGAAGGTACATCTGGAGGCTTCCTGTAATCTGTGGACGCTCAGAGTTTTGATGAAAGACAGAAATTGCATCGGGATTGAATACAACAGGCACCATGCGGACTTTTCTCCATGGGAGTAATGTCTCAAACTGTCTACGCTTTGATCGATTCCTGGGACACCAGTAGTAGTTCCCGAAGGTACATCTGGAGGCTTTCTGTAATCTGTGGACGTTCAGAGTTTTGATGAAAGACAGAAATTGCATCGGGAGTGAATATAATGACCACCATGCGGACTTTTCTCCATGGGAGTAATGTCTCAAACTGTCTACGCTTTGATGGATTCCTGGGACACCTGTAGTAGTTCCCGAAGCACATCTGGAGGCTTCCTGTAATCTGTGGACGTTCAGAGTTTTGATGAAATACAGAAATTACATCGGGATTGAATATAATGGGCACCATGCGGACTTTTCTCCATGGGAGTAATGTCTCAAACTGTCTTCGCTTTGATCGATTCCTGGGACACCTGTAGTAGTTCCCGAAGCACATCTGGAGGCTTCCTGTAATCTGTGGACGTGCAGAGATTTGATGAAAGACAGAAATTGCATCGGGATTGAATATAATGGGCACCATGCGGAATTTTCTCCGTGAGAGTAATGTCTCAAATTGTCTACGCTTTGATAGATTCCTGGGACACCTGTAGTAGTTCCCGAAGCATATCTGAAGGCTTCCTGTAATCTGTGGACGTTCAGAGTTTTGATGAAAGACAGAAATTGCATCGGGAGTGAATATAATGGCCACCATGCAGACTTTTCTCCATGGGAGTAATGTCTCAAACTGTCTACACTTTGATCGATTCCTGGGACACCTGTAGTAGTTCCCGAAGCACATCTGGAGGCTTCCTGTAATCTGTGGACGTTCAGAGTTTTGATGAAATACAGAAATTGCATCGGGATTGAATGCAAACGGCACCATGCGGACTTTTCTCCATGAGAGTAATGTCTCAAACTGTCTACGCTTTGATCGATTCCTGGGACACCAGTGGTAGTTTCCGAAGCACATCTGGAGGCCACCTGTAATATGTGGACGTTCAGAGTTTTGATGAAAGACAGAAATTGCATCGGGATTGAATACATCAGGCACCATGCGGACATTTCTCCATGGGAGTATTGTCTCAAACTGTCTACTCTTTGATCGATTCCTGGGACACCAGTAGTAGTTTCCGAAGGTACATCTGGAGGCTTCCTGTAATCTGTGGACGCTCAGAGTTTTGATGAAAGACAGAAATTGCATCGGGATTGAATACAACAGGCACCATGCGGACTTTTCTCCATGAGAGTAATGTCTCAAACTGTCTACGCTTTGATCGATTCCTGGGACACCAGTGGTAGTTTCCGAAGCACATCTGGAGGCCTCCTGTAATCTGTGGACGTTCAGAGTTTTGATGAAAGACAGAAATTGCATCGGGAGTGAATATAATGGCCACCATGCGGACTTTTCTCCATGGGAGTAATGTCTCAAACTGTCTACGCTTTGATGGATTCCTGGGACACCTGTAGTAGTTCCCGAAGCACATCTGGAGGCTTCCTGTAATCTATGGACGTTCAGAGTTTTGATGAAAGACAGAAATTGCATTGGGATTGAATACAACAGGCACCATGCGGACATTTCTCCATGGGAGTAATGTCTCAAACTGTCTACGCTTTGATCGATTCCTGGGACACCAGTAGTAGTTCCCGAAGCACATCTGGAGGCTTTCTGTAATCTATGGACGTTCAGAGTTTTGATGAAAGACAGAAATTGCATCGGGATTGAATACAACAGGCACCATGCGGACATTTCTCCATGGGAGTAATGTCTCAAACTGTCTACTCTTTGATCTATTCCTGGGACACCAGTAGTAGTTCCCGAAGGTACATCTGGAGGCTTCCTGTAATCTGTGGACGTTCAGAGTTTTGATGAAAGACAGAAATTGCATCGGGATTGAACATAATGGGCACCATGCGGACATTTCTCCATGGGAGTAATGTCTCAAACTGTCTACGCTTTGATCGATTCGTGGGACACCCGTAGTAGTTCCCGAAGCACATCTGGAGGCTTTCTGTAATCTATGGACGTTCAGAGTATTGATGAAAGACAGAAATTGCATCATGATTGAATACAACAGGCACCATGCGGACTTTTCTCCATGGGAGTAATGTCTCAAACTGTCTACGCTTTGATCGATTCCTGAGACACCTGTAGTAGTTCCCGAAGCACATCTGGAGGCTTCCTGTAATCTATGGACGTTCAGAGTTTTGATGAAAGACAGAAATTGCATCGGGATTGAATACAACAGGCACCATGCGGACATTTCTCCATGGGAGTAATGTCTCAAACTGTCTACGCTTTGATCGATTCCTGGGACACCCGTAGTAGTTCCCGAAGCACATCTGGAGGCTTACTGTAATCCATGGACGTTCAGAGTTTTGATGAAAGACAGAAATTGCATCGGGATTGAATACAACAGGCACCATGCGGACATTTCTCCATGGGAGTAATGTCTCAAACTGTCTACTCTTTGATCGATTCCTGGGACACCAGTAGTAGTTCCCGAAGGTACATCTGGAGGCTTCCTGTAATCTGTAGACATTCAGAGTTTTGATGAAAGACATAAATTGCATCGGAATTGAATATAATGGGCACCATGCGGACTTTTCTCCATGGGAGTAATGTCTCAAACTGTCTACGCTTTGATCGATTCCTGAGACACCTGTAGTAGTTCCCGAAGCACATCTGGAGGCTTCCTGTAATCTATGGACGTTCAGAGTTTTGATGAAAGACAGAAATTGCATCGGGATTGAATACAACAGGCACAATGCGGACATTTCTCCATGGGAGTAGTGTCTCAAACTGTCTACGCTTTGATCGATTCCTGGGACACCCGTAGTAGTTCCCGAAGCACATCTGGAGGCTTACTGTAATCTATGGACGTTCAGAGTTTTGATGAAAGACAGAAATTGCATCGGGATTGAATACAACAGGCACCATGCGGACATTTCTCCATGGGAGTAATGTCTCAAACTGTCTACTCTTTGATCGATTCCTGGGACACCAGTAGTAGTTCCCGAAGGTACATCTGGAGGCTTCCTGTAATCTGTACACATTCAGAGTTTTGATGAAAGACATAAATTGCATCGGGATTGAATATAATGGGCACCATGCGGACTTTTCTCCATGGGAGTAATGTCTCAAACTGTCTACGCTTTTATCGATTCCTGGGACACCAGTAGTAGTTTCCGAAGCACATCTGGAGGCTTCCTGTAATCTGTGGACGTTCAGAGTTTTGATGAAAGACAGAAATTGCATCGGGATTGAATATAATGGGCACCATGCGGACTTTTCTCCATGGGAGTAATGTCTCAAACTGTCTTCGCTTTGATCGATTACTGGGACACCTGTAGTAGTTCCCGAAGCACTTCTGGAGGCTTCCTGTAATCTGTGGACGTTGAGAGGTTTGATGAAAGACAGAAATTGCATCGGGATTGAATATAATGGGCACCATGCGGAATTTTCACCATGGGAGTAATGTCTCAAATTGTCTACGCTTTGATAGATTCCTGGGACACCTGTAGTAGTTCCCGAAGCACATCTGGAGGCTGCCTGTAATCTGTGGACGTTCAGAGTTTTGATGAAAGACAGAAATTGCATCGGGAGTGAATATAATGGCCACCATGCGGACTTTTCTCCATGGGAGTAATGTCTCAAACTGTCTACGCTTTGATCGATTCCTGGGACACCTGTAGTAGTTCCCGAAGCACATCTGGAGGCTTCCTGTAATCTGTGGACGTTCTGAGTTTTGATGAAAGACAGAAATTGCATCGGGATTGAACATAATGGGCACCATGCGGAATTTTCTCCATGGGAGTAATGTCTCAAACTGTCTACTCTTTGATCGATTCCTGGGACACCAGTAGTAGTTCCCAAAGGTAAATCTGGAGGCTTCCTGTAATCTGTGGACGTTCAGAGTTTTGATGAAAGACAGAAATTGCATCGGGATTGAATATAATGGGCACCATGCGGAATTTTCTCCATGGGAGTAATGTCTCAAACTGTCTACGCTTTGATAGATTCCTGGGACACCTGTAGTAGTTCCCGAAGCACATCTGGAGGCTTCCTGTAATCTGTGGACGTTCAGAGTTTTGATGAAAGACAGAAATTGCATCGGGAGTGAATATAATGCCCACCAGCGGACTTTTCTCCATGGGAGTAATGTCTCAAACTGTCTACGCTTTGATGGATTCCTGGGACACCTGTAGTAGTTCCCGAAGCACATCTGGAGGCTTCCTGTAATCTATGGACGTTCAGAGTTTTGATGAAATACAGAAATTACATCGGGATTGAATATAATGGGCACCATGCGGACTTTTCTCCATGGGAGTAATGTCTCAAACTGTCTACTCTTTGATCGATTCCTGGGACACCAGTAGTAGTTCCCGAAGGTACATCTGGAGGCTTCCTGTAATCTGTAGACATTCAGAGTTTTGATGAAAGACATAAATTGCATCGGAATTGAATATAATGGGCACCATGCGGACTTTTCTCCATGGGAGTAATGTCTCAAACTGTCTACGCTTTGATCGATTCCTGAGACACCTGTAGTAGCTCCCGAAGCACATCTGGAGGCTTCCTGTAATCTATGGACTTTCAGAGATTTGATGAAAGACAGAAATTGCATCGGGATTGAATACAACAGGCACAATGCGGACATTTCTCCATGGGAGTAATGTCTCAAACTGTCTACGCTTTGATCGATTCCTGGGACACCCGTAGTAGTTCCCGAAGCACATCTGGAGGCTTACTGTAATCTATGGACGTTCAGAGTTTTGATGAAAGACAGAAATTGCATCGGGATTGAATACAACAGGCACCATGCGGACATTTCTCCATGGGAGTAATGTCTCAAACTGTCTACTCTTTGATCGATTCCTGGGACACCAGTAGTAGTTCCCGAAGGTACATCTGGAGGCTTCCTGTAATCTGTAGACATTCAGAGTTTTGATGAAAGACATAAATTGCATCGGGTTTGAATATAATGGGCACCATGCGGACTTTTCTCCATGGGAGTAATGTCTCAAACTGTCTACGCTTTTATCGATTCCTGGGACACCAGTAGTAGTTTCCGAAGCACATCTGGAGGCTTCCTGTAATCTGTGGACGTTCAGAGTTTTGATGAAAGACAGAAATTGCATCGGGATTGAATATAATGGGCACCATGCGGAATTTTCTCCATGGGAGTAATGTCTCAAACTGTCTACGCTTTGATAGATTCCTGGGACACGTGTAGTAGTTCCCGAAGCACATCTGGAGGCTTCCTGTAATCTGTGGACGTTCAGAGTTTTGATGAAAGACAGAAATTGCATCGGGAGTGAATATAATGCCCACCAGCGGACTTTTCTCCATGGGAGTAATGTCTCAAACTGTCTACGCTTTGATGGATTCCTGGGACACCTGTAGTAGTTCCCGAAGCACATCTGGAGGCTTCCTGTAATCTATGGACGTTCAGAGTTTTGATGAAATACAGAAATTACATCGGGATTGAATATAATGGGCACCATGCGGACTTTTCTCCATGGGAGTAATGTCTCAAACTGTCTACTCTTTGATCGATTCCTGGGACACCAGTAGTAGTTCCCGAAGGTACATCTGGAGGCTTCCTGTAATCTGTGGACGTGCAGAGATTTGATGAAAGACAGAAATTGCATCGGGATTGAATATAATGGGCACCATGCGGAATTTATGGACGTTCAGAGTTTTGATGAAATACAGAAATTACATCGGGATTGAATATAATGGGCACCATGCGGACTTTTCTCCATGGGAGTAATGTCTCAAACTGTCTACTCTTTGATCGATTCCTGGGACACCAGTAGTAGTTCCCAAAGGTAAATCTGGAGGCTTCCTGTAATCTGTGGACGTTCAGAGTTTTGATGAAAGACAGAAATTGCATCGGGAGTGAATATAATGCCCACCAGCGGACTTTTCTCCATGGGAGTAATGTCTCAAACTGTCTACGCTTTGATGGATTCCTGGGACACCTGTAGTAGTTCCCGAAGCACATCTGGAGGCTTCCTGTAATCTATGGACGTTCAGAGTTTTGATGAAATACAGAAATTACATCGGGATTGAATATAATGGGCACCATGCGGACTTTTCTCCATGGGAGTAATGTCTCAAACTGTCTACGCTTTGATCGATTCCTGGGACACCAGTAGTAGTTCCCAAAGGTACATCTGGAGGCTTCCTGTAATCTGTGGACGTTCAGAGTTTTGATGAAAGACAGAAATTGCATCGGGAATGAATATAATGGGCACCATGCGGTCTTTTCTCCATGGGAGTAATGTCTCAATCTGTCTACGGTTCGATCGATTCCTGGGACACCAGTAGTAGGTTCCGAAGCACATCTGGAGGCTTCCTGTAATCTATGGACGTTCAGAGTTTTGATGAAATACAGAAATTACATCGGGATTGAATATAATGGGCACCATGCGGACTTTTCTCCATGGGAGTAATGTCTCAAACTGTCTACTCTTTGATCGATTCCTGGGACACCAGTAGTAGTTCCCAAAGGTACATCTGGAGGCTTCCTGTAATCTGTGGACGTTCAGAGTTTTGATGAAAGACAGAAATTGCATCGGGATTGAATATAATGGGCACCATGCGGTCTTTTCTCCATGGGAGTAATGTTTCAATCTGTCTACGCTTTGATCGATTCCTGGGACACCAGTAGTAGGTTCCGAAGCACATCTGGAGGTTCCTGTAATCTATGGACGTTCAGAGTTTTGATGAAATAGAGAAATTACATCGGGATTGAATATAATGGGCACCTTCCGGACTTTTCTCCATGGGAGTAATGTCTCAAACTGTCTACTCTTTGATCGATTCCTGGGACACCAGTAGTAGTTCCCGAAGGTACATCTGGAGGCTTCCTTTAATCTGTGGACGTTCAGATTTTTGATGAAAGACAGAAATTGCATCGGGAGTGAATATAATGCCCACCATGCGGACTTTTCTCCATGGGAGTAATGTCTCAAACTGTCTACGCTTTGATGGATTCCTGGGACACCTGTAGTGGTTCCCGAAGCACATCTGGAGGCTTCCTGTAATCTATGGACGTTCAGAGTTTTGATGAAATACAGAAATTACATCGGGATTGAATATAATAGGCACCATGCGGACTTTTCTCCATGGGAGTAATGTCTCAAACTGTCTACTCTTTGATCGATTCCTGGGACACCAGTAGTAGTTCCCGAAGGTACATCTGGAGGCTTCCTGTAATCTGTGGACGTTCAGAGTTTTGATGAAAGACAGAAATTGCATCGGAAGTGAATATAATGCCCACCATGCGGACTTTTCTCCATGGGAGTAATGTCTCAAACTGTCTACGCTTTGATGGATTCCTGGGACACCTGTAGTAGTTCCCGAAGCACATCTGGAGGCTTCCTGTAATCTATGGACGTTCAGAGTTTTGATGAAATACAGAAATTACATCGGGATTGAATATAATGGGCACCATGCGGACATTTCTCCATGGGAGTAATGTCTCAAACTGTCTACTCTTTGATCGATTCCTGGGACACTAGTAGTAGTTCCCAAAGGTACATCTGGAGGCTTCCTGTAATCTGTGGACGTTCAGAGTTTTGATGAAAGACAGAAATTGCATCGGGATTGAATATAATGGGCACCATGCGGTCTTTTCTGCATGGGAGTAATGTCTCAATCTGTCTACGCTTTGATCGATTCCTGGGACACCAGTAGTACGTTCCGAAGCACATCTGGATGCTTCCTGTAATCTATGGACGTTCAGAGTTTTGATGAAATACAGAAATTACATCGGGATTGAGTATAATGGGCACCATGCGGACTTTTCTCCATGGGAGTAATGTCTCAAACTGTCTACTCTTTGATCGATTCCTGGGATACCAGTAGTAGTCCCCGAAGGTACATCTGGAGGCTTCCTGTAATCTGTGGACGTTCAGAGTTTTGATGAAAGACAGAAATTGCATCGGGAGTGAATATAATGCCCACCATGCGGACTTGTCTCCATGGGAGTAATGTCTCAAACTGTCTACTCTTTGATCGATTCCTGGGACACCAGTAGTAGTTCCCGAAGGTACATCTGGAGGCTTCCTGTAATCTGTGGACGTTCAGAGTTTTGATGAAAGACAGAAATTGCATCGGAAGTGAATATAATGCCCACCATGCGGACTTTTCTCCATGGGAGTAATGTCTCAAACTGTCTACTCTTTGATCGATTCCTGGGACACTAGTAGTAGTTCCCAAAGGTACATCTGGAGGCTTCCTGTAATCTGTGGACGTTCAGAGTTTTGATGAAATACAGAAATTACATCGGGATTGAATATAATGGGCACCATGCGGAATTTTCTCCGTGAGAGTAGTGTCTCAAATTGTCTACGCTTTGATAGATTCCTGGGACACCTGTAGTAGTTCCCGAAGCACATCTGGAGGCTTCCTGTAATCTGTGGACGTTCAGAGTTTTGATGAAAGACAGAAATTGCATCGGGAGTGAATATAATGGCCACCATGCAGACTTTTCTCCATGGGAGTAATGTCTCAAACTGTCTACACTTTGATCGATTCCTGGGACACCTGTAGTAGTTCCCGAAGCACATCTGGAGGCTTCCTGTAATCTGTGGACGTTCAGAGTTTTGATGAAAGACAGAAATTGCTCGGGATTGAATGCAAACGGCACCATGCGGACTTTTCTCCATGAGAGTAATGTCTCAAACTGTCTACGCTTTGATCGATTCCTGGGACACCAG
Organism: Schistocerca gregaria; assembly: GCF_023897955.1. NCBI lineage: Eukaryota > Metazoa > Arthropoda > Insecta > Orthoptera > Acrididae > Schistocerca > Schistocerca gregaria. Next base: position 3,067,498 of record NW_026061730.1, on the reverse strand, counting down.
TGGTAGTTTCCGAAGCACATCTGGAGGCCTCCTGTAATATGTGGACGTTCAGAGTTTTGATGAAAGACAGAAATTGCATCGGGATTGAATACATCAGGCACCATGCGGACATTTCTCCATGGGAGTATTGTCTCAAACTGTCTACTCTTTGATCGATTCCTGGGACACCAGTAGTAGTTTCCGAAGGTACATCTGGAGGCTTCCTGTAATCTGTGGACGCTCAGAGTTTTGATGAAAGACAGAAATTGCATCGGGATTGAATACAACAGGCACCATGCGGACTTTTCTCCATGGGAGTAATGTCTCAAACTGTCTACGCTTTGATCGATTCCTGGGACACCAGTAGTAGTTCCCGAAGGTACATCTGGAGGCTTTCTGTAATCTGTGGACGTTCAGAGTTTTGATGAAAGACAGAAATTGCATCGGGAGTGAATATAATGACCACCATGCGGACTTTTCTCCATGGGAGTAATGTCTCAAACTGTCTACGCTTTGATGGATTCCTGGGACACCTGTAGTAGTTCCCGAAGCACATCTGGAGGCTTCCTGTAATCTGTGGACGTTCAGAGTTTTGATGAAATACAGAAATTACATCGGGATTGAATATAATGGGCACCATGCGGACTTTTCTCCATGGGAGTAATGTCTCAAACTGTCTTCGCTTTGATCGATTCCTGGGACACCTGTAGTAGTTCCCGAAGCACATCTGGAGGCTTCCTGTAATCTGTGGACGTGCAGAGATTTGATGAAAGACAGAAATTGCATCGGGATTGAATATAATGGGCACCATGCGGAATTTTCTCCGTGAGAGTAATGTCTCAAATTGTCTACGCTTTGATAGATTCCTGGGACACCTGTAGTAGTTCCCGAAGCATATCTGAAGGCTTCCTGTAATCTGTGGACGTTCAGAGTTTTGATGAAAGACAGAAATTGCATCGGGAGTGAATATAATGGCCACCATGCAGACTTTTCTCCATGGGAGTAATGTCTCAAACTGTCTACACTTTGATCGATTCCTGGGACACCTGTAGTAGTTCCCGAAGCACATCTGGAGGCTTCCTGTAATCTGTGGACGTTCAGAGTTTTGATGAAATACAGAAATTGCATCGGGATTGAATGCAAACGGCACCATGCGGACTTTTCTCCATGAGAGTAATGTCTCAAACTGTCTACGCTTTGATCGATTCCTGGGACACCAGTGGTAGTTTCCGAAGCACATCTGGAGGCCACCTGTAATATGTGGACGTTCAGAGTTTTGATGAAAGACAGAAATTGCATCGGGATTGAATACATCAGGCACCATGCGGACATTTCTCCATGGGAGTATTGTCTCAAACTGTCTACTCTTTGATCGATTCCTGGGACACCAGTAGTAGTTTCCGAAGGTACATCTGGAGGCTTCCTGTAATCTGTGGACGCTCAGAGTTTTGATGAAAGACAGAAATTGCATCGGGATTGAATACAACAGGCACCATGCGGACTTTTCTCCATGAGAGTAATGTCTCAAACTGTCTACGCTTTGATCGATTCCTGGGACACCAGTGGTAGTTTCCGAAGCACATCTGGAGGCCTCCTGTAATCTGTGGACGTTCAGAGTTTTGATGAAAGACAGAAATTGCATCGGGAGTGAATATAATGGCCACCATGCGGACTTTTCTCCATGGGAGTAATGTCTCAAACTGTCTACGCTTTGATGGATTCCTGGGACACCTGTAGTAGTTCCCGAAGCACATCTGGAGGCTTCCTGTAATCTATGGACGTTCAGAGTTTTGATGAAAGACAGAAATTGCATTGGGATTGAATACAACAGGCACCATGCGGACATTTCTCCATGGGAGTAATGTCTCAAACTGTCTACGCTTTGATCGATTCCTGGGACACCAGTAGTAGTTCCCGAAGCACATCTGGAGGCTTTCTGTAATCTATGGACGTTCAGAGTTTTGATGAAAGACAGAAATTGCATCGGGATTGAATACAACAGGCACCATGCGGACATTTCTCCATGGGAGTAATGTCTCAAACTGTCTACTCTTTGATCTATTCCTGGGACACCAGTAGTAGTTCCCGAAGGTACATCTGGAGGCTTCCTGTAATCTGTGGACGTTCAGAGTTTTGATGAAAGACAGAAATTGCATCGGGATTGAACATAATGGGCACCATGCGGACATTTCTCCATGGGAGTAATGTCTCAAACTGTCTACGCTTTGATCGATTCGTGGGACACCCGTAGTAGTTCCCGAAGCACATCTGGAGGCTTTCTGTAATCTATGGACGTTCAGAGTATTGATGAAAGACAGAAATTGCATCGTGATTGAATACAACAGGCACCATGCGGACTTTTCTCCATGGGAGTAATGTCTCAAACTGTCTACGCTTTGATCGATTCCTGAGACACCTGTAGTAGTTCCCGAAGCACATCTGGAGGCTTCCTGTAATCTATGGACGTTCAGAGTTTTGATGAAAGACAGAAATTGCATCGGGATTGAATACAACAGGCACCATGCGGACATTTCTCCATGGGAGTAATGTCTCAAACTGTCTACGCTTTGATCGATTCCTGGGACACCCGTAGTAGTTCCCGAAGCACATCTGGAGGCTTACTGTAATCCATGGACGTTCAGAGTTTTGATGAAAGACAGAAATTGCATCGGGATTGAATACAACAGGCACCATGCGGACATTTCTCCATGGGAGTAATGTCTCAAACTGTCTACTCTTTGATCGATTCCTGGGACACCAGTAGTAGTTCCCGAAGGTACATCTGGAGGCTTCCTGTAATCTGTAGACATTCAGAGTTTTGATGAAAGACATAAATTGCATCGGAATTGAATATAATGGGCACCATGCGGACTTTTCTCCATGGGAGTAATGTCTCAAACTGTCTACGCTTTGATCGATTCCTGAGACACCTGTAGTAGTTCCCGAAGCACATCTGGAGGCTTCCTGTAATCTATGGACGTTCAGAGTTTTGATGAAAGACAGAAATTGCATCGGGATTGAATACAACAGGCACAATGCGGACATTTCTCCATGGGAGTAGTGTCTCAAACTGTCTACGCTTTGATCGATTCCTGGGACACCCGTAGTAGTTCCCGAAGCACATCTGGAGGCTTACTGTAATCTATGGACGTTCAGAGTTTTGATGAAAGACAGAAATTGCATCGGGATTGAATACAACAGGCACCATGCGGACATTTCTCCATGGGAGTAATGTCTCAAACTGTCTACTCTTTGATCGATTCCTGGGACACCAGTAGTAGTTCCCGAAGGTACATCTGGAGGCTTCCTGTAATCTGTACACATTCAGAGTTTTGATGAAAGACATAAATTGCATCGGGATTGAATATAATGGGCACCATGCGGACTTTTCTCCATGGGAGTAATGTCTCAAACTGTCTACGCTTTTATCGATTCCTGGGACACCAGTAGTAGTTTCCGAAGCACATCTGGAGGCTTCCTGTAATCTGTGGACGTTCAGAGTTTTGATGAAAGACAGAAATTGCATCGGGATTGAATATAATGGGCACCATGCGGACTTTTCTCCATGGGAGTAATGTCTCAAACTGTCTTCGCTTTGATCGATTACTGGGACACCTGTAGTAGTTCCCGAAGCACTTCTGGAGGCTTCCTGTAATCTGTGGACGTTGAGAGGTTTGATGAAAGACAGAAATTGCATCGGGATTGAATATAATGGGCACCATGCGGAATTTTCACCATGGGAGTAATGTCTCAAATTGTCTACGCTTTGATAGATTCCTGGGACACCTGTAGTAGTTCCCGAAGCACATCTGGAGGCTGCCTGTAATCTGTGGACGTTCAGAGTTTTGATGAAAGACAGAAATTGCATCGGGAGTGAATATAATGGCCACCATGCGGACTTTTCTCCATGGGAGTAATGTCTCAAACTGTCTACGCTTTGATCGATTCCTGGGACACCTGTAGTAGTTCCCGAAGCACATCTGGAGGCTTCCTGTAATCTGTGGACGTTCTGAGTTTTGATGAAAGACAGAAATTGCATCGGGATTGAACATAATGGGCACCATGCGGAATTTTCTCCATGGGAGTAATGTCTCAAACTGTCTACTCTTTGATCGATTCCTGGGACACCAGTAGTAGTTCCCAAAGGTAAATCTGGAGGCTTCCTGTAATCTGTGGACGTTCAGAGTTTTGATGAAAGACAGAAATTGCATCGGGATTGAATATAATGGGCACCATGCGGAATTTTCTCCATGGGAGTAATGTCTCAAACTGTCTACGCTTTGATAGATTCCTGGGACACCTGTAGTAGTTCCCGAAGCACATCTGGAGGCTTCCTGTAATCTGTGGACGTTCAGAGTTTTGATGAAAGACAGAAATTGCATCGGGAGTGAATATAATGCCCACCAGCGGACTTTTCTCCATGGGAGTAATGTCTCAAACTGTCTACGCTTTGATGGATTCCTGGGACACCTGTAGTAGTTCCCGAAGCACATCTGGAGGCTTCCTGTAATCTATGGACGTTCAGAGTTTTGATGAAATACAGAAATTACATCGGGATTGAATATAATGGGCACCATGCGGACTTTTCTCCATGGGAGTAATGTCTCAAACTGTCTACTCTTTGATCGATTCCTGGGACACCAGTAGTAGTTCCCGAAGGTACATCTGGAGGCTTCCTGTAATCTGTAGACATTCAGAGTTTTGATGAAAGACATAAATTGCATCGGAATTGAATATAATGGGCACCATGCGGACTTTTCTCCATGGGAGTAATGTCTCAAACTGTCTACGCTTTGATCGATTCCTGAGACACCTGTAGTAGTTCCCGAAGCACATCTGGAGGCTTCCTGTAATCTATGGACTTTCAGAGATTTGATGAAAGACAGAAATTGCATCGGGATTGAATACAACAGGCACAATGCGGACATTTCTCCATGGGAGTAATGTCTCAAACTGTCTACGCTTTGATCGATTCCTGGGACACCCGTAGTAGTTCCCGAAGCACATCTGGAGGCTTACTGTAATCTATGGACGTTCAGAGTTTTGATGAAAGACAGAAATTGCATCGGGATTGAATACAACAGGCACCATGCGGACATTTCTCCATGGGAGTAATGTCTCAAACTGTCTACTCTTTGATCGATTCCTGGGACACCAGTAGTAGTTCCCGAAGGTACATCTGGAGGCTTCCTGTAATCTGTAGACATTCAGAGTTTTGATGAAAGACATAAATTGCATCGGGTTTGAATATAATGGGCACCATGCGGACTTTTCTCCATGGGAGTAATGTCTCAAACTGTCTACGCTTTTATCGATTCCTGGGACACCAGTAGTAGTTTCCGAAGCACATCTGGAGGCTTCCTGTAATCTGTGGACGTTCAGAGTTTTGATGAAAGACAGAAATTGCATCGGGATTGAATATAATGGGCACCATGCGGAATTTTCTCCATGGGAGTAATGTCTCAAACTGTCTACGCTTTGATAGATTCCTGGGACACGTGTAGTAGTTCCCGAAGCACATCTGGAGGCTTCCTGTAATCTGTGGACGTTCAGAGTTTTGATGAAAGACAGAAATTGCATCGGGAGTGAATATAATGCCCACCAGCGGACTTTTCTCCATGGGAGTAATGTCTCAAACTGTCTACGCTTTGATGGATTCCTGGGACACCTGTAGTAGTTCCCGAAGCACATCTGGAGGCTTCCTGTAATCTATGGACGTTCAGAGTTTTGATGAAATACAGAAATTACATCGGGATTGAATATAATGGGCACCATGCGGACTTTTCTCCATGGGAGTAATGTCTCAAACTGTCTACTCTTTGATCGATTCCTGGGACACCAGTAGTAGTTCCCGAAGGTACATCTGGAGGCTTCCTGTAATCTGTGGACGTGCAGAGATTTGATGAAAGACAGAAATTGCATCGGGATTGAATATAATGGGCACCATGCGGAATTTATGGACGTTCAGAGTTTTGATGAAATACAGAAATTACATCGGGATTGAATATAATGGGCACCATGCGGACTTTTCTCCATGGGAGTAATGTCTCAAACTGTCTACTCTTTGATCGATTCCTGGGACACCAGTAGCAGTTCCCAAAGGTAAATCTGGAGGCTTCCTGTAATCTGTGGACGTTCAGAGTTTTGATGAAAGACAGAAATTGCATCGGGAGTGAATATAATGCCCACCAGCGGACTTTTCTCCATGGGAGTAATGTCTCAAACTGTCTACGCTTTGATGGATTCCTGGGACACCTGTAGTAGTTCCCGAAGCACATCTGGAGGCTTCCTGTAATCTATGGACGTTCAGAGTTTTGATGAAATACAGAAATTACATCGGGATTGAATATAATGGGCACCATGCGGACTTTTCTCCATGGGAGTAATGTCTCAAACTGTCTACGCTTTGATCGATTCCTGGGACACCAGTAGTAGTTCCCAAAGGTACATCTGGAGGCTTCCTGTAATCTGTGGACGTTCAGAGTTTTGATGAAAGACAGAAATTGCATCGGGAATGAATATAATGGGCACCATGCGGTCTTTTCTCCATGGGAGTAATGTCTCAATCTGTCTACGGTTCGATCGATTCCTGGGACACCAGTAGTAGGTTCCGAAGCACATCTGGAGGCTTCCTGTAATCTATGGACGTTCAGAGTTTTGATGAAATACAGAAATTACATCGGGATTGAATATAATGGGCACCATGCGGACTTTTCTCCATGGGAGTAATGTCTCAAACTGTCTACTCTTTGATCGATTCCTGGGACACCTGTAGTGGTTCCCGAAGCACATCTGGAGGCTTCCTGTAATCTATGGACGTTCAGAGTTTTGATGAAATAGAGAAATTACATCGGGATTGAATATAATGGGCACCTTCCGGACTTTTCTCCATGGGAGTAATGTCTCAAACTGTCTACTCTTTGATCGATTCCTGGGACACCAGTAGTAGTTCCCGAAGGTACATCTGGAGGCTTCCTTTAATCTGTGGACGTTCAGATTTTTGATGAAAGACAGAAATTGCATCGGGAGTGAATATAATGCCCACCATGCGGACTTTTCTCCATGGGAGTAATGTCTCAAACTGTCTACGCTTTGATGGATTCCTGGGACACCTGTAGTGGTTCCCGAAGCACATCTGGAGGCTTCCTGTAATCTATGGACGTTCAGAGTTTTGATGAAATACAGAAATTACATCGGGATTGAATATAATAGGCACCATGCGGACTTTTCTCCATGGGAGTAATGTCTCAAACTGTCTACTCTTTGATCGATTCCTGGGACACCAGTAGTAGTTCCCGAAGGTACATCTGGAGGCTTCCTGTAATCTGTGGACGTTCAGAGTTTTGATGAAAGACAGAAATTGCATCGGAAGTGAATATAATGCCCACCATGCGGACTTTTCTCCATGGGAGTAATGTCTCAAACTGTCTACGCTTTGATGGATTCCTGGGACACCTGTAGTAGTTCCCGAAGCACATCTGGAGGCTTCCTGTAATCTATGGACGTTCAGAGTTTTGATGAAATACAGAAATTACATCGGGATTGAATATAATGGGCACCATGCGGACTTTTCTCCATGGGAGTAATGTCTCAAACTGTCTACTCTTTGATCGATTCCTGGGACACTAGTAGTAGTTCCCAAAGGTACATCTGGAGGCTTCCTGTAATCTGTGGACGTTCAGAGTTTTGATGAAAGACAGAAATTGCATCGGGATTGAATATAATGGGCACCATGCGGTCTTTTCTGCATGGGAGTAATGTCTCAATCTGTCTACGCTTTGATCGATTCCTGGGACACCAGTAGTACGTTCCGAAGCACATCTGGATGCTTCCTGTAATCTATGGACGTTCAGAGTTTTGATGAAATACAGAAATTACATCGGGATTGAGTATAATGGGCACCATGCGGACTTTTCTCCATGGGAGTAATGTCTCAAACTGTCTACTCTTTGATCGATTCCTGGGATACCAGTAGTAGTCCCCGAAGGTACATCTGGAGGCTTCCTGTAATCTGTGGACGTTCAGAGTTTTGATGAAAGACAGAAATTGCATCGGGAGTGAATATAATGCCCACCATGCGGACTTGTCTCCATGGGAGTAATGTCTCAAACTGTCTACTCTTTGATCGATTCCTGGGACACCAGTAGTAGTTCCCGAAGGTACATCTGGAGGCTTCCTGTAATCTGTGGACGTTCAGAGTTTTGATGAAAGACAGAAATTGCATCGGAAGTGAATATAATGCCCACCATGCGGACTTTTCTCCATGGGAGTAATGTCTCAAACTGTCTACGCTTTGATGGATTCCTGGGACACCTGTAGTAGTTCCCGAAGCACATCTGGAGGCTTCCTGTAATCTATGGACGTTCAGAGTTTTGATGAAATACAGAAATTACATCGGGATTGAATATAATGGGCACCATGCGGACTTTTCTCCATGGGAGTAATGTCTCAAACTGTCTACTCTTTGATCGATTCCTGGGACACTAGTAGTAGTTCCCAAAGGTACATCTGGAGGCTTCCTGTAATCTGTGGACGTTCAGAGTTTTGATGAAAGACAGAAATTGCATCGAGATTGAATATAATGGGCACCATGCGGTCTTTTCTGCATGGGAGTAATGTCTCAATCTGTCTACGCTTTGATCGATTCCTGGGACACCAGTAGTAGGTTCCGAAGCACATCTGGAGGCTTCCTGTAATCTATGGACGTTCAGAGTTTTGATGAAATACAGAAATTACATCGGGATTGAGTATAATGGGCACCATGCGGACTTTTCTCCATGGGAGTAATGTCTCAAACTGTCTACTCTTTGAACGATTCCTGGGACACCAGTAGTAGTTCCCGAAGGTACATCTGGAGGCTTCCTGTAAATTGTGGACGTTCAGAGTTTTGATGAAAGAAAGAAATTGCATCGGGAGTGAATATAATGCCCACCATGCGGACTTTTCTCCATGGGAGTAATGTCTCAAACTGTCTACGCTTTGATGGATTCCTGGGACACCTGTAGTAGTTCCCGAAGCACATCTGGAGGCTTCCTGTAATCTGTGGACGTTCAGAGTTTTGATGAAAGACCGAAATTGCATCGGGAGTGAATATAATGCCCACCATGCGGAAATTTCACCATGGGAGTAATGTCTCAAATTGTCTACGCTTTGATAGATTCCTGGGACACCTGTAGTAGTTCCCGAAGCACATCTGGAGGCTGCCTGTAATCTGTGGACGTTCAGAGTTTTGATGAAAGACAGAAATTGCATCGGGAGTGAATATAATGGCCACCATGCGGACTTTTCTCCATGGGAGTAATGTCTCAAACTGTCTACGCTTTGATCGATTCCTGGGACACCTGTAGTAGTTCCCGAAGCACATCTGGAGGCTTCCTGTAATCTGTGGACGTTCTGAGTTTTGATGAAAGACAGAAATTGCATCGGGATTGAATATAATGGGCACCATGCGGAATTTTCTCCATGGGAGTAATGTCTCAAACTGTCTACGCTTTGATAGATTCCTGGGACACCTGTAGTAGTTCCCGAAGCACATCTGGAGGCTTCCTGTAATCTGTGGACGTTCAGAGTTTTGATGAAAGACAGAAATTGCATCGGGAGTGAATATAATGCCCACCATGCGGACTTTTCTCCATGGGAGTAATGTCTCAAACTGTCTACGCTTTGATGGATTCCTGGGACACCTGTAGTAGTTCCCGAAGCACATCTGGAGGCTTCCTGTAATCTATGGACGTTCAGAGTTTTGATGAAATACAGAAATTACATCGGGATTGAATATAATGGGCACCATGCGGACTTTTCTCCATGGGAGTAATGTCTCAAACTGTCTACTCTTTGATCGATTAGTGGGACACCAGTAGTAGTTCCCAAAGGTAAATCTGGAGGCTTCCTGTAATCTGTGGACGTTCAGAGTTTTGATGAAAGACAGAAATTGCATCGGGATTGAATATAATGGGCACCATGCGGAATTTTCTCCATGGGAGTAATGTCTCAAACTGTCTACGCTTTGATAGATTCCTGGGACACCTGTAGTAGTTCCCGAAGCACATCTGGAGGCTTCCTGTAATCTGTGGACGTTCAGAGTTTTGATGAAAGACAGAAATTGCATCGGCAGTGAATATAATGCCCACCAGCGGACTTTTCTCCATGGGAGTAATGTCTCAAACTGTCTACGCTTTGATGGATTCCTGGGACACCTGTAGTAGTTCCCGAAGCACATCTGGAGGCTTCCTGTAATCTATGGACGTTCAGAGTTTTGATGAAATACAGAAATTACATCGGGATTGAATATAATGGGCACCATGCGGACTTTTCTCCATGGGAGTAATGTCTCAAACTGTCTACTCTTTGATCGATTCCTGGGACACCAGTAGTAGTTCCCGAAGGTACATCTGGAGGCTTCCTGTAATCTGTAGACATTCAGAGTTTTGATGAAAGACATAAATTGCATCGGGATTGAATATAATGGGCACCATGCGGACTTTTCTCCATGGGAGTAATGTCTCAAACTGTCTACGCTTTTATCGATTCCTGGGACACCAGTAGTAGTTTCCGAAGCACATCTGGAGGCTTCCTATAATCTGTGGACGTTCAGAGTTTTGATGAAAGACAGAAATTGCATCGGGATTGAATATAATGGGCACCATGCGGAATTTTCTCCATGGGAGTAATGTCTCAAACTGTCTACGCTTTGATAGATTCCTGGGACACCTGTAGTAGTTCCCGAAGCACATCTGGAGGCTTCCTGTAATCTGTGGACGTTCAGAGTTTTGATGAAAGACAGAAATTGCATCGGGAGTGAATATAATGCCCACCAGCGGACTTTTCTCCATGGGAGTAATGTCTCAAACTGTCTACGCTTTGATGGATTCCTGGGACACCTGTAGTAGTTCCCGAAGCACATCTGGAGGCTTCCTGTAATCTATGGACGTTCAGAGTTTTGATGAAATACAGAAATTACATCGGGATTGAATATAATGGGCACCATGCGGACTTTTCTCCATGGGAGTAATGTCTCAAACTGTCTACTCTTTGATCGATTCCTGGGACACCAGTAGTAGTTCCCGAAGGTACATCTGGAGGCTTCCTGTAATCTGTACACGTGCAGAGATTTGATGAAAGACAGAAATTGCATCGGGATTGAATATAATGGGCACCATGCGGAATTTATGGACGTTCAGAGTTTTGATGAAATACAGAAATTACATCGGGATTGAATATAATGGGCACCATGCGGACTTTTCTCTATGGGAGTAATGTCTCAAACTGTCTACTCTTTGATCGATTCCTGGGACACCAGTAGTAGTTCCCAAAGGTAAATCTGGAGGCTTCCTGTAATCTGTGGACGATCAGAGTTTTGATGAAAGACAGAAATTGCATCGGGAGTGAATATAATGCCCACCAGCGGACTTTTCTCCATGGGAGTAATGTCTCAAACTGTCTACGCTTTGATGGATTCCTGGGACACCTGTAGTAGTTCCCGAAGCACATCTGGAGGCTTCCTGTAACCTATGGACGTTCAGAGTTTTGATGAAATACAGAAATTACATCGGGATTGAATATAATGGGCACCATGCGGACTTTTCTCCATGGGAGTAATGTCTCAAACTGTCTACGCTTTGATCGATTCCTGGGACACCAGTAGTAGTTCCCAAAGGTACATCTGGAGGCTTCCTGTAATCTGTGGACGTTCAGAGTTTTGATGAAAGACAGAAATTGCATCGGGATTGAATATAATGGGCACCATGCGGTCTTTTCTCCATGGGAGTAATGTCTCAATCTGTCTACGGTTCGATCGATTCCTGGGACACCAGTAGTAGGTTCCGAAGCACATCTGGAGGCTTCCTGTAATCTATGGACGTTCAGAGTTTTGATGAAATACAGAAATTACATCGGGATTGAATATAATGGGCACCATGCGGACTTTTCTCCATGGGAGTAATGTCTCAAACTGTCTACTCTTTGATCGATTCCTGGGACACCAGTAGTAGTTCCCAAAGGTACATCTGGAGGCTTCCTGTAATCTGTGGACGTTCAGAGTTTTGATGAAAGACAGAAATTGCATCGGGATTGAATATAATGGGCACCATGCGGTCTTTTCTCCATGGGAGTAATGTTTCAATCTGTCTACGCTTTGATCGATTCCTGGGACACCAGTAGTAGGTTCCGAAGCACATCTGGAGGTTCCTGTAATCTATGGACGTTCAGAGTTTTGATGAAATACAGAAATTACATCGGGATTGAATATAATGGGCACCTTCCGGACTTTTCTCCATGGGAGTAATGTCTCAAACTGTCTACTCTTTGATCGATTCCTGGGACACCAGTAGTAGTTCCCGAAGGTACATCTGGAGGCTTCCTTTAATCTGTGGACGTTCAGATTTTTGATGAAAGACAGAAATTGCATCGGGAGTGTATATAATGCCCACCATGCGGACTTTTCTCCATTCGAGTAATGTCTCAAACTGTCTACGCTTTGATGGATTCCTGGGACACCTGTAGTGGTTCCCGAAGCACATCTGGAGGCTTCCTGTAATCTATGGACGTTCAGAGTTTTGATGAAATACAGAAATTACATCGGGATTGAATATAATGGGCACCATGCGGACTTTTCTCCATGGGAGTAATGTCTCAAACTGTCTACTCATTGATCGATTCCTGGGACACTAGTAGTAGTTCCCAAAGGTACATCTGGAGGCTTCCTGTAATCTGTGGACGTTCAGAGTTTTGATGAAAGACAGAAATTGCATCGGGATTGAATATAATGGGCACCATGCGGTCTTTTCTGCATGGGAGTAATGTCTCAATCTGTCTACGCTTTGATCGATTCCTGGGACACCAGTAGTAGGTTCCGAAGCACATCTGGAGGCTTCCTGTAATCTATGGACGTTCAGAGTTTTGATGAAATACAGAAATTACATCGGGATTGAGTATAATGGGCACCATGCGGACTTTTCTCCATGGGAGTAATGTCTCAAACTGTCTACTCTTTGATCGATTCCTGGGATACCAGTAGTAGTCCCCGAAGGTACATCTGGAGGCTTCCTGTAATCTGTGGACGTTCAGAGTTTTGATGAAAGACAGAAATTGCATCGGGAGTGAATATAATGCCCACCATGCGGACTTGTCTCCATGGGAGTAATGTCTCAAACTGTCTACTCTTTGATCGATTCCTGGGACACCAGTAGTAGTTCCCGAAGGTACATCTGGAGGCTTCCTGTAATCTGTGGACGTTCAGAGTTTTGATGAAAGACAGAAATTGCATCGGAAGTGAATATAATGCCCACCATGCGGACTTTTCTCCATGGGAGTAATGTCTCAAACTGTCTACGCTTTGATGGATTCCTGGGACACCTGTAGTAGTTCCCGAAGCACATCTGGAGGCTTCCTGTAATCTATGGACGTTCAGAGTTTTGATGAAATACAGAAATTACATCGGGATTGAATATAATGGGCACCATGCGGACTTTTCTCCATGGGAGTAATGTCTCAAACTGTCTACTCTTTGATCGATTCCTGGGACACTAGTAGTAGTTCCCAAAGGTACATCTGGAGGCTTCCTGTAATCTGTGGACGTTCAGAGTTTTGATGAAAGACAGAAATTGCATCGAGATTGAATATAATGGGCACCATGCGGTCTTTTCTGCATGGGAGTAATGTCTCAATCTGTCTACGCTTTGATCGATTCCTGGGACACCATTAGTAGGTTCCGAAGCACATCTGGAGGCTTCCTGTAATCTATGGACGTTCAGAGTTTTGATGAAATACAGAAATTACATCGGGATTGAGTATAATGGGCACCATGCGGACTTTTCTCCATGGGAGTAATGTCTCAAACTGTCTACTCTTTGAACGATTCCTGGGACACCAGTAGTAGTTCCCGAAGGTACATCTGGAGGCTTCCTGTAAAGTGTGGACGTTCAGAGTTTTGATGAAAGAAAGAAATTGCATCGGGAGTGAATATAATGCCCACCATGCGGACTTTTCTCCATGGGAGTAATGTCTCAAACTGTCTACGCTTTGATGGATTCCTGGGACACCTGTAGTAGTTCCCGAAGCACATCTGGAGGCTTCCTGTAATCTGTGGACGTTCAGAGTTTTGATGAAAGACCGAAATTGCATCGGGAGTGAATATAATGCCCACCATGCGGACTTTTCTCCATGGGAGTAATGTCTCAAACTGTCTACGCTTTGATGGATTCCTGGGACACCTGTAGTAGTTCCCGAAGCACATCTGGAGGCTTCCTGTAATCTATGGACGTTCAGAGTTTTGATGAAATACAGAAATTACATCGGGATTGAATATAATGGGCACCATGCGGACTTTTCTCCATGGGAGTAATGTCTCAAACTGTCTACTCTTTGATCGATCCCTGGGACACCAGTAGTAGTTCCCAAAGGTACATCTGGAGGCTTCCTGTAATCTGTGGACGTTCAGAGTTATGATGAAAGACAGAAATTGCATCGGGATTGAATATAATGGGCACCATGCGGTCTTTTCTCCATGGGAGTAATGTCTCAATCTGTCTACGCTTTGATCGATTCCTGGGACACCAGTAGTAGGTTCCGAAGCACATCTGGAGGCTTCCTGTAATCTATGGACGTTCAGAGTTTTGATGAAATACAGAAATTACATCGGGATTGAATATAATGGGCACCATGCGGACTTTTCTCCATGGGAGTAATGTCTCAAACTGTCTACTCTTTGATCGATTCCAGGGACACCAGTAGTAGTTCCCGAAGGTACATCAGGAGGCTTCCTGTAATCTGTGGACGTTCAGAGTTTTGATGAAAGACAGAAATTGCATCGGGATTGAATACAACAGGCACCATGCGGACATTTCTCCATGGGAGTAATGTCTCAAACTGTCTACGCTTTGATCGATTCCTGGGACACCCGTAGTAGTTCCCGAAGCACATCTGGAGGCTTACTGTAATCTATGGACGTTCAGAGTTTTGATGAAAGACAGAAATTGCATCGGGATTGAATACAACAGGCACCATGCGGACATTTCTCCATGGGAGTAATGTCTCAAACTGTCTACTCTTTGATCGATTCCTGGGACACCAGTAGTAGTTCCCGAAGGTACATCTGGAGGCTTCCTGTAATCTGTAGACATTCAGAGTTTTGATGAAAGACATAAATTGCATCGGGATTGAATATAATGGGCACCATGCGGACTTTTCTCCATGGGAGTAATGTCTCAAACTGTCTACGCTTTTATCGATTCCTGGGACACCAGTAGTAGTTTCCGAAGCACATCTGGAGGCTTCTTGTAATCTGTGGACGTTCAGAGTTTTGATGAAAGACAGAAATTGCATCGGGATTGAATATAATGGGCACCATGCGGACTTTTCTCCATGGGAGTAATGTCTCAAACTGTCTTCGCTTTGATCGATTCCTGGGACACCTGTAGTAGTTCCCGAAGCACATCTGGAGGCTTCCTGTAATCTGTGGACGTTCAGAGTTTTGATGAAAGACAGAAATTGCATCGGGATTGAATATAATGGGCACCATGCGGAATTTTCACCATGGGAGTAATGTCTCAAATTGTCTACGCTTTGATAGATTCCTGGGACACCAGTAGTAGTTCCCGAAGCACATCTGGAGGCTTCTTGTAATCTGTGGACGTTCAGAGATTTGATGAAAGACAGAAATTGCATCGGGAGTGAATATAATGGCCACCATGCGGACTTTTCTCCATGGGAGTTATGTCTCAAACTGTCTACGCTTTGATCGATTCCTGGGACACCTGTAGTAGTTCCCGAAGCACATCTGGAGGCTTCCTGTAATCTGTGGACGTTCAGAGTTTTGATGAAAGACAGAAATTGCATCGGGATTGAATATAATGGGCACCATGCGGAATTTTCTCCATGGGAGTAATGTCTCAAACTGTCTACGCTTTGATAGATTCCTGGGACACCTGTAGTAGTTCCCGAAGCACATCTGGAGGCTTCCTGTAATCTGTGGACGTTCAGAGTTTTGATGAAAGACAGAAATTGCATCGGGAGTGAATATAATGCCCACCAGCGGACTTTTCTCCATGGGAGTAATGTCTCAAACTGTCTACGCTTTGATGGATTCCTGGGACACCTGTAGTAGTTCCCGAAGCACATCTGGAGGCTTCCTGTAATCTATGGACGTTCAGAGTTTTGATGAAATACAGAAATTACATCGGGATTGAATATAATGGGCACCATGCGGACTTTTCTCCATGGGAGTAATGTCTCAAACTGTCTACTCTTTGATCGATTCCTGGGACACCAGTAGTAGTTCCCGAAGGTACATCTGGAGGCTTCCTGTAATCTGTGGACGTTCAGAGTTTTGATGAAAGACAGAAATTGCATCGGGAGTGAATATAATGCCCACCATGCGGACTTTTCTCCATGGGAGTAATGTCTCAAACTGTCTACGCTTTGATAGATTCCTGGGACACCTGTAGTAGTTCCCGAAGCACATCTGGAGGCTTCCTGTAATCTGTGGACGTTCAGAGTTTTGATGAAATACAGAAATTACATCGGGATTGAATATAATGGGCACCATGCGGACTTTTCTCCATGGGAGTAATGTCTCAAACTGTCTACTCTTTGATCGATTCCTGCGACACCAGTAGTAGTTCCCGAAGGTACATCTGGAGGCTTCCTGTAATCTGTGGACGTTCAGAGTTTTGATCAAAGACAGAAATTGCATCGGGAGTGAATATAATGCCCACCATGCGGACTTTTCTCCATGGGAGTAATGTCTCAAACTGTCTACGCTTTGATAGATTCCTGGGACACCTAAAGTAGTTCCCGAAGCACATCTGGAGGCTTCCTGTAATCTGTGGACGTTCAGAGTTTTGATGAAATACAGAAATTACATCGGGATTGAATATAATGGGCACCATGCGGACTTTTCTCCATGGGAGTAATGTCTCAAACTGTCTTCGCTTTGATCGATTCCTGGGACACATGTAGTAGTTCCCGAAGAACATCTGGAGGCTTCCTGTAATCTGTGGACGTGCAGAGATTTGATGAAAGACAGAAATTGCATCGGGATTGATTATAATGGGCACCATGCGGAATTTATGGACGTTCAGAGTTTTGATGAAAGACAGAAATTACATCGGGATTGAATATAATGGGCACCATGCGGACTTTTCTCCATGGGAGTAATGTCTCAAACTGTCTACTCTTTGATCGATTCCTGCGACACCAGTAGTAGTTCCCGAAGGTACATCTGGAGGCTTCCTGTAATCTGTGGACGTTCAGAGTTTTGATGAAAGACAGACATTGCATCGGGAGTGAATATAATGCCCACCATGCGGACTTTTCTCCATGGGAGTAATGTCTCAAACTGTCTACGCTTTGATAGATTCCTGGGACACCTGTAGTAGTTCCCGAAGCACATCTGGAGGCTTCCTGTAATCTGTGGACGTTCAGAGTTTTGATGAAATACAGAAATTACATCGGGATTGAATATAATGGGCACCATGCGGACTTTTCTCCATGGGAGTAATGTCTCAAACTGTCTTCGCTTTGATCGATTCCTGGGACACATGTAGTAGTTCCCGAAGCACATCTGGAGGCTTCCTGTAATCTGTGGACGTGCAGAGATTTGATGAAAGACAGAAATTGCATCGGGATTGATTATAATGGGCACCATGCGGAATTTATGGACGTTCAGAGTTTTGATGAAATACAGAAATTACATCGGGATTGAATATAATCTGCACCATGCGGACTTTTCTCCATGGGAGTAATGTCTCAAACTGTCTACTCTTTGATCGATTCCAGGGACAACAGTAGTAGTTCCCGAAGGTACATCTGGAGGCTTCCTGTAATCTGTGGACGTTCAGAGTTTTGATGAAAGACAGAAATTGCATCGGGATTGAATACAACAGGCACCATGCGGACATTTCTCCATGGGAGTAATGTCTCAAACTGTCTACGCTTTGATCGATTCCTGGGACACCCGTAGTAGTTCCCGAAGCACATCTGGAGGCTTACTGTAATCTATGGACGTTCAGAGTTTTGATGAAAGACAGAAATTGCATCGGGATTGAATACAACAGGCACCATGCGGACATTTCTCCATGGGAGTAATGTCTCAAACTGTCTACTCTTTGATCGAATCCTGGGACACCAGTAGTAGTTCCCGAAGGTACATCTGGAGGCTTCCTGTAATCTGTAGATATTCAGAGTTTTGATGAAAGACATAAATTGCATCGGGATAGAATATAATGGGCACCATGCGGACTTTTCTCCATGGGAGTAATGTCTCAAACTGTCTACGCTTTTATCGATTCCTGGGACACCAGTAGTAGTTTCCGAAGCACATCTGGAGGATTCTTGTAATCTGTGGACGTTCAGAGTTTTGATGAAAGACAGAAATTGCATCGGGATTGAATATAATGGGCACCATGCGGACTTTTCTCCATGGGAGTAATGTCTCAAACTGTCTTCGCTTTGATCGATTCCTGGGACACCTGTAGTAGTTCCCGAAGCACATCTGGAGGCTTCCTGTAATCTGTGGACGTTCAGAGTTTTGATGAAAGACAGAAATTGCATCGGGATTGAATATAATGGGCACCATGCGGAATTTTCACCATGGGAGTAATGTCTCAAATTGTCTACGCTTTGATAGATTCCTGGGACACCTGTAGTAGTTCCCGAAGCACATCTGGAGGCTTCCTGTAATCTGTGGACGTTCAGAGTTTTGATGAAAGACAGAAATTGCATCGGGAGTGAATATAATGGCCACCATGCGGACTTTTCTCCATGGGAGTAATGTCTCAAACTGTCTACGCTTTGATCGATTCCAGGGACACCTGTAGTAGTTCCCGAAGCACATCTGGAGGCTTCCTGTAATCTGTGGACGTTCAGAGTTTTGATGAAAGACAGAAATTGCATCGGGATTGAATATAATGGGCACCATGCGGAATTTTCTCCATGGGAGTAATGTCTCAAACTGTCTACGCTTTGATAGATTCCTGGGACACCTGTAGTAGTTCCCGAAGCACATCTGGAGGCTTCCTGTAATCTGTGGACGTTCAGAGTTTTGATGAAAGACAGAAATTGCATCGGGAGTGAATATAATGCCCACCATGCGGACTTTTCTCCATGGGAGTAATGTCTCAAACTGTCTACGCTTTGATGGATTCCTGGGACACCTGTAGTAGTTCCCGAAGCACATCTGGAGGCTTCCTGTAATCTATGGACGTTCAGAGTTTTGATGAAATACAGAAATTACATCGGGATTGAATATAATTGGCACCATGCGGACTTTTCTCCATGGGAGTAATGTCTCAAACTGTGTACTCTTTGATCGATTCCTGGGACACCAGTAGTAGTTCCCAAAGGTAAATCTGGAGGCTTCCTGTAATCTGTGGACGTTCAGAGTTTTGATGAAAGACAGAAATTGCATCGGGATTGAATATAATGGGCACCATGCGGACTTTTCTCCATGGGAGTAATGTCTCAAACTGTCTACGCTTTGATGGATTCCTGGGACACCTGTAGTAGTTCCCGAAGCACATCTGGAGGCTTCCTGTAATCTATGGACGTTCAGAGTTTTGATGAAATACAGAAATTACATCGGGATTGAATATAATGGGCACCATGCGGACTTTTCTCCATGGGAGTAATGTCTCAAACTGTCTACTCTTCGATCGATTCCTGCGACACCAGTAGTAGTTCCCGAAGGTACATCTGGAGGCTTCCTGTAATCTGTGGACGTTCAGAGTTTTGATGAAAGACAGAAATTGCATCGGGAGTGAATATAATGCCCACCATGCGGACTTTTCTCCATGGGATTAATGTCTCAAACTGTCTACGCTTTGATGGATTCCTGGGACACCTGTAGTAGTTCCCGAAGCACATCTGGAGGCTTCCTGTAATCTATGGACGTTCAGAGTTTTGATGAAATACAGAAATTACATCGGGATTGAATATAATTGGCACCATGCGGACTTTTCTCCATGGGAGTAATGTCTCAAACTGTCTACGCTTTGATAGATTCCTGGGACACCTGTAGTAGTTCCCGAAGCACATCTGGAGGCTTCCTGTAATCTGTGGACGTTCAGAGTTTTGATGAAATACAGAACTTACATCGGGATTGAATATAATGGGCACCATGCGGACTTTTCTCCATGGGAGTAATGTCTCAAACTGTCTTCGCTTTGATCGATTCCTGGGACACATGTAGTAGTTCCCGAAGCACATCTGGAGGCTTCCTGTAATCTGTGGACGTGCAGAGATTTGATGAAAGACAGAAATTGCATCGGGATTGATTATAATGGGCACCATGCGGAATTTATGGACGTTCAGAGTTTTGATGAAATACAGAAATTACATCGGGATTGAATATAATGGGCACCATGCGGACTTTTCTCCATGGGAGTAATGTCTCAAACTGTCTACTCTTTGATCGATTCCAGGGACACCAGTAGTAGTTCCCGAAGGTACATCTGGAGGCTTCCTGTAATCTGTGGACGTTCAGAGTTTTGATGAAAGACAGAAATTGCATCGGGATTGAATACAACAGGCACCATGCGGACATTTCTCCATGGGAGTAATGTCTCAAACTGTCTACGCTTTGATCGATTCCTGGGACACCCGTAGTAGTTCCCGAAGCATATCTGGAGGCTTACTGTAATCTATGGACGTTCAGAGTTTTGATGAAAGACAGAAATTGCATCGGGATTGAATACAACAGGCACCATGCGTACATTTCTCCATGGGAGTAATGTCTCAAACTGTCTACTCTTTGATCGATTCCTGGGACACCAGTAGTAGTTCCCGAAGGTACATCTGGAGGCTTCCTGTAATCTGTAGACATTCAGAGTTTTGATGAAAGACATAAATTGCATCGGGATTGAATATAATGGGCACCATGCGGACTTTTCTCCATGGGAGTAGTGTCTCAAACTGTCTACGCTTTTATCGATTCCTGGGACACCAGTAGTAGTTTCCGAAGCACATCTGGAGGCTTCTTGTAATCTGTGGACGTTCAGAGTTTTGATGAAAGACAGAAATTGCATCGGGATTGAATATAATGGGCACCATGCGGACTTTTCTCCATGGGAGTAATGTCTCAAACTGTCTTCGCTTTGATCGATTCCTGGGACACCTGTAGTAGTTCCCGAAGCACATCTGGAGGCTTCCTGTAATCTGTGGACGTTCAGAGTTTTGATGAAAGACAGAAATTGCATCGGGATTGAATATAATGGGCACCATGCGGAATTTTCACCATGGGAGTAATGTCTCAAATTGTCTACGCTTTGATAGATTCCTGGGACACCTGTAGTAGTTCCCGAAGCACATCTGGAGGCTTCCTGTAATCTGTGGACGTTCAGAGTTTTGATGAAAGACAGAAATTGCATCGGGAGTGAATATAATGGCCACCATGCGGACTTTTCTCCATGGGAGTAATGTCTCAAACTGTCTACGCTTTGATCGATTCCTGGGACACCTGTAGTAGTTCCCGAAGCACATCTGGAGGCTTCCTGTAATCTGTGGACGTTCAGAGTTTTGATGAAAGACAGAAATTGCATCGGGATTGAATATAATGGGCACCATGCGGAATTTTCTCCATGGGAGTAATGTCTCAAACTGTCTACGCTTTGATAGATTCCTGGGACACCTGTAGTAGTTCCCGAAGCACATCTGGAGGCTTCCTGTAATCTGTGGACGTTCAGAGTTTTGATGAAAGACAGAAATTGCATCGGGAGTGAATATAATGCCCACCATGCGGACTTTTCTCCATGGGAGTAATGTCTCAAACTGTCTACGCTTTGATGGATTCCTGGGACACCTGTAGTAGTTCCCGAAGCACATCTGGAGGCTTCCTGTAATCTATGGACGTTCAGAGTTTTGATGAAGTACAGAAATTACATCGGGATTGAATATAATGGGCACCATGCGGACTTTTCTCCATGGGAGTAATGTCTCAAACTGTCTACTCTTTGATCGATTCCTGGGACACCAGTAGTAGTTCCCAAAGGTAAATCTGGAGGCTTCCTGTAATCTGTGGACGTTCAGAGTTTTGATGAAAGACAGAAATTGCATCGGGATTGAATATAATGGGCACCATGCGGAATTTTCTCCATGGGAGTAATGTCTCAAACTGTCTACGATTTGATAGATTCCTGGGACACCTGTAGTAGTTCCCGAAGCACATCTGGAGGCTTCCTGTAATCTGTGGACGTTCAGAGTTTTGATGAAAGACAGAAATTGCATCGGGAGTGAATATAATGCCCACCAGCGGACTTTTCTCCATGGGAGTAATGTCTCAAACTGTCTACGCTTTGATGGATTCCTGGGACACCTGTAGTAGTTCCCGAAGCACATCTGGAGGCTTCCTGTAATCTATGGACGTTCAGAGTTTTGATGAAATACAGAAATTACATCGTGATTGAATATAATGGGCACCATGCGGACTTTTCTCCATGGGAGTAATGTCACAAACTGTCTACTCTTTGATCGATTCCTGGGACACCAGTAGTAGTTCCCGAAGGTACATCTGGAGGCTTCCTGTAATCTGTGGACGTTCAGAGTTTTGATGAAAGACAGAAATTGCATCGGGAGTGAATATAATGCCCACCATGCGGACTTTTCTCCATGGGAGTAATGTCTCAAACTGTCTACGCTTTGATAGATTCCTGGGACACCTGTAGTAGTTCCCGAAGCACATCTGGAGGCTTCCTGTAATCTGTGGACGTTCAGAGTTTTGATGAAATACAGAAATTACATCGGGATTGAATATAATGGGCACCATGCGGACTTTTCTCCATGGGAGTAATGTCTCAAACTGTCTACTCTTTGATCGATTCCTGCGACACCAGTAGTAGTTCCCGAAGGTACATCTGGAGGCTTCCTGTAATCTGTGGACGTTCAGAGTTTTGATGAAAGACAGAAATTGCATCGGGAGTGAATATAATGCCCACCATGCGGACTTTTCTCCATGGGAGTAATGTCTCAAACTGTCTACGCTTTGATAGATTCCTGGGACACCTGTAGTAGTTCCCGAAGCACATCTGGAGGCTTCCTGTAATCTGTGGACGTTCAGAGTTTTGATGAAAGACAGAAATTGCATCGGAAGTGAATATAATGCCCACCAGCGGACTTTTCTCCATGGGAGTAATGTCTCAGACTGTCTACGCTTTGATGGATTCCTGGGACACCTGTAGTAGTTCCCGAAGCACATCTGGAGGCTTCCTGTAATCTATGGACGTTCAGAGTTTTGATGAAATACAGAAATTACATCGGGATTGAATATAATGGGCACCATGCGGACTTTTCTCCATGGGAGTAATGTCTCAAACTGTCTACGCTTTGATCGATTCCTGGGACACCAGTAGTAGTTCCCAAAGGTACATCTGGAGGCTTCCTGTAATCTGTGGACGTTCAGAGTTTTGATGAAAGACAGAAATTGCATCGGGATTGAATATAATGGGCACCATGCGGTCTTCTCTCCATGGGAGTAATGTCTCAATCTGTCTACGCTTCGATCGATTCCTGGGACACCAGTAGTAGGTTCCGAAGCACATCTGGAGGCTTCCTGTAATCTATGGACGTTCAGAGTTTTGATGAAATACAGAAATTACATCGGGATTGAATATAATGGGCACCATGCGGACTTTTCTCCATGGGAGTAATGTCTCAAACTGTCTACTCTTTGATCGATTCCTGGGACACCAGTAGTAGTTCCCAAAGGTACATCTGGAGGCTTCCTGTAATCTGTGGACGTTCAGAGTTTTGATGAAAGACAGAAATTGCATCGGGATTGAATATAATGGGCACCATGCGCTCTTTTCTCCATGGGAGTAATGTCTCAATCTGTCTACGCTTTGATCGATTCCTGGGACACCAGTAGTAGGTTCCGAAGCACATCTGGAGGTTCCTGTAATCTATGGACGTTCAGAGTTTTGATGAAATACAGAAATTACATCGGGATTGAATATAATGGGCACCTTCCGGACTTTTCTCCATGGGAGTAATGTCTCAAACTGTCTACTCTTTGATCGATTCCTGGGACACCAGTAGTAGTTCACGAAGGTACATCTGGAGGCTTCCTTTAATCTGTGGACGTTCAGATTTTTGATGAAAGACAGAAATTGCATCGGGAGTGAATATAATGCCCACCATGCGGACTTTTCTCCATGGGAGTAATGTCTCAAACTGTCTACGCTTTGATGGATTCCTGGGACACCTGTAGTGGTTCCCGAAGCACATCTGGAGGCTTCCTGTAATCTATGGACGTTCAGAGTTTTGATGAAATACAGAAATTACATCGGGATTGAATATAATGGGCACCATGCGGACTTTTCTCAATGGGAGTAATGTCTCAAACTGTCTACTCTTTGATCGATTCCTGGGACACCAGTAGTAGTTCCCGAAGGTACATCTGGAGGCATTCTGTAATCTGTGGACGTTCAGAGTTTTGATGAAAGACAGAAATTGCATCGGAAGTGAATATAATGCCCACCATGCGGACTTTTCTCCATGGGAGTAATGTCTCAAACTGTCTACGCTTTGATGGATTCCTGGGACACCTGTAGTAGTTCCCGAAGCACATCTGGAGGCTTCCTGTAATCTGTGGACGTTCAGAGTTTTGATGAAAGACAGAAATTGCATCGGGAGTGAATATAATGCCCACCAGCGGACTTTTCTCCATGGGAGTAATGTCTCAAACTGTCTACGCTTTGATGGATTCCTGGGACACCTGTAGTAGTTCCCGAAGCACATCTGGAGGCTTCCTGTAATCTATGGACGTTCAGAGTTTTGATGAAATACAGAAATTACATCGGGATTGAATATAATGGGCACCATGCGGACTTTTCTCCATGGGAGTAATGTCACAAACTGTCTACTCTTTGATCGATTCCTGGGACACCAGTAGTAGTTCCCGAAGGTACATCTGGAGGCTTCCTGTAATCTGTGGACGTTCAGAGTTTTGATGAAAGACAGAAATTGCATCGGGAGTGAATATAATGCCCACCATGCGGACTTTTCTCCATGGGAGTAATGTCTCAAACTGTCTACTCTTTGATCGATTCCTGGGATACCAGTAGTAGTCCCCGAAGGTACATCTGGAGTCTTCCTGTAATCTGTGGACGTTCAGAGTTTTGACGAAAGACAGAAATTGCATCGGGAGTGAATATAATGCCCACCATGCGGACTTTTCTCCATGGGAGTAATGTCTCAAACTGTCTACTCTTTGATCGATTCCTGGGACACCAGTAGTAGTTCCCGAAGGTACATCTGGGCGCTTCCTGTAATCTGTGGACGTTCAGAGTTTTGATGAAAGACAGAAATTGCATCGGAAGTGAATATAATGCCCACCATGCGGACTTTTCTCCATGGGAGTAATGTCTCAAACTGTCTACGCTTTGATGGATTCCTGGGACACCTGTAGTAGTTCCCGAAGCACATCTGGAGGCTTCCTGTAATCTATGGACGTTCAGAGTTTTGATGAAATACAGAAATTACATCGGGATTGAATATAATGGGCACCATGCGGACTTTTCTCCATGGGAGTAATGTCTCAAACTGTCTACTCTTTGATCGATTCCTGGGACACTAGTAGTAGTTCCCAAAGGTACATCTGGAGGCTTCCTGTAATCTGTGGACGTTCAGAGTTTTGATGAAAGACAGGAATTGCATCGGGATTGAATATAATGGGCACCATGCGGTCTTTTCTGCATGGGAGTAATGTCTCAATCTGTCTACGCTTTGATCGATTCCTGGGACACCAGTAGTAGGTTCCGAAGCACATCTGGAGGCTTCCTGTAATCTATGGACGTTCAGAGTTTTGATGAAATACAGAAATTACATCGGGATTGAGTATAATGGGCACCATGCGGACTTTTCTCCATGGGAGTAATGTCTCAAACTGTCTACTCTTTGATCGATTCCTGGGACACCAGTAGTAGTTCCCGAAGGTACATCTGGAGGCTTCCTGTAATCTGTGGACGTTCAGAGTTTTGATGAAAGACAGAAATTGCATCGGGAGTGAATATAATGCCCACCATGCGGACTTTTCTCCATGGGAGTAATGTCTCAAACTGTCTACGTTTTGATGGATTCCTGGGACACCTGTAGTAGTTCCCGAAGCACATCTGGAGGCTTCCTGTAATCTGTGGACGTTCAGAGTTTTGATGAAAGACCGAAATTGCATCGGGAGTGAATATAATGCCCACCATGCGGACTTTTCTCCATGGGAGTAATGTCTCAAACTGTCTACGCTTTGATGGATTCCTGGGACACCTGTAGTAGTTCCCGAAGCACATCTGGAGGCTTCCTGTAATCTATGGACGTTCAGAGTTTTGATGAAATACAGAAATTACATCGGGATTGAATATAATGGGCACCATGCGGACTTTTCTCCATGGGAGTAATGTCTCAAACTGTCTACTCTTTGATCGATTCCTGGGACACCAGTAGTAGTTCCCAAAGGTACATCTGGAGGCTTCCTGTAATCTGTGGACGTTCAGAGTTTTGATGAAAGACAGAAATTGCATCGGGATTGAATATAATGGGCACCATGCGGTCTTTTCTCTATGGGAGTAATGTCTCAATCTGTCTACGCTTTGATCGATTCCTGGGACACCAGTAGTAGGTTCCGAAGCACATCTGGAGGCTTCCTGTAATCTATGGACGTTCAGAGTTTTGATGAAATACAGAAATTACATCGGGATTGAATATAATGGGCACCATGCGGACTTTTCTCCATGGGAGTAATATCTCAAACTGTCTACTCTTTGATCGATTCCTGGGACACCAGTAGTAGTTCCCGAAGGTACATCTGGAGGCTTCCTGTAATCTGTGGACGTTCAGAGTTTTGATGAAAGACAGAAATTACATCGGGAGTGAATATAATGCCCACCATGCGGAATTTTCTCCATGGGAGTAATGTCTCAAACTGTCTACGCTTTGATAGATTCCTGGGACACCTGTAGTAGTTCCCGAAGCACATCTGGAGGCTTCCTGTAATCTGTGGACGTTCAGAGTTTTGATGAAATACAGAAATTACATCGGGATTGAATATAATGGGCACCATGTGGACTTTTCTCCATGGGAGTAATGTCTCAAACTGTCTACTCTTTGATCGATTCCTGCGACACCAGTAGTAGTTCCCGAAGGTACATCTGGAGGCTTCCTGTAATCTGTGGACGTTCAGAGTTTTGATGAATGACAGAAATTGCATCGGGAGTGAATATAATGCCCACCATGCGGACTTTTCTCCATGGGACTAATGTCTCAAACTGTCTACGCTTTGATAGATTCCTGGGACACCTGTAGTAGTTCCCGAAGCACATCTGGAGGCTTCCTGTAATCTGTGGACGTTCAGAGTTTTGATGAAATACAGAAATTACATCGGGATTGAATATAATGGGCACCATGCGGACTTTTCTCCATGGGAGTATTGTCTCAAACTGTCTACGCTTTTATCGATTCCTGGGAGACCAGTAGTAGTTTCCGAAGCACAGTTGTAGGCTTCCTGTAATCTGTGGACCTTCAAGTGTTGATGACACACAGAAATTGCATCGGGATTGAAAACAACAAGCACCACTCTGATTTTTCTCCATGGTATAATTTCTCAAACTGTCTACGCTTTGATCGATTCCTGGGAGACCAGTAGTAGTTTCGGAAGCACATCTGGAAACATTCTGTAACCTGTGGACCTTCAGGGTGTTGATGAAACGCAGAAATTGCATCGGGATTGGATACAACAGGCACCATGCGGACTTTTCTCCATGGGAGTAATGTCTCAAACTGTCTACGCTTTGATCAATTCGTGGGAGAGCAGTAGTAGTTTTCGAAGCACAGACGGAGGCTTCCTGTAATCTGTGGACCTTCAGAGTGTTGATGATGCACAGAAATTGAATCGGGATTGAATACAACAGGCACCATGTTGACTTTTCTCCTTGGGAGTAATGTCACAAACTGTCTACTCTTTGATCGATACCTGGGAGACCAGTAGTAGTTTCCGAAGCACAGCTGGAGGCTTCCTGTAATCTGTGGACCTTCAGGGTGTTGATGAAATGCCGAAATTGCACCGGGATTGGATATAACAGGCACCATGCGTACTTTTCTCCATGGGAGTAATGTCTCAAACTGTCTACTCTTTGATCGATACCTGGGAGACCAGTAGTAGTTTTCGAAGCACAGCTGGAGGCTTCCTGTAATCTGTGGGCCTTCAAGTGTTGATGATACACAGAAATTGCATCGGGATTGAATACAACAGGCACCATGCTGACTTTTCTTCATGGGAGTAATGTCTCAAACTGTCTACGCTTTGATCGATTCCTGGGAGACCAGTAGTAGTTTCCGAACCACAGCTGGAGGCTTCCTGTAATCTGTGGACCTTCAGAGTGTTGATGATACACAGAAATTGAATCGGGATTGAATTCAACAGGCATCATGTTGTATTTTCTCCATGGGAGTAATGTCTGAAATTGTCTACGCTTTGATCGATTCCTGGGTGACCAGTAGTAGATTTCAAAGCACATGTGGAGGCATTCTGTAATCTGTGGACGTTCAGAGAGTTAATGAAACACAGAAATTGCATCGGGATGGGATACAACAGGCACCATTCTGATTTCTCTCCATGGGATTAATGTCTCAAACTTGTTTACGCTTTGATCGATTCCTGGGAGACCAGTAGCAGTTTCGGAAGCACATCTGGAGACATTCTGCAATCTGTGGACCTTCAGGGTGTTGATGAAACGCAGAAATTGCATCGGGATTGGATACAACTGGCACCATGCGGACTTTTCTCCATGGGAGTAATGGCTCAAACTGTCTACGCTTTGATCGATACAAGGGAGACCAGTAGTAGTTTCCGAAGCACAGCTGTAGGCTTCCTGTAATCTGTGGACATTCAGAGTGTTGATAATGCATAGAAATTGCATCGTGATTGAATACAACAGGCACCATTCTGACTTTTCTCCATGGGAGTAATGTCTCAAACTGTCTACGCTTTGATAGATTCCTGGGACACCTGTAGTAGTTCCCGAAGCACATCTGGAGGCTTCCTGTAATCTGTGAACCTTCAGTGTGCTGATAAAACGCAGAAATTGCATCGGGATTGAATACATAAGGCACCATGCTGACTTTTCTTCATGGGAGTACTGTGTCAAACTGTCTACGCTTTGATCGATTCCTGGGAGACCAGTAATAGTTTCCGAAGCACAGCTGGAGGCTTCCTGTAATCTGTGGACCTTCAGAGTGTTGATGATGCACAGAAATTGAATCGGGTTTGAATACAACAGGCACCATGTTGACTTTTCTCTATGGGAGTAATGTCTCAAACTGTCTACTCTTTGATCGAAACCTTTGAGACCAGTAGTAGTTTCCGAAGCACATCTGGAGGCTTCCTGAAATCTGTGCACCTTTAGAGTGTTGATGAAACACAGAAATTGCATCGGGATTGAATACAATAGGCACCATGCTGACTTTTCTTCATGGGAGTAATGTCTCAAACTGTCTACGCTTTGATCGATTCCTGGGAGACCAGTAGTAGTTTCCGAAGCACATCTGGAGGCTTCCTGTAATCTGTGGACGTTCAGAGTTTTGATGAAAGACAGAAATTGCATCGGGAGTGAATATAATGCCCACCATGCGGACTTTTCTCCATGGGAGTAATGTCACAAACTGTCTACGCTTTGATGGATTCCTGGGACACCTGTAGTAGTTCCCGAAGCACATCTGGAGGCTTCCTGTAATCTGTGAACCTTCAGTGTGTTGATAAAACGCAGAAATTGCATCGGGATTGAATACATAAGGCACCATGCTGACTTTTCTTCATGGGAGTACTGTGTCAAACTGTCTACGCTTTGATCGATTCCTGGGAGACCAGTAATAGTTTCCGAAGCACAGCTGGAGGCTTCCTGTAATCTGTGGACCTTCAGAGTGTTGATGATGCACAGAAATTGAATCGGGTTTGAATACAACAGGCACCATGTTGACTTTTCTCCATGGGAGTAATGTCTCAAACTGTCTACACTTTGATCGATTCCTGGGAGACTAGTAGTAGTTTCCGAAGCACAGCTGGAGGCTTCCTGTAACCTGTATACCTTCAGAGTGTTGATGATGCACAGAAATTGAATCGGGATTGAATACAACAGGCACCATGTTGACTTTTCTCCATGGGAGTAATGGCTCAAACTGTCTACTCTTTGATCGATTCTTGGGAGGCCAGTAGTAGTTTCCGAAGCAAAGCTGGAGGCTTCCTGTAATCTGTGGACCTTCAGAGTGTTGATGAAACGCAGAAATTGCATCGTGATTGAATACAACAGGCACCATTCTGACTTTTCTCCATGGCACTATTGTCTCAAACTGTCTACGCTTTTATCGATTCCTGGAAGACCAGTAGTAGTTTCCGAAGCACAGCGGAGGCTACCTGTAATCTGTGGGACTTCACGTGTTGATGACACACAGAAATTGCATCGGGATTGAATACAACAGGCACCGTTCTAATTTTTCTCCATGGTATAATGTCTCAAACTGTCTACGCTTTGATCGAAACCTGGGAAACCAGTAGTAGTTTCCGAAGCACATCTGGAGGCTTCCTGTAATCTGTGCACCTTCAGTGTGTTGATAAAACGCAGAAATTGCATCGGGATTGAATACATAAGGCACCATGCTGACTTTTCTTCATGGGAGTAATGTCTCAAACTGTCTACGCTTTGATCGATTCCTGGGAGACCAGTAATAGTTTCCGAAGCACAGCTGGAGGCTTCCTGTAATCTGTGAACCTTCAGAGTATTGATTATGCACAGAAATTGAATCGTATTTGAATACAACAGGCACCATGTTGACTTTTCTCCATGGGAGTAATGTCTCAAACTGTCTACTCTTTGATCGATTCCTGGGAGACCAGTAGTATTTTCCGAAGCACAGCTGGAGGCTTCCTGTAACCTGTATACCTTCAGAGTGTTGATGATGCACAGAAATTGAATCGGGATTGAATACAACAGGCACCATGTTGACTTTTCCCATGGGAGTAATGTCTGAAATTGTCTACGCTCTGATCGATTCCTGGGTGACCAGTAGTAGATTCCAAAGCACATGTGGAGGCACTCTGTAATCTGTGGACGTTCAGAGAGTTGATGAAACACAGAAATTGCATCGGGATGGGATACAAGAGGTACCTTGCGGACTTTTCTCTATGGGAGTAATGTCTCAAACTGTCTACTCTTTGATCGAAACCTTTGAGACCAGTAGTAGTTTCCGAAGCACATCTGGAGGCTTCCTGAAATCTGTGCACCTTTAGAGTGTTGATGAAACGCAGAAATTGCATCGGGATTGAATACAATAGGCACCATGCTGACTTTTCTTCATGGGAGTAATGTCTCAAACTGTCTACTCTTTGATCGATTCCTGGGAGACCAGTAGTATTTTCCGAAGCACAGCTGGAGGCTTCCTGTAACCTGTATACCTTCAGAGTGTTGATGATGCACAGAAATTGAATCGGGATTGAATACAACAGGCACCATGTTGACTTTTCCCATGGGAGTAATGTCTGAAATTGTCTACGCTCTGATCGATTCCTGGGTGACCAGTAGTAGATTCCAAACACATGTGGAGGCACTCTGTAATCTGTGGACGTTCAGAGAGTTGATGAAACACAGAAATTGCATCGGGATGGGATACAAGAGGCACCTTGGGGACTTTTCTCTATGGGAGTAATGTCTCAAACTGTCTACTCTTTGATCGAAACCTTTGAGACCAGTAGTAGTTTCCGAAGCACATCTGGAGGCTTCCTGAAATCTGTGCACCTTTAGAGTGTTGATGAAACGCAGAAATTGCATCGGGATTGAATACAATAGGCACCATGCTGACTTTTCTTCATGGGAGTAATGTCTCAAACTGTCTACGCTTTGATCGATTCCTGGGAGACCAGTAGTAGTTTCCGAAGCACATCTGGAGGCTTCCTGTAATCTGTGGACGTTCAGAGTTTTGATGAAAGACAGAAATTGCATCGGGATTGAATATAATGGGCACCATGCGGTCTTTTCTCCATGGGAGTAATGTCTCAATCTGTCTACACTTTGATCGATTCCTGGGACATCAGTGGTAGGTTCCGAAGCACATCTGGAGGCTTCCTGTATTCTATGGACGTTAAGAGTTTTGATGAAATACAGAAATTACATCGGGATTGAATATAATGGGCACCATGCGGACTTTTCTCCATGGGAGTAATGTCTCAAACTGTCTACTCCTTGATCGATTCCTGGGACACCAGTAGTAGTTCCCGAAGGTACATCTGGAGGCTTCCTGTAATCTGTGGACGTTCAGAGTTTTGATGAAAGACAGAAATTGCATCGGGATTGAATATAATGGGCACCATGCGGTCTTTTCTCCATGGGAGTAATGTCTCAATCTGTCTACACTTTGATCGATTCCTGGGACATCAGTGGTAGGTTCCGAAGCACATCTGGAGGCTTCCTGTAATCTATGGACGTTCAGGGTTTTGATGAAATACAGAAATTACATCGGGATTGAATATAATGGGCACCATGCGGACTTTTCTCCATGGGAGTAATGTCTCAAACTGTCTACTCCTTGATCGATTCCTGGGACACCAGTAGTAGTTCCCGAAGGTACATCTGGAGGCTTCCTGTAATCTGTGGACGTTCAGAGTTTTGATGAAAGACAGAAATTGCATCGGGAGTGAATATAATGCCCACCATGCGGACTTTTCTCCATGGGAGTAATGTCTCAAACTGTCTACGCTTTGATGGATTCCTGGGACACCTGTAGTAGTTCCCGAAGCACATCTGGAGGCTTCCTGTAATCTGTGGACGTTCAGAGTTTTGATGAAAGACAGAAATTGCATCGGGATTGAATATAATGGGCACCATGTGGACTTTTCTCAATGAGAGTAATGTCTCAAACTGTCTTCGCTTTGATCGATTCCTGGGACACCTGTAGTAGTTCCCGAAGCACATCTGGAGGCTTCCTGTAATCTGTGGACGTTCAGAGTTTTGATGAAAGACAGAAATTGCATCGGGAGTGAATATAATGCCCAGCACGCGGACTTTTCTCCATGGGAGTAATGTCTCAAACTGTCTACGCTTTGATGGATTCCTGGGACACCTGTAGTAGTTCCCGAAGCACATCTGGAGGCTTCCTGTTATCTATGGACGTTCAGAGTTTTGATGAAATACAGAAATTACATCGGGATTGAATATAATGGGCACCATGCGGACTTTTCTCCATGGGAGTAATGTCTCAAACTGTCTACTCTTTGATCGATTCCTGGGACACCAGTAGTAGTTCCCAAAGGTACATCTGGAGGCTTCCTGTAATCTGTGGACGATCAGAGTTTTGATGAAAGACAGAAATTGCATCGGGATTGAATATAATGGGCACCATGCGGTCTTTCCTCCATGGGAGTAATGTCTCAATCTGTCTACGCTTTGATCGAATCCTGGGACACCAGTAGTAGGTTCCGAAGCACATCTGGAGGCTTCCTGTAATCTATGGACGTTCAGAGTTTTGATAAAAGACAGAAATTGCATCGGGATTGAATACAACAGGCACCATGCGGACATTTCTCCATGGGAGTAATGTCTCAAACTGTCTACTCTTTGATCGATTCCTGGGACACCAGTAGTTGTTCCCGAAGGTACATCTGGAGGCTTCCTGTAATCTGTGCACGTTCAGAGTTTTGATGAAAGACAGAAATTGCATCGGGATTGAATATAATGGGCACCATGCGGACTTTACTCCATGGGAGTAATGTCTCAAACTGTCTACGCTTTGATCGATTCCTGGGACACCAGTAGTAGTTTCCGAAGCACATCTGGAGGCTTCCTGTAATCTGTGGACGTTCAGAGTTTTGATGAAAGACAGAAATTGCATCGGGATTGAATATAATGGAAACCATGCTGACTTTTCTCCATGGGAGTAATGTCTCAAACTGTCTACGCTTTGATCGATTCCTGGGACACCAGTAGTAGTTTCCGAAGCACATCTGGAGGCTTCCTGTAATCTATGGACGTTCAGAGTTTTGATGAAAGACAGAAATAGCATCGGGATTGAATACAACAGGCACCATGCGGACATTTCTCCATGGGAGTAATGTCTCCAACTGCCTACTCTTTGATCGATTGCTGGGACACCAGTAGTAGTTCCCGAAGGTACATCTGGAGGCTTCCTGTAATCTGTGGACGTTCAGAGTTTTGATGAAAGTCAGAAATTGCATCGGGATTGAATACAACAGGCACCTTGCGGACTTTTCTCCATGGGAGTAATGTCTCAAACTGTCTACGCTTTCATCGATTCCTGGGACACCAGTAGTAGTTTCCGAAGCACATCTGGAGGCTTCCTGTAATCTATGGACGTTCAGAGTTTTGATGAAAGACAGAATTTGCATCGGGATTGAATACAACAGGCACCATGCGGACATTTCTCCATGGGAGTAATGTCTCAAACTGTCTACGATTTGATCGATTTCTGGGACACCAGTAGTAGTTTCCGAAGCACAGCTGGAGGCTTCCTGTAATCTGTGAACCTTCAGAGTGTTGATTATGCACAGAAATTGAATCGTATTTGAATACAACAGGCACCATGTTGACTTTTCTCCATGGGAGTAATGTCTCAAACTGTCTACTCTTTGATCGATTCCTGGGAGACCAGTAGTATTTTCCGAAGCACAGCTGGAGGCTTCCTGTAACCTGTATACCTTCAGAGTGTTGATGATGCACAGAAATTGAATCGGGATTGAATACAACAGGCACCATGTTGACTTTTCCCATGGGAGTAATGTCTGAAATTGTCTACGCTCTGATCGATTCCTGGGTGACCAGTAGTAGATTCCAAAGCACATGTGGAGGCACTCTGTAATCTGTGGACGTTCAGAGAGTTGATGAAACACAGAAATTGCATCGGGATGGGATACAAGAGGTACCTTGCGGACTTTTCTCTATGGGAGTAATGTCTCAAACTGTCTACTCTTTGATCGAAACCTTTGAGACCAGTAGTAGTTTCCGAAGCACATCTGGAGGCTTCCTGAAATCTGTGCACCTTTAGAGTGTTGATGAAACGCAGAAATTGCATCGGGATTGAATACAATAGGCACCATGCTGACTTTTCTTCATGGGAGTAATGTCTCAAACTGTCTACTCTTTGATCGATTCCTGGGAGACCAGTAGTATTTTCCGAAGCACAGCTGGAGGCTTCCTGTAACCTGTATACCTTCAGAGTGTTGATGATGCACAGAAATTGAATCGGGATTGAATACAACAGGCACCATGTTGACTTTTCCCATGGGAG
Organism: Schistocerca gregaria; assembly: GCF_023897955.1. NCBI lineage: Eukaryota > Metazoa > Arthropoda > Insecta > Orthoptera > Acrididae > Schistocerca > Schistocerca gregaria. The sequence goes on along the minus strand of NW_026061730.1, from coordinate 3,032,254 downwards.
TAATGTCTGAAATTGTCTACGCTCTGATCGATTCCTGGGTGACCAGTAGTAGATTCCAAACACATGTGGAGGCACTCTGTAATCTGTGGACGTTCAGAGAGTTGATGAAACACAGAAATTGCATCGGGATGGGATACAAGAGGCACCTTGGGGACTTTTCTCTATGGGAGTAATGTCTCAAACTGTCTACTCTTTGATCGAAACCTTTGAGACCAGTAGTAGTTTCCGAAGCACATCTGGAGGCTTCCTGAAATCTGTGCACCTTTAGAGTGTTGATGAAACGCAGAAATTGCATCGGGATTGAATACAATAGGCACCATGCTGACTTTTCTTCATGGGAGTAATGTCTCAAACTGTCTACGCTTTGATCGATTCCTGGGAGACCAGTAGTAGTTTCCGAAGCACATCTGGAGGCTTCCTGTAATCTGTGGACGTTCAGAGTTTTGATGAAAGACAGAAATTGCATCGGGATTGAATATAATGGGCACCATGCGGTCTTTTCTCCATGGGAGTAATGTCTCAATCTGTCTACACTTTGATCGATTCCTGGGACATCAGTGGTAGGTTCCGAAGCACATCTGGAGGCTTCCTGTATTCTATGGACGTTAAGAGTTTTGATGAAATACAGAAATTACATCGGGATTGAATATAATGGGCACCATGCGGACTTTTCTCCATGGGAGTAATGTCTCAAACTGTCTACTCCTTGATCGATTCCTGGGATACCAGTAGTAGTTCCCGAAGGTACATCTGGAGGCTTCCTGTAATCTGTGGACGTTCAGAGTTTTGATGAAAGACAGAAATTGCATCGGGATTGAATATAATGGGCACCATGCGGTCTTTTCTCCATGGGAGTAATGTCTCAATCTGTCTACACTTTGATCGATTCCTGGGACATCAGTGGTAGGTTCCGAAGCACATCTGGAGGCTTCCTGTAATCTATGGACGTTCAGGGTTTTGATGAAATACAGAAATTACATCGGGATTGAATATAATGGGCACCATGCGGACTTTTCTCCATGGGAGTAATGTCTCAAACTGTCTACTCCTTGATCGATTCCTGGGACACCAGTAGTAGTTCCCGAAGGTACATCTGGAGGCTTCCTGTAATCTGTGGACGTTCAGAGTTTTGATGAAAGACAGAAATTGCATCGGGAGTGAATATAATGCCCACCATGCGGACTTTTCTCCATGGGAGTAATGTCTCAAACTGTCTACGCTTTGATGGATTCCTGGGACACCTGTAGTAGTTCCCGAAGCACATCTGGAGGCTTCCTGTAATCTGTGGACGTTCAGAGTTTTGATGAAAGACAGAAATTGCATCGGGATTGAATATAATGGGCACCATGTGGACTTTTCTCAATGAGAGTAATGTCTCAAACTGTCTTCGCTTTGATCGATTCCTGGGACACCTGTAGTAGTTCCCGAAGCACATCTGGAGGCTTCCTGTAATCTGTGGACGTTCAGAGTTTTGATGAAAGACAGAAATTGCATCGGGAGTGAATATAATGCCCAGCACGCGGACTTTTCTCCATGGGAGTAATGTCTCAAACTGTCTACGCTTTGATGGATTCCTGGGACACCTGTAGTAGTTCCCGAAGCACATCTGGAGGCTTCCTGTTATCTATGGACGTTCAGAGTTTTGATGAAATACAGAAATTACATCGGGATTGAATATAATGGGCACCATGCGGACTTTTCTCCATGGGAGTAATGTCTCAAACTGTCTACTCTTTGATCGATTCCTGGGACACCAGTAGTAGTTCCCAAAGGTACATCTGGAGGCTTCCTGTAATCTGTGGACGTTCAGAGTTTTGATGAAAGACAGAAATTGCATCGGGATTGAATATAATGGTCACCATGCGGTCTTTCCTCCATGGGAGTAATGTCTCAATCTGTCTACGCTTTGATCGAATCCTGGGACACCAGTAGTAGGTTCCGAAGCACATCTGGAGGCTTCCTGTAATCTATGGACGTTCAGAGTTTTGATAAAAGACAGAAATTGCATCGGGATTGAATACAACAGGCACCATGCGGACATTTCTCCATGGGAGTAATGTCTCAAACTGTCTACTCTTTGATCGATTCCTGGGACACCAGTAGTTGTTCCCGAAGGTACATCTGGAGGCTTCCTGTAATCTGTGCACGTTCAGAGTTTTGATGAAAGACAGAAATTGCATCGGGATTGAATATAATGGGCACCATGCGGACTTTACTCCATGGGAGTAATGTCTCAAACTGTCTACGCTTTGATCGATTCCTGGGACACCAGTAGTAGTTTCCGAAGCACATCTGGAGGCTTCCTGTAATCTGTGGACGTTCAGAGTTTTGATGAAAGACAGAAATTGCATCGGGATTGAATATAATGGAAACCATGCTGACTTTTCTCCATGGGAGTAATGTCTCAAACTGTCTACGCTTTGATCGATTCCTGGGACACCAGTAGTAGTTTCCGAAGCACATCTGGAGGCTTCCTGTAATCTATGGACGTTCAGAGTTTTGATGAAAGACAGAAATAGCATCGGGATTGAATACAACAGGCACCATGCGGACATTTCTCCATGGGAGTAATGTCTCCAACTGCCTACTCTTTGATCGATTGCTGGGACACCAGTAGTAGTTCCCGAAGGTACATCTGGAGGCTTCCTGTAATCTGTGGACGTTCAGAGTTTTGATGAAAGTCAGAAATTGCATCGGGATTGAATACAACAGGCACCTTGCGGACTTTTCTCCATGGGAGTAATGTCTCAAACTGTCTACGCTTTCATCGATTCCTGGGACACCAGTAGTAGTTTCCGAAGCACATCTGGAGGCTTCCTGTAATCTATGGACGTTCAGATTTTTGATGAAAGACAGAATTTGCATCGGGATTGAATACAACAGGCACCATGCGGACATTTCTCCATGGGAGTAATGTCTCAAACTGTCTACGATTTGATCGATTTCTGGGACACCAGTAGTAGTTTCCGAAGCACAGCTGGAGGCTTCCTGTAATCTGTGAACCTTCAGAGTGTTGATTATGCACAGAAATTGAATCGTATTTGAATACAACAGGCACCATGTTGACTTTTCTCCATGGGAGTAATGTCTCAAACTGTCTACTCTTTGATCGATTCCTGGGAGACCAGTAGTATTTTCCGAAGCACAGCTGGAGGCTTCCTGTAACCTGTATACCTTCAGAGTGTTGATGATGCACAGAAATTGAATCGGGATTGAATACAACAGGCACCATGTTGACTTTTCCCATGGGAGTAATGTCTGAAATTGTCTACGCTCTGATCGATTCCTGGGTGACCAGTAGTAGATTCCAAAGCACATGTGGAGGCACTCTGTAATCTGTGGACGTTCAGAGAGTTGATGAAACACAGAAATTGCATCGGGATGGGATACAAGAGGTACCTTGCGGACTTTTCTCTATGGGAGTAATGTCTCAAACTGTCTACTCTTTGATCGAAACCTTTGAGACCAGTAGTAGTTTCCGAAGCACATCTGGAGGCTTCCTGAAATCTGTGCACCTTTAGAGTGTTGATGAAACGCAGAAATTGCATCGGGATTGAATACAATAGGCACCATGCTGACTTTTCTTCATGGGAGTAATGTCTCAAACTGTCTACTCTTTGATCGATTCCTGGGAGACCAGTAGTATTTTCCGAAGCACAGCTGGAGGCTTCCTGTAACCTGTATACCTTCAGAGTGTTGATGATGCACAGAAATTGAATCGGGATTGAATACAACAGGCACCATGTTGACTTTTCCCATGGGAGTAATGTCTGAAATTGTCTACGCTCTGATCGATTCCTGGGTGACCAGTAGTAGATTCCAAACACATGTGGAGGCACTCTGTAATCTGTGGACGTTCAGAGAGTTGATGAAACACAGAAATTGCATCGGGATGGGATACAAGAGGCACCTTGGGGACTTTTCTCTATGGGAGTAATGTCTCAAACTGTCTACTCTTTGATCGAAACCTTTGAGACCAGTAGTAGTTTCCGAAGCACATCTGGAGGCTTCCTGAAATCTGTGCACCTTTAGAGTGTTGATGAAACGCAGAAATTGCATCGGGATTGAATACAATAGGCACCATGCTGACTTTTCTTCATGGGAGTAATGTCTCAAACTGTCTACGCTTTGATCGATTCCTGGGAGACCAGTAGTAGTTTCCGAAGCACATCTGGAGGCTTCCTGTAATCTGTGGACGTTCAGAGTTTTGATGAAAGACAGAAATTGCATCGGGATTGAATATAATGGGCACCATGCGGTCTTTTCTCCATGGGAGTAATGTCTCAATCTGTCGACACTTTGATCGATTCCTGGGACATCAGTGGTAGGTTCCGAAGCACATCTGGAGGCTTCCTGTATTCTATGAACGTTAAGAGTTTTGATGAAATACAGAAATTACATCGGGATTGAATATAATGGGCACCTTCCGGACTTTTCTCCATGGGAGTAATGTCTCAAACTGTCTACTCCTTGATCGATTCCTGGGACACCAGTAGTAGTTCCCGAAGGTACATCTGGAGGCTTCCTGTAATCTGTGGACGTTCAGAGTTTTGATGAAAGACAGAAATTGCATCGGGATTGAATATAATGGGCACCATGCGGTCTTTTCTCCATGGGAGTAATGTCTCAATCTGTCTACACTTTGATCGATTCCTGGGACATCAGTGGTAGGTTCCGAAGCACATCTGGAGGCTTCCTGTAATCTATGGACGTTCAGAGTTTTGATGAAATACAGAAATTACATTGGGATTGAATATAATGGGCACCATGCGGACTTTTCTCCATGGGAGTAATGTCTCAAACTGTCTACTCCTTGATCGATTCCTGGGACACCAGTAGTAGTTCCCGAAGGTACATCTGGAGGCTTCCTGTAATCTGTGGACGTTCAGAGTTTTGATGAAAGACAGAAATTGCATCGGGAGTGAATATAATGCCCACCATGCGGACTTTTCTCCATGGGAGTAATGTCTCAAACTGTCTACGCTTTGATGGATTCCTGGGAGACCTGTAGTAGTTCCCGAAGCACATCTATAGGCTTCCTGTAATCTGTGGACGTTCAGAGTTTTGATGAAAGACAGAAATTGCATCGGGATTGAATATAATGGGCACCATGTGGACTTTTCTCAATGAGAGTAATGTCTCAAACTGTCTTCGCTTTGATCGATTCCTGGGACACCTGTAGTAGTTCCCGAAGCACATCTGGAGGCTTCCTGTAATCTGTGGACGTTCAGAGTTTTGATGAAAGACAGAAATTGCATCGGGAGTGAATATAATGCCCAGCACGCGGACTTTTCTCCATGGGAGTAATGTCTCAAACTGTCTACGCTTTGATGGATTCCTGGGACACCTGTAGTAGTTCCCGAAGCACATCTGGAGGCTTCCTGTTATCTATGGACGTTCAGAGTTTTGATGAAATACAGAAATTACATCGGGATTGAATATAATGGGCACCATGCGGACTTTTCTCCATGGGAGTAATGTCTCAAACTGTCTACTCTTTGATCGATTCCTGGGACACCAGTAGTAGTTCCCAAAGGTACATCTGGAGGCTTCCTGTAATCTGTGGACGTTCAGAGTTTTGATGAAAGACAGAAATTGCATCGGGATTGAATATAATGGGCACCATGCGGTCTTTCCTCCATGGGAGTAATGTCTCAATCTGTCTACGCTTTGATCGAATCCTGGGACATTAGTAGTAGGTTCCGAAGCACATCTGGAGGCTTCCTGTAATCTATGGACGTTCAGAGTTTTGATAAAAGACAGAAATTGCATCGGGATTGAATACAACAGGCACCATGCGCACATTTCTCCATGGGAGTAATGTCTCAAACTGTCTACTCTTTGATCGATTCCTGGGACACCAGTAGTTGTTCCCGAAGGTACATCTGGAGTCTTCCTGTAATCTGTGCACGTTCAGAGTTTTGATGAAAGACAGAAATTGCATCGGGATTGAATATAATGGGCACCATGCTGACTTTTCTCCATGGGAGTAATGTCTCAAACTGTCTACGCTTTGATCGATTCCTGGGACACCAGTAGTAGTTTCCGAAGCACATCTGGAGGTTTCCTGTAATCTATGGACGCTCAGAATTTTGATGAAAGACAGAAATTGCATCGGGATTGAATATAATGGGCACCATGCGGACTTTACTCCATGGGAGTAATGTCTCAAACTGTCTACGCTTTGATCGATTCCTGGGACACCAGTAGTAGTTTCCGAAGCACATCTGGAGGCTTCCTGTAATCTGTGAACGTTCAGAGTTTTGATGAAAGACAGAAATTGCATCGGGATTGAATATAATGGAAACCATGCTGACTTTTCTCCATGGGAGTAATGTCTCAAACTGTCTACGCTTTCATCGATTCCTGGGACACCAGTAGTAGTTTCCGAAGCACATCTGGAGGCCTCCTGTAATCTATGGACGTTCAGAGTTTTGATGAAAGACAGAATTTGCATCGGGATTGAATACAACAGGCACCATGCGGACATTTCTCCATGGGAGTAATGTCTCAAACTGTCTACGATTTGATCGATTTCTGGGACACCAGTAGTAGTTTCCGAAGCACATCTGGAGGCTTCCTGTAATCTGTGGACGTTCAGAGTTTTGATGAAATACAGAAATTGCATCGGGATTGAATACAACAGGCACAATGCTGACTTTTCTCCATGGGAGTAATGTCTCAAACTGTCTACGCTTTGATCGATTCCTGTTACACCAGTAGTAGTTTCCGAAGCACATCTGGAGGCTTCCTGTAATCTGTGGACGTTCAGAGTTTTGATGAAAGACAGAAATTGCACCGGGATTGAATACAACAGGCACCATGCGGACTTTTCTCCATGGGAGTAATGTCTCAATCTGTCTACGATTTGATCGATTCCTGGGACACCAGTAGTAGTTTCCGAAGCACATCTGGTGGCTTCCTGTAATCTGTGGACGTTCAGAGTTTTGATGAAGGACAGAAATTGCATCGGGATTGAATATAATGGGCACCATGCTGACTTTTCTCCATGGGAGTAATGTCTCAAGCTGTTTACGCTTTGATCGATTCCTGGGACACCAGTAGTAATTCCCGTAGCACTTCTGGAGGCTTCCTGTAATCTGTGGACGTTCAGAGTTTTGATGAAAGAGAGAAATTGCATCGGGTTTGAATACAACAGGCACCATGCTCACTTCTCTCCACGGCATTAATGTCTCAAACTGTCTAGGCTCTGATTGATACCTGGGACACCAGTGGTACTTTCCGAAGCACATCTGGAGGCTTCCTGTAATCTGTGGACGCTCAGAGTTTTGTATGAAAGACAGAAATTGCATCGAGATTGAATACAACAGGCACCATGCGGACTTTTCTCCATGGAAGTAATGTCTCAAACTGTCTGCTCTTTGATCGATTCCTGGGACACCAGTAGTAGTTCCCGAAGGTACATCTGGAGGCTTCCTGTAATCTGTGGACGTTCAGAGTTTTGATGAAAGACAGAAATTGCATCGGGATTGAATACAACAGGCACCATGCGGACATTTCTCCATGGGAGTAATGTCTCAAACTCTCTACGCTTTGATCGATTCCTGGGACACCTGTAGTAGTTCCCGAAGCACATCTGGAGGCTTTCTGTAATCTATGGACGTTCAGAGTTTTGATGAAAGACAGAAATTGCATCTTGATTGAATACAACAGGCACCATGCGGACATTTCTCCATGGGAGTAATGTCTCAAACTGTCTGCTCTTTGATCGATTCCTGGGACACCAGTAGCAGTTCCCGAAGGTACATCTGGAGGCTTCCTGTAATCTGTGGACGTTCAGAGTTTTGATGAAAGACAGAAATTGCATCGGGATTGAATACAACAGGCACCATGCGGACATTTCTCCATGGGAGTAATGTCTCAAACTGTCTACTCTTTGATCGATTCCTGGGACACCAGTAGTAGTCCCGAAGGTACATCTGGAGGCTTCCTGTAATCTGTGGACGTTCAGAGTTTTGATGAAAGACAGAAGTTGCATCGGGATTGAATACAACAGGCACCATGCGGACATTTCTCCGTGGGAGTAATGTCTCAAACTGTCTACTCTTTGATCGATTCCTGGGACACCAGTAGTAGTTCCCAAAGGTACATCTGGAGGCTTCCTGTAATCTGTGGACGTTCAGAGTTTTGATGAAAGACAGAAATTGCATCGGGATTGAATACAACAGGCACCATGCGGACATTTCTCCATGGGAGTAATGTCTCAAACTGTCTACGCTTTGATCGCTTCCTGGGACACCTGTAGTAGTTCCCGAAGCACATCTGGAGGCTTCCTGTAATCTATGGACGTTCAGAGTTTTGATGAAAGACAGAAATTGCATCGGGATTATATACAACAGGCACCATGCGGACATTTCTCCATGGGAGTAATGTCTCAAACTGTCTACTCTTTGATCGATTCCTGGGACACCAGTAGTAGTTCCCGAAGGTACATCTGGAGGCTTCCTGTTATCTGTGGACGTTCGGAGTTTTGATGAAAGACAGAAATTGCATCGGGATTGAATACAACAGGCACCATGCGGACATTTCTCCATGGGAGTAATGTCTCAAACTATCTACTCTTTGATCGATTCCTGGGACACCAGTAGTAGTTCCCGAAGGTACATCTGGAGGCTTCCTGTAATCTGTGGACGTTCAGAGTATTGATGAAAGACAGAAATTGCATCGGGATTGAATACAATAGGCACCATGCGAACATTTCTCCATGGGAGTAATGTCTCAAACTGTCTACTCTTTGATCGATTCCTGGGACACCAGTAGTAGTTCCAGAAGGTACATCTGGAGGCTTCCAGTAATCTGTGGACGTTCAGAGTTTTGATGAAAGACAGAAATTGAATCGGGATTGAATATAATGGGCACCATGCGGACTTTTCTCCATGGGAGTAAAGTCTCAAACTGTCTACGCTTTGATCGATTCCTGGGACACCAGTAGTATTTTCCGAAGCACATCTGGAGGCTTCCTGTAACCTATGGACGTTCAGAGTTTTGATGAAAGACGGAAACTGCATCGGGATTGAATACAACAGGCACCATGCGGACATTTCTCCATGGAAGTAATGTCTCACACTGTCTACTCTTTGATCGATTCCTGGGACACCAGTAGTAGTTCCCGAAGGTACATCTGGAGGCTTCCTGTAATCTGTGGACGTTCAGAGTTTTGATGAAATACAGAAATTGCATCGGGATTGAATACAACAGGCACCATGCGGACATTTCTCCATGGGAGTAATGTCTCAAACTGTCTACTCTTTGATCGATTCCTGGGACACCAGTAGTAATTCCCGAAGGTACATCTGGAGGCTTCCTGTAATCTGTGGACGTTCAGAGTTTTGATGAAAGACAGATATTGCATCGGGATTGAATACAACAGGCACCATGCGGACATTTCTCCATGGGAGTAATGTCCCAAACTATCTACTCTTTGATCGATTCCTGGGACACAAGTAGTAGTTCCCAAAGGTACATCGGGAGGCTTCCTGTAATCTATGGACGTTCAGAGTTTTGATGAAAGACAGAAATTGCATCGGGATTGAATACAACAGGCACCAATGCGGACATTTCTCCATGGGAGTAATGTCTCAAACTGTCTACTCTTTGATCGATTCCTGGGACACCTGTAGTAGTTCCCGAAGCACATCTGGAGGCTTCCTGTAATCTATGGACGTTCAGAGTTTTGATGAAAGACAGAAATTGCATCTTGATTGAATACAACAGGCACCATGCGGACATTTCTCCATGGGAGTAATGTCTCAAACTGTCTGCTCTTTGATCGATTCCTGGGACACCAGTAGCAGTTCCCGAAGGTACATCTGGAGGCTTCCTGTAATCTGTGGACGTTCAGAGTTTTGATGAAAGACAGAAATTGCATCGGGATTGAATACAACAGGCACCATGCGGACATTTCTCCATGGGAGTAATGTCTCAAACTGTCTACTCTTTGATCGATTCCTGGGACACCAGTAGTAGTCCCGAAGGTACATCTGGAGGCTTCCTGTAATCTGTGGACGTTCAGAGTTTTGATGAAAGACAGAAGTTGCATCGGGATTGAATACAACAGGCACCATGCGGACATTTCTCCATGGGAGTAATGTCTCAAACTGTCTACTCTTTGATCGATTCCTGGGACACCAGTAGTAGTTCCCAAAGGTACATCTGGAGGCTTCCTGTAATCTGTGGACGTTCAGAGTTTTGATGAAAGACAGAAATTGCATCGGGATTGAATACAACAGGCACCATGCGGACATTTCTCCATGGGAGTAATGTCTCAAACTGTCTACGCTTTGATCGCTTCCTGGGACACCTGTAGTAGTTCCCGAAGCACATCTGGAGGCTTCCTGTAATCTATGGACGTTCAGAGTTTTGATGAAAGACAGAAATTGCATCGGGATTATATACAACAGGCACCATGCGGACATTTCTCCATGGGAGTAATGTCTCAAACTGTCTACTCTTTGATCGATTCCTGGGACACCAGTAGTAGTTCCCGAAGGTACATCTGGAGGCTTCCTGTTATCTGTGGACGTTCGGAGTTTTGATGAAAGTCAGAAATTGCATCGGGATTGAATACAACAGGCACCATGCGGACATTTCTCCATGGGAATAATGTCTCAAACTATCTACTCTTTGATCGATTCCTGGGACACCAGTAGTAGTTCCCGAAGGTACATCTGGAGGCTTCCTGTAATCTGTGGACGTTCAGAGTATTGATGAAAGACAGAAATTGCATCGGGATTGAATACAACAGGCACCATGCGAACATTTCTCCATGGGAGTAATGTCTCAAACTGTCTACTCTTTGATCGATTCCTGGGACACCAGTAGTAGTTCCAGAAGGTACATCTGGAGGCTTCCAGTAATCTGTGGACGTTCAGAGTTTTGATGAAAGACAGAAATTGAATCGGGATTGAATATAATGGGCACCATGCGGACTTTTCTCCATGGGAGTAAAGTCTCAAACTGTCTACGCTTTGATCGATTCCTGGGACACCAGTAGTATTTTCCGAAGCACATCTGGAGGCTTCCTGTAACCTATGGACGTTCAGAGTTTTGATGAAAGACGGAAACTGCATCGGGATTGAATACAACAGGCACCATGCGGACATTTCTCCATGGGAGTAATGTCTCACACTGTCTACTCTTTGATCGATTCCTGGGACACCAGTAGTAGTTCCCGAAGGTACATCTGGAGGCTTCCTGTAATCTGTGGACGTTCAGAGTTTTGATGAAATACAGAAATTGCATCGGGATTGAATACAACAGGCACCATGCGGACATTTCTCCATGGGAGTAATGTCTCAAACTGTCTACGCTTTAATCGATTCCTGGGACACCTGTAGTAGGTCCCGAAGCACATCTGGAGGCTTCCTGTAATCTATGGACGTTCAGAGTTTTGATGAAAGACAGAAATTGCATCGGGATTGAATACAACAGGCACCATGCGGACATTTATATATGGGAGTAATGTCTCAAACTGTCTACTCTTTGATCGATTCCTGGGACACCAGTAGTAATTCCCGAAGGTACATCTGGAGGCTTCCTGTAATCTGTGGACGTTCAGAGTTTTGATGAAAGACAGATATTGCATCGGGATTCAATACAACAGGCACCATGCGGACATTTCTCCATGGGAGTAATGTCCCAAACTATCTACTCTTTGATCGATTCCTGGGACACAAGTAGTAGTTCCCAAAGGTACATCGGGAGGCTTCCTGTAATCTATGGACGTTCAGAGTTTTGATGAAAGACAGAAATTGCATCGGGATTGAATATAATGGGCAGCATGCGGACTTTTCTCCATGGGAGTAATGTCTCAAACTGTCTACGCTTTGATCGATTCCTGGGGCACCAGTAGTATTTTCCGAAGCACATCTGGAGGCTTCCTGTAACCTATAGACGTTCAGAGTTTTGATGAAAGACAGAAATTGCATCGGGATTGAATACAACAGGCACCATGCGGACATTTCTCCAAGGGAGTAATGTCTCAAACTGTCTACTCTTTGATCGATTCCTGGGACACCAGTAGTAGTTCCCGAAGGTACATCTGGAGGCTTCCTGTAATCTGTGGACGTTCAGAGTTTTGATGAAATACAGAAATTGCATCGGGATTGAATACAACAGGCACCATGCGGACATTTCTCCATGGGAGTAATGTCTCAAACTGTCTACGCTTTAATCGATTCCTGGGACACCTGTAGTAGTTAACGAAGCACATCTGGAGGCTTCCTGTAATCTATGGACGTTCAGAGTTTTGATGAAAGACAGAAATTGCATCGGGATTCAATACAACAGGCACCATGCGGACATTTCTCCATGGGAGTAATGTCTCAAACTGTCTACTCTTTGAACGATTCCTGGGACACCAGTAGTAGTTCCCGAAGGTACATCTGGAGGCTGCCTGTAATCTGTGGACGTTCAGAGTTTTGATGAAAGACAGATATTGCATCGGGATTGAATACAACAGGCACCATGCGGACATTTCTCCATGGGAGTAATGTCCCAAACTATCTACTCTTTGATCGAATCCTGGGACACCAGTAGTAGTTCCCGAAGGTACATCTGGAGGCTTCCTGTAATCTGTGGACGTTCAGAGTTTTGATGAAATACAGATATTGCATCGGGATTGAATACAACAGGCACCATGCGGACATTTCTCCATGGGAGTAATGTCTCAAACTGTCTACGCTTTAATCGATTCCTGGGACACCTGTAGTAGTTCCCGAAGCACATCTGGAGGCTTCCTGTAATCTATGGACGTTCAGAGTTTTGATGAAAGACAGAAATTGCATCGAGATTGAATACAACAGGCACCATGCGGACATTTCTCCATGGGAGTAATGTCTCAAACTGTCTACTCTTTGATCGATTCCTGCGACACCAGTAGTAGTTCCCGAAGGTACATCTGGAGGCTTCCTGTAATCTGTGGACGTTCTGAGTTTTGATGAAAGACAGAAATTGCATCGGGATTGAATATAATGGGCACCATGCGGACTTTTCTCCATGAGAGTAATGTCTCATACTGTCTACTCTTTGATCGATTCCTGGGACACCAGTAGTAGTTCCCGAAGGTACATCTGGATGCTTCCTGTAATCTGTGGACGTTCAGAGTTTTGATGAAATACAGAAATTGCATCGGGATTGAATACAACAGGCACCATGTGGACATTTCTCCATGGGAGTAATGTCTCAAACTGTCTACGCTTTAATCGATTCCTGGGACACCTGTAGTAGTTCCCGAAGCACATCTGGAGGCTTCCTGTAATCTATGGACGTTCAGAGTTTTGATGAAAGACAGAAATTGCATCGGGATTGAATCTAATGGGCACCATGCGGACTTTTCTCCATGGGAGTTATGTCTCAAACTGTCTACGCTTTGATCGATTCCTGGGACACCTGTAGTAGTTTCCGAAGCACATCTGGAGGCTTCCTGTAATCTATGGACGTTCAGAGTTTTGATGAAAGACAGAAATTGCATCGGGATTGAATACAACAGGCACAATGCGGACATTTCTCCATGGGAGTAATGTCTCAAACTGTCTACTCTTTGATCGATTCCTGGGACACCAGTAGTAATTCCCGAAGGTACATCTGGAGGCTTCCTGTAATCTTCGGACGTTCAGAGTTTTGATGAAAGACAGATATTGCATCGGGATTGAATACAACAGGCACCATGCGGACATTTCTCCATGGGGGTAATGTCCCAAACTATCTACTCTTTGATCGATTCCTGGGACACCAGTAGTAGTTCCCAAAGGTACATCGGGAGGCTTCCTGTAATCTGTGGACGTTCAGAGTTTTGATGAAAGACAGAAATTGCATCGGGATTGAATACAACAGGCACCAATGCAGACATTTCTCCATGGGAGTAATGTCTCAAACTGTCTACTCTTTGATCGATTCCTGGGACACCAGTAGAAGTTCCCTAAGGTTCATCTGGAGGCTTCCTGTAATCTCTGGACGTTCAGAGTTTTGATGAAAGACAGAAATTGCATCGGGATTGAATACAACAGGCACCATGCGGACATTTCTCCATGGGAGTAATGTCTCAAACTGTCTACTCTTTGATCGATTCCTGGGACACCAGTAGTAGTTACCCAAGGTACATCTGGAGGCTTCCTGTAATCTGTGGACGTTCTGAGTTTTGATGAAAGACAGAAATTGCATCGGTATTGAAAACAACAGGCACCATGCGGACATTTCTCCATGGGAGTAATGTCTGAAACTGTCTACTCTTTGATCGATTCCTGGGAAACCAGTAGTAGTTCCCGAAGTTACATCTGGAGGCTTCCTGTAATCTGTGGACGTTCTGAGTTTTGATGAAAGACAGAAATTGCATCGGGATTGAATATAATGGGCAGCATGCGGACTTTTCTCCATGGGAGTAATGTCTCAAACTGTCTACGCTTTGATCGATTCCTGGGGCACCAGTAGTATTTTCCGAAGCACATCTGGAGACTTCCTGTAACCTATAGACGTTCAGAGTTTTGATGAAAGACAGAAATTGCATCGGGATTGAATACAACAGGCACCATGCGGACATTTCTCCATGGGAGTAATGTCTCAAACTGTCTACTCTTTGATCGATTCCTGGGACACCAGTAGTAGTTCCCGAAGGTACATCTGGAGGCTTCCTGTAATCTGTGGACGTTCAGAGTTTTGATGAAATACAGAAATTGCATCGGGATTGAATACAACAGGCACCATGCGGACATTTCTCCATGGGAGTAATGTCTCAAACTGTCTACGCTTTAGTCGATTCCTGGGACACCTGTAGTAGTTCCCGAAGCACATCTGGAAGCTTCCTGTAATCTATGGACGTTCAGAGTTTTGATGAAAGACAGAAATTGCATCGGGATTCAATACAACAGGCACCATGCGGACATTTCTCCATGGGAGTAATGTCTCAAACTGTCTACTCTTTGAACGATTCCTGGGACACCAGTAGTAGTTCCCGAAGGTACATCTGGAGGCTTCCTGTAATCTGTGGACGTTCAGAGTTTTGATGAAAGACAGATATTGCATCGGGATTGAATACAACAGGCACCATGCGGACATTTCTCCATGGGAGTAATGTCCCAAACTATCTACTCTTTGATCGATTCCTGGGACACCAGTAGTAGTTCCCGAAGGTACATCTGGAGGCTTCCTGTAATCTGTGGACGTTCAGAGTTTTGATGAAATACAGATATTGCATCGGGATTGAATACAACAGGCACCATGCGGACATTTCTCCATGGGAGTAATGTCTCAAACTGTCTACGCTTTAATCGATTCCTGGGACACCTGTAGTAGTTCCCGAAGCACATCTGGAGGCTTCCTGTAATCTATGGACGTTCAGAGTTTTGATGAAAGACAGAAATTGCATCGAGATTGAATACAACAGGCACCATGCGGACATTTCTCCATGGGAGTAATGTCTCAAACTGTCTACTCTTTGATCGATTCCTGCGACACCAGTAGTAGTTCCCGAAGGTACATCTGGAGGCTTCCTGTAATCTGTGGACGTTCTGAGTTTTGATGAAAGACAGAAATTGCATCGGGATTGAATATAATGGGCACCATGCGGACTTTTCTCCATGAGAGTAATGTCTCATACTGTCTACTCTTTGATCGATTCCTGGGACACCAGTAGTAGTTCCCGAAGGTACATCTGGATGCTTCCTGTAATCTGTGGACGTTCAGAGTTTTGATGAAATACAGAAATTGCATCGGGATTGAATACAACAGGCACCATGTGGACATTTCTCCATGGGAGTAATGTCTCAAACTGTCTACGCTTTAATCGATTCCTGGGACACCTGTAGTAGTTCCCGAAGCACATCTGGAGGCTTCCTGTAATCTATGGACGTTCAGAGTTTTGATGAAAGACAGAAATTGCATCGGGATTGAATACAACAGGCACCATGCGGACATTTCTCCATGGGAGTAATGTCCCAAACTATCTACTCTTTGATCGATTCCTGGGACACAAGTAGTAGTTCCCAAAGGTACATCGGGAGGCTTCCTGTAATCTATGGACGTTCAGAGTTTTGATGAAAGACAGAAATTGCATCGGGATTGAATACAACAGGCACCAATGCGGACATTTCTCCATGGGAGTAATGTCTCAAACTGTCTACTCTTTGATCGATTCCTGGGACACCAGTAGTAGTTCCCCTAAGGTACATCTGGAGGCTTCCTGTAATTTCTGGACGTTCAGAGTTTTGATGAAAGACAGAAATTGCATCGGGATTGAATATAATGGGCAGCATGCGGACTTTTCTCCAGGGGAGTAATGTCTCAAACTGTCTACGCTTTGATCGATTCCTGGGGCACCAGTAGTATTTTCCGAAGCACATCTGGAGGCTTCCTGTAACCTATAGACGTTCAGAGTTTTGATGAAAGACAGAAATTGCATCGGGATTGAATACAACAGGCACCATGCGGACATTTCTCCAAGGGAGTAATGTCTCAAACTGTCTACTCTTTGATCGATTCCTGGGACACCAGTAGTAATTCCCGAAGGTACATCTGGAGGCTTCCTGTAATCTTCGGACGTTCAGAGTTTTGATGAAAGACAGATATTGCATCGGGATTGAATACAACAGGCACCATGCGGACATTTCTCCATGGGGGTAATGTCCCAAACTATCTACTCTTTGATCGATTCCTGGGACACCAGTAGTAGTTCCCAAAGGTACATCGGGAGGCTTCCTGTAATCTGTGGACGTTCAGAGTTTTGATGAAAGACAGAAATTGCATCGGGATTGAATACAACAGGCACCAATGCAGACATTTCTCCATGGGAGTAATGTCTCAAACTGTCTACTCTTTGATCGATTCCTGGGACACCAGTAGTAGTTCCCTAAGGTACATCTGGAGGCTTCCTGTAATCTCTGGACGTTCAGAGTTTTGATGAAAGACAGAAATTGCATCGGGATTGAATACAACAGGCACCATGCGGACATTTCTCCATGGGAGTAATGTCTCAAACTGTCTACTCTTTGATCGATTCCTGGGACACCAGTAGTAGTTACCCAAGGTACATCTGGAGGCTTCCTGTAATCTGTGGACGTTCTGAGTTTTGATGAAAGACAGAAATTGCATCGGTATTGAAAACAACAGGCACCATGCGGACATTTCTCCATGGGAGTAATGTCTGAAACTGTCTACTCTTTGATCGATTCCTGGGAAACCAGTAGTAGTTCCCGAAGTTACATCTGGAGGCTTCCTGTAATCTGTGGACGTTCTGAGTTTTGATGAAAGACAGAAATTGCATCGGGATTGAATATAATGGGCAGCATGCGGACTTTTCTCCATGGGAGTAATGTCTCAAACTGTCTACGCTTTGATCGATTCCTGGGGCACCAGTAGTATTTTCCGAAGCACATCTGGAGACTTCCTGTAACCTATAGACGTTCAGAGTTTTGATGAAAGACAGAAATTGCATCGGGATTGAATACAACAGGCACCATGCGGACATTTCTCCATGGGAGTAATGTCTCAAACTGTCTACTCTTTGATCGATTCCTGGGACACCAGTAGTAGTTCCCGAAGGTACATCTGGAGGCTTCCTGTAATCTGTGGACGTTCAGAGTTTTGATGAAATACAGAAATTGCATCGGGATTGAATACAACAGGCACCATGCGGACATTTCTCCATGGGAGTAATGTCTCAAACTGTCTACGCTTTAGTCGATTCCTGGGACACCTGTAGTAGTTCCCGAAGCACATCTGGAAGCTTCCTGTAATCTATGGACGTTCAGAGTTTTGATGAAAGACAGAAATTGCATCGGGATTCAATACAACAGGCACCATGCGGACATTTCTCCATTGGAGTAATGTCTCAAACTGTCTACTCTTTGAACGATTCCTGGGACACCAGTAGTAGTTCCCGAAGGTACATCTGGAGGCTTCCTGTAATCTGTGGACGTTCAGAGTTTTGATGAAAGACAGATATTGCATCGGGATGGAATACAACAGGCACCATGCGGACATTTCTCCATGGGAGTAATGTCCCAAACTATCTACTCTTTGATCGATTCCTGGGACACCAGTAGTAGTTCCCGAAGGTACATCTGGAGGCTTCCTGTAATCTGTGGACGTTCAGAGTTTTGATGAAATACAGATATTGCATCGGGATTGAATACAACAGGCACCATGCGGACATTTCTCCATGGGAGTAATGTCTCAAACTGTCTACGCTTTAATCGATTCCTGGGACACCTGTAGTAGTTCCCGAAGCACATCTGGAGGCTTCCTGTAATCTATGGACGTTCAGAGTTTTGATGAAAGACAGAAATTGCATCGGGATTGAATACAACAGGCACCATGCGGACATTTCTCCATGGGAGTAATGTGTCAAACTGTCTACTCTTTGATCGATTCCTGCGACACCAGTAGTAGTTACCGAAGGTACACCTGGAGGCTTCCTGTAATCTGTGGACGTTCTGAGTTTTGATGAAAGACAGAAATTGCATCGGGATTGAATATAATAGGCACCATGCGGACTTTTCTCCATGGGAGTAATGTCTCAAACTGTCTACTCTTTGATCGATTCCTGGGACACCAGTAGTAGTTCCCGAAGGTACATCTGGACGCTTCCTGTAATCTGTGGACGTTCAGAGTTTTGATGAAATACAGAAATTGCATCGGGATTGAATACAACAGGCACCATGCGGACATTTCTCCATGGGAGTAATGTCTCAAACTGTCTACTCTTTGATCGATTCCTGGGACACCAGTAGTAATTCCCGAAGGTACATCTGGAGGCTTCCTGTAATCTGTGGACGTTCAGAGTTTTGATGAAAGACAGATATTGCATCGGGATTGAATACAACAGGCACCATGCGGACATTTCTCCATGGGAGTAATGTCCCAAACTATCTACTCTTTGATCGATTCCTGGGACACAAGTAGTAGTTCCCAAAGGTACATCGGTAGGCTTCCTGTAATCTATGGACGTTCAGAGTTTTGATGAAAGACAGAAATTGCATCGGGATTGAATACAACAGGCACCAATGCGGACATTTCTCCATGGGAGTAATGTCTCAAACTGTCTACTCTTTGATCGATTCCTGGGACACCAGTAGTAGTTCCCCTAAGGTACATCTGGAGGCTTCCTGTAATTTCTGGACGTTCAGAGTTTTGATGAAAGACAGAAATGGCATCGGGATTGAATATAATGGGCAGCATGCGGACTTTTCTCCATGGGAGTAATGTCTCAAACTGTCTACGCTTTGATCGATTCCTGGGGCACCAGTAGTATTTTCCGAAGCACATCTGGAGGCTTCCTGTAACCTATAGACGTTCAGAGTTTTGATGAAAGACAGAAATTGCATCGGGATTGAATACAACAGGCACCATGCGGACATTTCTCCAAGGGAGTAATGTCTCAAACTGTCTACTCTTTGATCGATTCCTGGGACACCAGTAGTAGTTCCCGAAGGTACATCTGGAGGCTTCCTGTAATCTGTGGACGTTCAGAGTTTTGATGAAATACAGAAATTGCATCGGGATTGAATACAACAGGCACCATGCGGACATTTCTCCATGGGAGTAATGTCTCAAACTGTCTACGCTTTAATCGATTCCTGGGACACCTGTAGTAGTTCCCGAAGCACATCTGGAGGCTTCCTGTAATCTATGGACGTTCAGAGTTTTGATGAAAGACAGAAATTGCATCGGGATTCAATACAACAGGCACCATGCGGACATTTCTCCATGGGAGTAATGTCTCAAACTGTCTACTCTTTGAACGATTCCTGGGACACCAGTAGTAGTTCCCGAAGGTACATCTGGAGGCTTCCTGTAATCTGTGGACGTTCAGAGTTTTGATGAAAGACAGATATTGCATCGGGATTGAATACAACAGGCACCATGCGGACATTTCTCCATGGGAGTAATGTCCCAAACTATCTACTCTTTGATCGATTCCTGGGACACCAGTAGTAGTTCCCGAAGGTACATCTGGAGGCTTCCTGTAATCTGTGGACGTTCTGAGTTTTGATGAAAGACAGAAATTGCATCGGGATTGAATATAATGGGCACCATGCGGACTTTTCTCCATGGGAGTAATGTCTCAAACTGTCTACTCTTTGATCGATTCCTGGGACACCAGTAGTAGTTCCCGAAGGTACATCTGGATGCTTCCTGTAATCTGTGGACGTTCAGAGTTTTGATGAAATACAGAAATTGCATCGGGATTGAATACAACAGGCACCATGTGGACATTTCTCCATGGGAGTAATGTCTCAAACTGTCTACGCTTTAATCGATTCCTGGGACACCTGTAGTAGTTCCCGAAGCACATCTGGAGGCTTCCTGTAATCTATGGACGTTCAGAGTTTTGATGAAAGACAGAAATTGCATCGGGATTGAATCTAATGGGCACCATGCGGACTTTTCTCCATGGGAGTTATGTCTCAAACTGTCTACGCTTTGATCGATTCCTGGGACACCTGTAGTAGTTTCCGAAGCACATCTGGAGGCTTCCTGTAATCTATGGACGTTCAGAGTTTTGATGAAAGACAGAAATTGCATCGGGATTGAATACAACAGGCACAATGCGGACATTTCTCCATGGGAGTAATGTCTCAAACTGCCAACTCTTTGATCGATTCCTGGGACACCAGTAGTAGTTCCCGAAGGTACATCTGGAGGCTTCCTGTAATCTGTGGACGTTCAGAGTTTTGATGAAAGACAGAAATTGCATCGGGATTGAATACAACAGGCACCATGCGGACATTTATATATGGGAGTAATGTCTCAAACTGTCTACTCTTTGATCGATTCCTGGGACACCAGTAGTAATTCCCGAAGGTACATCTGGAGGCTTCCTGTAATCTTCGGACGTTCAGAGTTTTGATGAAAGACAGATATTGCATCGGGATTGAATACAACAGGCACCATGCGGACATTTCTCCATGGGGGTAATGTCCCAAACTATCTACTCTTTGATCGATTCCTGGGACATCAGTAGTAGTTCCCAAAGGTACATCGGGAGGCTTCCTGTAATCTGTGGACGTTCAGAGTTTTGATGAAAGACAGAAATTGCATCGGGATTGAATACAACAGGCACCAATGCAGACATTTCTCCATGGGAGTAATGTCTGAAACTGTCTACTCTTTGATCGATTCCTGGGACACCAGTAGTAGTTCCCTAAGGTACATCTCGAGGCTTCCTGTAATCTCTGGACGTTCAGAGTTTTGATGAAAGACAGAAATTGCATCGGGATTGAATACAACAGGCACCATGCGGACATATCTCTATGGGAGTAATGTCTCAAACTGTCTACTCTTTGATCGATTCCTGGGACACCAGTAGTAGTTACCCAAGGTACATCTGGAGGCTTCCTGTAATCTGTGGACGTTCTGAGTTTTGATGAAAGACAGAAATTGCATCGGTATTGAAAACAACAGGCACCATGCGGACATTTCTCCATGTGAGTAATGTCTGAAACTGTCTACTCTTTGATCGATTCCTGGGAAACCAGTAGTAGTTCCCGAAGGTACATCTGGAGGCTTCCTGTAATCTGTGGACGTTCTGAGTTTTGATGAAAGACAGAAATTGCATAGGGATTGAATATAATGGGCAGCATGCGGACTTTTCTCCATGGGAGTAATGTCTCAAACTGTCTACGCTTTGATCGATTCCTGGGGCACCAGTAGTATTTTCCGAAGCACATCTGGAGACTTCCTGTAACCTATAGACGTTCAGAGTTTTGATGAAAGACAGAAATTGCATCGGGATTGAATACAACAGGCACCATGCGGACATTTCTCCATGGGAGTAATGTCTCAAACTGTCTACTCTTTGATCGATTCCTGGGACACCAGTAGTAGTTCCCGAAGGTACATCTGGAGGCTTCCTGTAATCTGTGGACGTTCAGAGTTTTGATGAAATACAGAAATTGCATCGGGATTGAATACAACAGGCACCATGCGGACATTTCTCCATGGGAGTAATGTCTCAAACTGTCTACGCTTTAGTCGATTCCTGGGACACCTGTAGTAGTTCCCGAAGCACATCTGGAGGCTTCCTGTAATCTATGGACGTTCAGAGTTTTGATGAAAGACAGAAATTGCATCGGGATTCAATACAACAGGCACCATGCGGACATTTCTCCATGGGAGTAATGTCTCAAACTGTCTACTCTTTGAACAATTCCTGGGACACCAGTAGTAGTTCCCGAAGGTACATCTGGAGGCTTCCTGTAATCTGTGGACGTTCAGAGTTTTGATGAAAGACAGATATTGCATCGGGATTGAATACAACAGGCACCATGCGGACATTTCTCCATGGGAGTAATGTCCCAAACTATCTACTCTTTGATCGATTCCTGGGACACCAGTAGTAGTTCCCGAAGGTACATCTGGAGGCTTCCTGTAATCTGTGGACGTTCAGAGTTTTGATGAAATACAGATATTGCATCGGGATTGAATACAACAGGCACCATGCGGACATTTCTCCATGGGAGTAATGTCTCAAACTGTCTACGCTTTAATCGATTCCTGGGACACCTGTAGTAGTTCGCGAAGCACATCTGGAGGCTTCCTGTAATCTATGGACGTTCAGAGTTTTGATGAAAGACAGAAATTGCATCGGGATTGAATACAACAGGCACCATGCGGACATTTCTCCATGGGAGTAATGTGTCAAACTGTCTACTCTTTGATCGATTCCTGCGACACCAGTAGTAGTTACCGAAGGTACACCTGGAGGCTTCCTGTAATCTGTGGACGTTCTGAGTTTTGATGAAAGACAGAAATTGCATCGGGATTGAATATAATAGGCACCATGCGGACTTTTCTCCATGGGAGTAATGTCTCAAACTGTCTACTCTTTGATCGATTCCTGGGACACCAGTAGTAGTTCCCGAAGGTACATCTGGACGCTTCCTGTAATCTGTGGACGTTCAGAGTTTTGATGAAATACAGAAATTGCATCGGGATTGAATACAACAGGCACCATGCGGACATTTCTCCATGGGAGTAATGTCTCAAACTGTCTACGCTTTAATCGATTCCTGGGACACCTGTAGTAGTTCCCGAAGCACATCTGGAGGCTTCCTGTAATCTATGGACGTTCAGAGATTTGATGAAAGACAGAAATTGCATCGGGATTGAATATAATGGGCACCATGCGGACTTTTCTCCATGGGAGTTATGTCTCAAACTGTCTACGCTTTGATCGATTCCTGGGACACCTGTAGTAGTTTCCGAAGCACATCTGGAGGCTTCCTGTAATCTATGGACGTTCAGAGTTTTGATGAAAGACAGAAATTGCATCGGGATTGAATACAACAGGCACAATGCGGACATTTCTCCATGGGAGTAATGTCTCAAACTGTCTACGCTTTAATCGATTCCTGGGACACCTGTAGTAGTTCCCGAAGCACATCTGGAGGCTTCCTGTAATCTATGGACGTTCAGAGTTTTGATGAAAGACAGAAATTGCATCGGGAGTGAATACAACAGGCACCATGCGGACTTCTCTCCATGGGAGTAATGTCTCAAACTGTCTACGCTTTGATCGATTCCTGGGACACCAGTAGTAGTTCCCGAAGGTACATCTAGAGGCTTCCTGTAATCTGTGGACGTTCAGAGTTTTGATGAAAGACAGTAATTGCATCGGGATTGAATAAAATGGGCACCATGCGGACTTTTCTCCATGGGAGTAATGTCTAAAAACTGTCTACGCTTTGATCGATTCCTGGGACACCTGTAGTAGTTCCCGAAGCACATCTTTAGGCTTCCTGTAATCTGTGGACGTTCAGAGTTTTGATGAAGGACAGAAATTGCATCGGGATTGAATACAACAGGCACCATGCGGACATTTCTCCATAGGAGTACTGTCTCAAACTGTCTACGCTTTGATCGATTCCTGGGACACCAGTAGTAGTTTCCGAAGCACATTTGGAGGCTTCCTGTAATCTGTGGACTTTCAGAGTTTTGATGAAATACAGAAATTGCATTGGGATTGAATACAACAGGCACCATGCTGACTTTTCTCCATGGGAGTAATGTCTCAAACTGTCTACGCTTTGATCGATTCCTGGGACACCAGTAGTAGTTTCCGAAGCACATCTGGAGGCTTCCTGTAATCTGTGGACGTTCAGAGTTTTGATGAAAGACAGAAATTGCATCTGGATTGAATACAACAGGCACCATGCGGACTTTTCTCCATGGGAGTAATGTCTCAAACTGTCTACTCTTTGATCGATTCCTGGGACACCAGTAGTAGTTCCCGAAGGTACATCTGGAGGCTTCCTGTAATCTGTGGACGTTCAGAGTTTTGATGAAAGACAGAAATTGCATCGGGATTGAATACAACAGGCACCATGCGGACATTTCTCCACGGGAGTAATGTCACATACTGTCTACTCTTTGATCGATTCCTGGGACACCAGTAGTAGTTCCCGAAGGTACATCTGGAGGCTTCCTGTAATCTATGGACGTTCAGAGTTTTGATGAAAGACAGAAATTGCATCGGGATTGAATATAATGAGCACCATGCGGACTTTTCTCCATGGGAGTAATGTCTCAAACTGTCTACGCTTTGATCGATTCCTGGGACACCTGTAGTAGTTCCCGAAGCACATCTGGAGGCTTCCTGTAATCTATGGACGTTCAGAGTTTTGATGAAAGACAGAAATTGCATCGGGATTGAATACAACAGGCACCATGCGGACATTTCTCCATGGGAGTAATGTCTCAAACTGTCTACTCTATGACCGATTCCTGGGGCACAAGTAGTAGTTCCGAAGCACATCTGGAAGCTTAATGTTATCTGTGGACGTTCAGAATTTTGATGAAAACCAGAAATTGCATCGGGATTGAATGCAACAGGGTCCATGCTGACTTTCATCCATGGAAGTAATGTCACAAACTATCTTCGCTTTGATCGATTCCTGGGACACCAGTAGTAGTTCCCGAAGGTACATCTGGAGGCTTCCTGTAATCTGTGGACGTTCAGAGTTTTGATGAAAGACAGAAATTGCATCGGGATTGAATACAACTGGCACCATGCGGACATTTCTCCATGGGAGTAATGTCTCAAACTGTCTACTCTTTGATCGATTCCTGGGACACCTGTAGTAGATCCCGAAGGTACATCTGGAGGCTTCCTGTAATCTATGGACGTTCAGAGTTTTGATGAAAGACAGAAATTGCATCGGGATTGAAAACAACAGGCACCATGCTTACATTTCTCCATGGTAGTAATGTCTCAACCTGTCTACGCTTTGATCGATTCCTGGGACACCTGTAGTTATTCCGAAGCACATCTGGAGGCTTCCTGTAATCTATGGACGTTCAGAGTTTTGATGAAAGACAGAAATTGCATCGGGATTGAATACAACAGGCCCCATGCGGACATTTCTCCATGGGAGTAATGTCTCAAACTGTCTACTCTTTGATCAATTCCTGGGACACCAGTAGTAGTTCCCGAAGGTACATCTGGAGGCTTCCTGTAATCTGTGGACGTTCAGAGTTTTGATGAAAGACAGAAATTGCATCGGGATTAAATATAATGGGCAAAATGCGGACTTTTCTCCATGGGAGTAATGTCTCAAACTGTCTACGCTTTTATCGATTCCTGGGACACCAGTAGTAGTTTCCGAAGCACATCTGGAGGCTTCCTGTAACCTATGGACGGTCAGAGTTTTGATGAAAGACAGAAATTGCATCGGGATTGAATACAACAGGCACCATGCGGACATTTCTCCATGGGAGTAATGTCTAAAACTGTCTACTCTTTGATCGATTCCTGGGACACCAGTAGTAGTTCCCGAAGGTACATCTGGACGCTTCCTGTAATCTGTGGACGTTCAGAGTTTTGATGAAATACAGAAATTGCATCGGGATTGAATACAACAGGCACCATGCGGACATTTCTCCATGGGAGTAATGTCTCAAACTGTCTACGCTTTAATAGATTCCTGGGACACCTGTAGTAGTTCCCGAAGCACATCTGGAGGCTTCCTGTAATCTATGGACGTTCAGAGTTTTGATGAAAGACAGAAATTGCATCGGGATTGAATATAATGGGCACCATGCGGACTTTTCTCCATGGGAGTTATGTCTCAAACTGTCTACTCTTTGATCGATTCCTGGGACACCAGTAGTAGTTCCCGAAGGTACATCTGGTGGCTTCCTGTAATCTGTGGACGTTCTGAGTTTTGATGAAAGACAGAAATTGCATCGGGATTGAATATAATGGGCACCATGCGGACATTTCTCCATGGGAGTAATGTCTCAAACTGTCTACGCTTTAGTCGATTCCTGGGACACCTGTAGTAGTTCCCGAAGCACATCTGGAGGCTTCCTGTAATCTATGGACGTTCAGAGTTTTGATGAAAGACAGAAATTGCATCGGGATTCAATACAACAGGCACCATGCGGACATTTCTCCATGGGAGTAATGTCTCAAACTGTCTACTCTTTGAATGATTCCTGGGACACCAGTAGTAGTTCCCGAAGGTACATCTGGAGGCTTCCTGTAATCTGTGGACGTTCAGAGTTTTGATGAAAGACAGATATTGCATCGGGATTGAATACAACCGGCACCATGCGGACATTTCTCCATGGGAGTAATGTCCCAAACTATCTACTCTTTGATCGATTCCTGGGACACCAGTAGTAGTTCCCGAAGGTACATCTGGAGGCTTCCTGTAATCTGTGGACGTTCAGAGTTTTGATGAAATACAGATATTGCATCGGGATTGAATACAACAGGCACCATGCGGACATTTCTCCATGGGAGTAATGTCTCAAACTGTCTACGCTTTAATCGATTCCTGGGAAACCTGTAGTAGTTCCCGAAGCACATCTGGAGGCTTCCTGTAATCTATGGACGTTCTGAGTTTTGATGAAAGACAGAAATTGCATCGGGATTGAATACAACAGGTACCATGCGGACATTTCTCCATGGGAGTAATGTCTCAAACTGTCTACTCTTTGATCGATTCCTGCGACACCAGTAGTAGTTACCGAAGGTACACCTGGAGGCTTCCTGTAATCTGTGGACGTTCTGAGTTTTGATGAAAGACAGAAATTGCATCGGGATTGAATATAATAGGCACCATGCGGTCTTTTCTCCATGGGAGTAATGTCTCAAACTGTCTACTCTTTGATCGATTCCTGGGACACCAGTAGTAGTTCCCGAAGGTACATCTGGACGCTTCCTGTAATCTGTGGACGTTCAGAGTTTTTATGAAATACAGAAATTGCATCGGGATTGAATACAACAGGCACCATGCGGACATTTCTCCATGGGAGTAATGTCTCAAACTGTCTACGCTTTAATCGATTCCTGGGACACCTGTAGTAGTTCCCGAAGCACATCTGGAGGCTTCCTGTAATCTATGGACGTTCAGAGATTTGATGAAAGACAGAAATTGCATCGGGATTGAATATAATGGGCACCATGCGGACTTTTCTCCATGGGAGTTATGTCTCAAACTGTCTACGCTTTGATCGATTCCTGGGACACCTGTAGTAGTTTCCGAAGCACATCTGGAGGCTTCCTGTAATCTATGGACGTTCAGAGTTTTGATGAAAGACAGAAATTGCATCGGGATCGAATACAACAGGCACAATGCGGACATTTCTCCATGGGAGTAATGTCTCAAACTGTCTACGCTTTAATCGATTCCTGGGACACCTGTAGTAGTTCCCGAAGCACATCTGGAGGCTTCCTGTAATCTATGGACGTTCAGAGTTTTGATGAAAGACAGAGATTGCATCGGGATTGAATATAATGGGCACCATGCGGACTTTTCTCCATGGGAGTTATGTCTCAAACTGTCTACGCTTTTATCGATTCCTGGGACACCTGTAGTAGTTTCCGAAGGACATCAGGAGGCTTCCTGTAATCTATGGACGTTCAGAGTTTTGATGAAAGACAGAAATTGCATCGGGATTGAATACAACAGGCACAATGCGGACATTTCTCCATGGGAGTAATGTCTCAAACTGCCTACTCTTTGATCGATTCCTGGGACACCAGTAGTAGTTCCCGAAGGTACATCTGGAGGCTTCCTGTAATCTGTGGACGTTCAGAGTTTTGATGAAAGACAGAAATTGCATCGGGATTGAATACAACAGGCACCATGCGGACTTTTCTCCATGGGAGTAATGTCTCAAACTGTCTACGCTTTGATCGATTCCTGGGACACCAGTAGTAGTTCCCGAAGGTACATCTGGAGGCTTCCTGTAATCTGTGGACGTTCAGAGTTTTGATGAAAGACAGTAATTGCATTGGGATTGAATAAAATGGGCACCATGCGGACTTTTCTCCATGGGAGTAATGTCTCAAACTGTCTACGCTTTGATCGATTCCTGGGACACCTGTAGTAGTTCCCGAAGCACATCTTTAGGCTTCCTGTAATCTGTGGACGTTCAGAGTTTTGATGAAAGACAGAAATTGCATCGGGATTGAATACAACAGGCACCATGCGGACATTTCTCCATGGGAGTACTGTCTCAAACTGTCTACGCTTTGATCGATTCCTGGGACACCAGTAGTAGTTTCCGAAGCACATTTGGAGGCTTCCTGTAATCTGTGGACTTTCAGAGTTTTGATGAAATACAGAAATTGCATTGGGATTGAATACAACAGGCACCATGCTGACTTTTCTCCATGGGAGTAATGTCTCAAACTGTCTACGCTTTGATCGATTCCTGGGACACCAGTAGTAGTTTCCGAAGCACATCTGGAGGCTTCCTGTAATCTGTGGACGTTCAGAGTTTTGATGAAAGACAGAAATTGCATCTGGATTGAATACAACAGGCACCATGCGGACTTTTCTCCATGGGAGTAATGTCTCAAACTGTCTACTCTTTGATCGATTCCTGGGACACCAGTAGTAGTTCCCGAAGGTACATCTGGAGGCTTCCTGTAATCTGTGGACGTTCAGAGTTTTGATGAAAGACAGAAATTGCATCGGGATTGAATACAACAGGCACCATGCGGACATTTCTCCATGGGAGTAATGTCTCATACTGTCTACTCTTTGATCGATTCCTGGGACACCAGTAGTAGTTCCCGAAGGTACATCTGGAGGCTTCCTGTAATCTATGGACGTTCAGAGTTTTGATGAAAGACAGAAATTGCATCGGGATTGAATATAATGAGCACCATGCGGACTTTTCTCCATGGGAGTAATGTCTCAAACTGTCTACGCTTTGATCGATTCCTGGGACACCTGTAGTAGTTCCCGAAGCACATCTGGAGGCTTCCTGTAATCTATGGACGTTCAGAGTTTTGATGAAAGACAGAAATTGCATCGGGATTGAATACAACAGGCACCATGCGGACATTTCTCCATGGGAGTAATGTCTCAAACTGTCTACTCTATGACCGATTCCTGGGGCACAAGTAGTAGTTCCGAAGCACATCTGGAAGCTTAATGTTATCTGTGGACGTTCAGAATTTTGATGAAAGACAGAAATTGCATCGGGATTAAATGCAACAGGGTCCATGCTGACTTTCATCCATGGAAGTATTGTCACAAACTATCTTCGCTTTGATCCATTCCTGGGACACCAGTAGTAGTTCCCGAAGGTACATCTGGAGGCTTCCTGTAATCTGTGGACGTTCAGAGTTTTGATGAAAGACAGAAATTGCATCGGGATTGAATACAACTGGCACCATGCGGACATTTCTCCATGGGAGTAATGTCTCAAACTGTCTACTCTTTGATCGATTCCTGGGACACCTGTAGTAGATCCCGAAGGTACATCTGGAGGCTTCCTGTAATCTATGGACGTTCAGAGTTTTGATGAAAGAGAGAAATTGCATCGGGATTGAAAACAACAGGCACCATGCTTACATTTCTCCATGGTAGTAATGTCTCAACCTGTCTACGATTTGATCGATTCCTGGGACACCTGTAGTAGTTTCCGAAGCACATCTGGAGGCTTCCTGTAATACATGGACGTTCAGAGTTTTGATGAAAGCAGAAATTGCATCGGGATTGAATACAACAGGCCCCATGCGGACATTTCTCCATGGGAGTAATGTCTCAAACTGTATACTCTTTGATCGATTCCTGGGACACCAGTAGTAGTTCCCGAAGGTACATCTGGAGGCTTCCTGTAATCTGTGGACGTTCAGAGTTTTGATGAAAGACAGAAATTGCATCGGGATTAAATATAATGGGCAAAATGCGGACTTTTCTCCATGGGAGTAATGTCTCAAACTGTCTACGCTTTTATCGATTCCTGGGACACCAGTAGTAGTTTCCGAAGCACATCTGGAGGCTTCCTGTAACCTATGGACGTTCAGAGTTTTGATGAAAGACAGAAATTGCATCGGGATTGAATACAACAGGCACCATGCGGACATTTCCCCATGGGAGTAATGTCTAAAACTGTCTACTCTTTGATCGATTCCTGGGACACCAGTAGTAGTTCCCGAAGGTACACCTGGACGCTTCCTGTAATCTGTGGACGTTCAGAGTTTTGATGAAATACAGAAATTGCATCGGGATTGAATACAACAGGCACCATGCGGACATTTCTCCATGGGAGTAATGTCTCAAACTGTCTATGCTTTAATAGATTCCTGGGACACCTGTAGTAGTTCCCGAAGCACATCTGGAGGCTTCCTGTAATCTATGGACGTTCAGAGTTTTGATGAAAGGCAGAAATTGCATCGGGATTGAATATAATGGGCACCATGCGGACTTTTCTCCATGGGAGTTATGTCTCAAACTGTCTACTCTTTGATCGATTCCTGGGACACCAGTAGTAGTTCCCGAAGGTACATCTGGTGGCTTCCTGTAATCTGTGGACGTTCTGAGTTTTGATGAAAGACAGAAATTGCATCGGGATTGAATATAATGGGCAGCATGCGGACTTTTCTCCATGGGAGTAATGTCTCAAACTGTCTACGCTTTGATCGATTCCTGGGGCACCAGTAGTATTTTCCGAAGCACATCTGGAGGCTTCCTGTAACCTATAGACGTTCAGAGTTTTGATGAAAGACAGAAACTGCATCGGGATTGAATACAACAGGCACCATGCGGACATTTCTCCATGGGATTAATGTCTCAAACTGTCTACTCTTTGATCGATTCCTGGGACACCTGTAGTAGTTCCAGAAGGTACATCTGGAGGCTTCCTGTAATCTGTGGACGTTCAGAGTTTTGATGAAATACAGAAATTGCATCGGGATTGAATACAACAGGCACCATGCGGACATTTCTCCATGGGAGTAATGTCTCAAACTGTCTACGCTTTAATCGATTCCTGGGACACCTGTAGTAGTTCCCGAAGCACATCTGGAGGCTTCCTGTAATCTATGGACGTTCAGAGTTTTGATGAAAGACAGAAATTGCATCGGGATTCAATACAACAGGCGCCATGGGACATTTCTCCATGGGAGTAATGTCTCAATCTGTCTACTCTTTGAACGATTCCTGGGACACCAGTAGTAGTTCCCGAAGGTACATCTGGAGGCTTCCTGTAATCTGTGGACGTTCAGAGTTTTGATGAAAGACAGATATTGCATCGGGATTGAATACAACAGGCACCATGCGGACATTTCTCCATGGGAGTAATGTCCCAAACTATCTACTCTTTGATCGATTCCTGGGACACCAGTAGTAGTTCCCGAAGGTACATCTGGAGGCTTCCTGTAGTCTGTGGACGTTCAGAGTTTTGATGAAATACAGATATTGCATCGGGATTGAATACAACAGGCACCATGCGGACATTTCTCCATGGGAGTAATGTCTCAAACTGTCTACGCTTTAATCGATTCCTGGGACACCTGTAGTAGTTCCCGAAGCACATCTGGAGGCTTCCTGTAATCTATGGACGTTCAGAGTTTTGATGAAAGACAGAAATTGCATCGGGATTGAATACAACAGGCACCATGCGGACATTTCTCCATGGGAGTAATGTCTCAAACTGTCTACTCTTTGATCGATTCCTGGGACACCAGTAGTAGTTCCCGAAGGTACATCTGGACGCTTCCTGTAATCTGTGGACGTTCAGAGTTTTGATGAAATACAGACATTGCATCGGGATTGAATACAACAGTCACCATGCGGACATTTCTCCATGGGAGTAATGTCTCAAACTGTCTACGCTTTAATCGATTCCTGGGACACCTGTAGTAGTTCCCGAAGCACATCTGGAGGCATCCTGTAATCTATGGACGTTCAGAGTTTTGATGAAAGACAGAAATTGCATCGGGATTGAATATAATGGGCACCATGCGGACTTTTCTCCATGGGAGTAATGTCTCAAACTGTCTACGCTTTGATCGATTCCTGGGACACCTGTAGTAGTTTCCGAAGCACATCTGGAGGCTTCCTGTAATCTATGGACGTTCAGAGTTTTGATGAAAGACAGAAATTGCATCGGGATTGAATACAACAGGCACAATGCGGACATTTCTCCATGGGAGTAATGTCTCAAACTGCCTACTCTTTGATCGATTCCTCGGACACCAGTAGTAGTTCCCGAAGGTACATCTGGAGGCTTCCTGTAATCTGTGGACGTTCAGAGTTTTGATGAAAGACAGAAATTGCATCGGGATTGAACACAACAGGCACCATGCGGACTTTTCTCCATGGGAGTAATGTCTCAAACTGTCTACGCTTTGATCGATTCCTGGGACACCAGTAGTAGTTCCCGAAGGTACATCTGGAGGCTTCCTGTAATCTGTGGACGTTCAGAGTTTTGATGAAAGACAGAAATTGCATCGGGATTGAATAAAATGGGCACCATGCGGACTTTTCTCCATGGGAGTAATGTCTCAAACTGTCTACGCTTTGATCGATTCCTGGGACACCTGTAGTAGTTCCCGAAGCACATCTTTAGGCTTCCTGTAATCTGTGGACGTTCAGAGTTTTGATGAAAGACAGAAATTGCATCGGGATTGAATACAACAGGCACCATGCGGACATTTCTCCATGGGAGTACTGTCTCAAACTGTCTACGCTTTGATCGATTCCTGGGACACCAGTAGTAGTTTCCGAAGCACATTTGGAGGCTTCCTGTAATCTGTGGACTTTCAGAGTTTTGATGAAATACAGAAATTGCATTGGGATTGAATACAACAGGCACCATGCTGACTCTTCTCCATGGGAGTAATGTCTCAAACTGTCTACGCTTTGATCGATTCCTGGGACACCAGTAGTAGTTTCCGAAGCACATCTGGAGGCTTCCTGTAATCTGTGGACGTTCAGAGTTTTGATGAAAGACAGAAATTGCATCTGGATTGAATACAACAGGCACCATGCGGACTTTTCTCCATGGGAGTAATGTCTCAAACTGTCTACTCCTTGATCGATTCCTGGGACACCAGTAGTAGTTCCCGAAGGTACATCTGGAGGCTTCCTGTAATCTGTGGACGTTCAGAGTTTTGATGAGAGACAGAAATTGCATCGGGATTGAATAAAACAGGCACCATGCGGACATTTCTCCATGGGAGTAATGTCTCATACTGTCTACTCTTTGATCGATTCCTGGGACACCAGTAGTAGTTCCCGAAGGTACATCTGGAGGCTTCCTGTAATCTATGGACGTTCAGAGTTTTGATGAAAGACAGAAATTGCATCGGGATTGAATATAATGGGCACCATGCGGACTTTTCTCCATGGGAGTAATGTCTCAAACTGTCTACGCTTTGATCGATTCCTGGGACACCTGTAGTAGTTCCCGAAGCACATCTGGAGGCTTCCTGTAATCTATGGACGTTCAGAGTTTTGATGAAAGACAGAAATTGCATCGGGATTGAATGAATACAACAGGCACCATGCGGACATTTCTCCATGGGAGTAATGTCTCAAACTGTCTACGATTTGATCGATTCCTGGGACACCTGTAGTAGTTCCCGAAGCACATCTGGAGGCTTCCTGTAATCTATGAACGTTCAGAGTTTTGATAAAAGACGGAAATTGCATCGGGATTGAATGCAACAGGGTCCATGCTGACTTTCATCCATGGAAGTAATGTCACAAACTATCTTCGCTTTGATCGATTCCTGGGACACCAGTAGTAGTTCCCGAAGGTACATCTGGAGGCTTCCTGTAATCTGTGGACGTTCAGAGTTTTGATGAAAGACAGAAATTGCATCGGGATTGAATACAACAGGCACCATGCGGACATTTCTCCGTGGGAGTAATGTCTCAAACTGTCTACTCTTTGATCGATTCCTGGGACACCTGTAGTAGATCCCGAAGGTACATATGGAGGCTTCCTGTAATCTATGGACGTTCAGAGTTTTGATGAAAGACAGAAATTGCATCGGGATTGAAAACAACAGGCACCATGCTTACATTTCTCCATGGGAGTAATGTCTCAAACTTTCTACGCTTTGATCGATTCCTGGGACACCTGTAGTAGTTTCCGAAGCACATCTGGAGGCTTCCTGTAATCTATGGACGTTCAGAGTTTTGATGAAAGACAGAAATTGCATCGGGATTGAATACAAGAGACCCCATGCGGACATTTCTCCATGGGAGTAATGTCTCAAACTGTCTACTCTTTGATCGATTCCTGGGACACCAGTAGTAGTTCCCGAAGGTACATCTGGAGGCTTCCTGTAATCTGTGGACGTTCAGAGTTTTGATGAAAGACAGAAATTGCATCGGGATTGAATATAATGGGCAAAATGCGGACTTTTCTCCATGGGAGTAGTGTCTCAAACTGTCTACGCTTTTATCGATTCCTGGGACACCAGTATTAGTTTCCGAAGCACATCTGGAGGCTTCCTGTAACCTATGGACGTTCAGAGTTTTGATGAAATACAGAAATTGCATCGGGATTGAATACAACAGGCACCATGCGGACATTTCTCCATGGGAGTAATGTCTCAAACTGTCTACTCTTTGATCGATTCCTGGGACACCAGTAGTAGTTCCCGAAGGTACATCTGGACGCTTCCTGTAATCTGTGGACGTTCAGAGTTTTGATGAAATACAGAAATTGCATCGGGATTGAATACAACAGGCACCATGCGGACATTTCTCCATGGGAGTAATGTCTCAAACTGTCTACGCTTTAATAGATTCCTGGGACACCTGTAGTAGTTCCCGAAGCACATCTGGAGGCTTCCTGTAATCTATGGACGTTCAGAGTTTTGATGAAAGACAGAAATTGCATCGGGATTGAATATAATGGGCACCATGCGGACTTTTCTCCATGGGAGTTATGTCTCAAACTGTCTACGTTTTGATCGATTCCTGGGACACCTGTAGTAGTTTCCGAAGCACATCTGGAGGCTTCCTGTAATCTATGGACGTTCAGAGTTTTGATGAAAGACAGAAATTGCATCGGGATTGAATACGACAGTCACCATGCGGACATTTCTCCATGGGAGTACTGTCTCAAACTGTCTACGCTTTGATCGATTCCTGGGACACCAGTAGTAGTTTCTGAAGCACATTTGGAGGCTTCCTGTAATCTGTGGACCTTCAGAGTTTTGATGAAATACAGAAATTGCATTGGGATTGAATACAACAGGCACCATGCGGACATTTCTCCATGGGACTAATGTCTCATACTGTCTACGCTTTGATCGATTCCTGGGACACCAGTAGTAGTTTCCGAAGCACATCTGGAGGCTTCCTGTAATCTGTGGACGTTCAGAGTTTTGATGAAAGACAGAAATTGCATCTGGATTGAATACAACAGGCACCACGCGGACTTTTCTCCATGGGAGTAATGTCTCAAACTGTCTACGCTTTGATCGATTCCTGGGACACCTGTAGTAGTTCCCGAAGCAAATCTGGAGGCTTCCTGTAATCTATGGACGTTCAGAGTTTTGATGAAAGACAGAAATTGCATCGGGATTGATTACAACAGGCACCATGCGGACATTTCTCCATGGGAGTAAGGTCTCAAACTGTCTACTCTATGACCGATTCCTGGGACACCAGTAGTAGTTCCCGAAGGTACATCTGGAGGCTTCCTGTAATCTGTGGACGTTCAGAGTTTTGATGAAAGACAGAAATTGCATCGGGATTGAATACAACAGGCACAATGCGGACATTTCTCCATGGGAGTAATGTCTCAAACTGTCTACTCTTTGATCGATTCCTGGGACACCAGTAGTAGTTCCCGAAGGTACATCTGGAGGCATCCTGTAATCTGTGGACGTTCAGAGTTTTGATGAAAGACAGAAATTGCATCGGGATTGAATACAACAGGCACCATGCGGACATTTCTCCATGGGAGTAATGTCTGAAACTGTCTACTCTTTGATCGATTCCTGGGACACCTGTAGTAGATCCCGAAGGTACATCTGGAGGCTTCCTGTAATCTGTGGACGTTCAGAGTTTTGATGAAAGACAGAAATTGCATCGGGATTGAATACAACTGTCACCATGCGGACATTTCTCCATGGGAGTAATGTCTCATACTGTCTACTCTTTGATCGATTCCTGGGACACCAGTAGTAGTTCCCGAAGGTACATCTGGAGGCTTCCTGTAATCTATGGACGTTCAGAGTTTTGATGAAAGACAGAAATTGCATCGGGATTGAATATAATGGGCACCATGCGGACTTTTCTCCATGGGAGTAATGTCTCAAACTGTCTACGCTTTGATCGATTCCTGGGACACCTGTAGTAGTTCCCGAAGCACATCTGGAGGCTTCCTGTAATGTATGGACGTTCAGAGTTTTGATGAAAGACAGAAATTGCATCGGGATTGAATACAACAGGCACCATGCGGACATTTCTCCATGGGAGTAAGGTCTCAAACTGTCTTCTCTATGTCCGATTCCTGGGACACCAGTAGTAGTTCCCGAAGGTACATCTGGAGGCTTCCTGTAATCTGTGGACGTTCAGAGTTTTGATGAAAGACAGAAATTGCATCGGGATTGAATACAACAGGCACAATGCGGACATTTCTCCATGGGAGTAATGTCTCAAACTGTCTACTCTTTGATCGATTCCTGGGCACCAGTAGTAGTTCCCGAAGGTACATCTGGAGGCATCCTGTAATCTGTGGACGTTCAGAGTTTTGATGAAAGACAGAAATTGCATCGGGATTGAATACAACAGGCACCATGCGGACATTTCTCCATGGGAGTAATGTCTCAAACTGTCTACTGTTTGATCGATTCCTGAGACACCTGTAGTAGATCCCGAAGGTACATCTGGAGGCTTCCTGTAATCTGTGGACGTTCAGAGTTTTGATGAAAGACAGAAATTGCATCGGGATTGAAAACACCAGGCACCATGCGGACATTTCTCCATGGGAGTAATGTCTCAAACTGTCTACGCTTTGATCGATTCCTGGGACACCTGTAGTAGTTCCCGAAGCACATCTGGAGGCTTCCTGTAATCTATGGACGTTCAGAGTTTTGATGAAAGACAGAAATTGCATCGGGATTGAATACAACAGGCACCATGCGGACATTTCTCCATGGGAGTAATGTCTCAAACTGTCTACTCTTTGATCGATTCCTGGGACACCAGTAGTAGTTCCCGAAGGTACATCTGGAGGCTTCCTGTAATCTGTGGACGTTCAGAGTGTTGATGAAAGACAGAAATAGCATCGGGATTGAATACAACAGGCAATATGCGGACATTTCTCCATGGGAGTAATCTCTCAAACTGTCTACTCTTTGATCGATTCCTGGGATACCAGTAGTAGTTCCCGAAGGTACATCTGGAGGCTTCCTGTAATCTGTGGACGTTCAGAGTTTTGATGAAAGACAGAAATTGCATCGGGATTGAATACAACAGGCACCATGCGGACATTTCTCCATGGGAGTAATGTCTCAAACTGCCTACGCTTTAATCGATTCCTGGGACACCTGTAGTAGTTCCCGAAGCACATCTGGAGGCTTCCTGTAATCTATGGACGTTCAGAGTTTTGATGAAAGACAGATATTGCATCGGGATTGAATACAACAGGAACCATGCGGACATTTCTCCATGGGAGTAATGTCTCAAACTGTCTACTCTTTGATCGATTCCTGGGACACCAGTAGTAGTTCCCGAAGGTACATCTGGAGGCTTCCTGTAATCTGTGGACGTTCAGAGTTTTGATGAAAGACAGAAACTGCATCGGGATTGAATACAACAGGCACCATGCGGACATTTCTCCATGGGAGTAATGTCCCAAAATATCTACTCTTTGATCGATTCCTGGGACACCAGTAGTAGTTCCCGAAGGTACATCTGGAGGCTTCCTGTAATCTGTGGACGTTCAGAGTTTTGATGAAATACAGATATTGCATCGGGATTGAATACAACAGGCACCATGCGGATATTTCTCATGGGAGTAATGTCTCAAACTGTCTACGCTTTAATCGACTCCTGGGACACCTGTAGTAGTTCCCGAAGCACATCTGTAGGCTTCCTGTAATCTATGGACGTTCAGAGTTTTGATGAAAGACAGAAATTGCATCGGGATTGAATACAACAGGCACCATGCAGACATGTCTCCATGGGAGTAATGTCTCAAACTGTCTACTCTTTGATCGATTCCTGGGACTCCTGTAGTAGTTCCCGAAGGTACATCTGGAGGCTTCCTGTAACCTATGGACGTTCAGAGTTTTGATGAAAGAAGGAAATTGCATCGGGATTGAATACAACAGGCACCATGCGGACATTTCTCCATGGGAGTAATATCTCAAACTGTCTACGCTTTGATCGATTCCTGGGACACCAGTAGTAGTTTCCGAAGCACATCTGGAGGCTTCCTGTAACCTATGGACGTTCAGAGTTTTGATGAAAGACAGAAATTGCATCGGGATTGAATACAACAGGCACCATGCGGACTTTTCTCCTTGGGAGTAATGTCGCAAACTGTCTACGCTTTGATCGATTCCTGGGACACCTCTAGTAGTTTCCGAAGTACATCTGGAGGCTTCCTGTAATCTATGGACGTTCAGAGTTTTGATGAAAGACAGAAATTGCATCGGGAGTGAATACAACAGGCACCATGCGGACATTTCTCCATGGGAGTAATGTCTCAAACTGCCTACTCTTTGATCGATTCCTGGGACACCAGTAGTAGTTCCCAAAGGTACATCTGGAGGCTTCCTGTAATCTGTGGACGTTCAGAGTTTTGATGAAAGACAGAAATTGCATCGGGATTGAATACAACAGGCACCATGCGGACTTTTCTCCATGGGAGTAATGTCTCAAACAGTCTACGCTTTGATCGATTCCTGGGACCACAGTAGTAGTTCCCGAAGGTACATCTGGAGGCTTCCTGTAATCTGTGGACGTTCAGAGTTTTGATGAAAGACAAAAATCGCTTCGGGATTGAATAAAATGGGCACCATGCGGACTTTTCTCCATGGGAGTAATGTCTCAAACTGTCTACGCTTTGATCGATTCCTGGGACACCAGTAGTAGTTTCCGAAGCACATCTGGATTCTTCCTGTAATGTATGGACGTTCAGAGTTTTGATGAAAGACAGAAATTGCATCGGGATTGAATACAACAGGCACCATGCTGACTTTTCTCCATGGGAGTAATGTCTCAAACTGTCTACGCTATGATCGATTCCTGGGACACCAGTAGTAGTTTCCGAAGCACATCTGGAGGCTTCCTGTAATCTGTGGACGTTCAGAGTTTTGATGAAAGACAGAAATTGCATCGGGATTGAATACAACAGGCACCATGCGGACATTTCTCCATGGGAGTAATGTCTCAAACTGTCTACTCTTTGATCGATTCCTGGGACACCAGTAGTAGTTCCCTAAGGTACATCTGGAGGCTTCCTGTAATCTGTGGACGTTCAGAGTTTTGATGAAAGACAGAAATTGCATCGGGATGGAATATAATGGGCACCTTGCTGACTTTTCTCCATGGGAGTAATGTCTCAAACTGTCTACGCTTTGATCGATTCCTGGGACACCAGTAGTAGTTTGCGAAGCAAATCTGGAGGCTTCCTGTAATCTGTGGACGTTCAGAGTTTTGATGAAAGACAGAAATTGCATCGGGATTGAATGTATTGGGCACCATGCGGACTTTCCTCCATGGGAGTAATGTCTCAAACTGTCTACGCTTTGATCGATTCCTGGGACACCAGCAGTAGTTTCCGAAGGTACATCTGGAGGCTTCCTGTAATCTGTGGACGTTCAGAGTTTCGATGAAAGACAGAAATTGCATCGGGATTGAATATAATGGGCACCATGCTGACTTTTCTCCATGGGAGTAATGTCTCAAGCTGTCTACGCTTTGATCGATTCCTGGGACACCAGTAGTAGATCCCGAAGGTACATCTGGAGGCTTCCTGTAATCTGTGGACGTTCAGAGTTTTGATGAAAGACAGAAATTGCATCGGGTTTGAATACAACAGGCACCATGCTGACTTCTCTCCATGGGATTAATGTCTCAAACAGTCTAGGCTTTGATTGATTCCTGGGACACCAGTGGTAGTTTCCGAAGCAAATCTGTAGGCTTCCTGTAATCTGTGGACGCTCAGAGTTTTGTATGAAAGACAGATATTGCATCGAGATTGAATACAACAGGCACCACGCGGACTTTTCTCCATGGAAGTAATGTCTCAAACTGTCTACGCTTTGATCGATTCCTAGGACACCAGTAGTAGTTTTAGAAGGTACATCTGGAGGCTTCCTGTAATCTGTGGACGTTCAGAGTTTTGATGAAAGATAGAAATTGCATCGGGATTGAATACAACAGACACCATACGGACTTTTCTCCATGGGAGTAATGTCTCAAACTGTCTACGCTTTGATCGATTCCTGAGACACCAGTAGTAGTTTCCGAAGCACATCTGGAGTATTCCTGTAATCTATGGACGTTCAGAGTTTTGATGAAAGACAGAAATTGCATCGGGATTGAATACAACAGGCACCATGCGGACATCTCTCCATGGGAGTAATGTCTCAAACTGTCTACTCTTTGATCGATTCCTGGGACACCAGTAGTAGTTCCCGAAGGTACATCTGGAGGCTTCCTGTAATCTGTGGACGTTCAGAGTTTTGATGAAAGACAGAAATTGCATCGGGATTGAATATAATGTGCACCATGCGGACTTTTCTCCATGTGAGTAATGTCTCAAACTGTCTACGCTTTGATCGATTCCTGGGACACCAGTAGTAGTTTCCGAAGCACATCTGGTGGCTTCCTGTAATCTATGGACGTTCAGAGTTTTGATGAAAGACAGAAATTGCATCGCGATTGAATACAACAGGCACCATGCGGACATTTCTCCATGGGAGTAATGTCTCAAACTGTCTACGCTTTGATCGATTCCTGGGACCCAACTAGTAGTTTCCGAAGCACATCTGGAGGCTTCCTGTAATCTATGGACGTGCAGAGTTTTGATGAAAGACAGAAATTGCATCGGGATTGAATACAACAGGCACCATGCGGACATTTCTCCATGGGAGTAATGTCTCAAACTGCCTACTCTTTGATCGATTCCTGGGACACCAGTAGTAGTTCCCAAAGGTACATCTGGAGGCTTCCTGTAATCTGTGGACGTTCAGAGTTTTGATGAAAGACAGAAATTGCATCGGGATTCAATACAACAGGCACCATGCGGACTTTTCTCCATGGGAGTAATGTCTCAAACAGTCTACGCTTTGATCGATTCCTGGGACCACAGTAGTAGTTCCCGAAGGTACATCTGGAGGCTTCCTGTAATCTGTGGACGTTCAGAGTTTTGATGAAAGACAAAAATCGCTTCGGGATTGAATAAAATGGGCACCATGCGGTCTTTTCTCCATGGGAGTAATGTCTCAAACTGTCTACGCTTTGATCGATTCCTGGGACACCAGTAGTAGTTTCCGAAGCACATCTGGATTCTTCCTGTAATGTATGGACGTTCAGAGTTCTGATGAAAGACAGAAATTGCATCGGGATTGAATACAACAGGCACCATGCTGACTTTTCTCCATGGGAGTAATGTCTCAAACTGTCTACGCTATGATCGATTCCTGGGACACCAGTAGTAGTTTCCGAAGCACATCTGGAGGCTGCCTGTAATCTGTGGACGTTCAGAGTTTTGATGAAAGACAGAAATTGCATCGGGGTTGAATACAACAGGCACCATGCGGACATTTCTCCATGGGAGTAATGTCTCAAACTGTCTACTCTTTGATCGATTCCTGGGACACCAGTAGTAGTTCCCTAAGGTACATCTGGAGGCTTCCTGTAATCTGTGGACGTTCAGAGTTTTGATGAAAGACAGAAATTGCATCGCGATTGAATACAACAGGCACCATGCGGACATTTCTCCATGGGAGTAATGTCTCAAACTGTCTACGCTTTGATCGATTCCTGGGACACCTGTAGTAGTTCCCGAAGCACATCTGGAGGCTTCCTGAAATCTGTGGACGTTCAGAGTTTTGATGAAAGACAGAAATTGCATCGGGAGGAATATAATGGGCACCTTGCTGACTTTTCTCCATGGGAGTAATGTCTCAAACTGTCTACGCTTTGATCGATTCCTGGGACACCAGTAGTAGTTTGCGAAGCAAATCTGGAGGCTTCCTGTAATCTGTGGACGTTCAGAGTTTTGATGAAAGACAGAAATTGCATCGGGATTGAATGTATTGGGCACCATGCGGACTTTCCTCCATGGGAGTAATGTCTCAAACTGTCTACGCTTTGATCGATTCCTGGGACACCAGTAGTAGTTTCCGAAGGTACATCTGGAGGCTTCCTGTAATCTGTGGACGTTCAGAGTTTTGGTGAAAGACAGAAATTGCATCGGGATTGAATATAATGGGCACCATGCTGACTTTTCTCCATGGGAGTAATGTCTCAAGCTGTCTACGCTTTGATCGACTCCTGGGACACCAGTAGTAGATCCCGAAGGTACATCTGGAGGCTTCCTGTTATCTGTGGACGTTCAGAGTTTTGATGAAAGACAGAAATTGCATCGGGTTTGAATACAACAGGCACCATGCTGACTTCTCTCCATGGGATTAATGTCTCAAACTGTCTAGGCTTTGATTGATTCCTGGGACACCAGTGGTAGTTTCCGAAGCAAATCTGTGGGCTTCCTGTAATCTGTGGACGCTCAGAG
Organism: Schistocerca gregaria; assembly: GCF_023897955.1. Classification (NCBI taxonomy): domain Eukaryota; kingdom Metazoa; phylum Arthropoda; class Insecta; order Orthoptera; family Acrididae; genus Schistocerca; species Schistocerca gregaria. The sequence goes on along the minus strand of NW_026061730.1, from coordinate 2,989,273 downwards.
TTTTGTATGAAAGACAAAAATTGCATCGGGATTGAATACAACAGGCACCATGCGGACTTTTCTCCATGGGAGTAATGTCTCAAACTGTCTACGCTGTGATCGATTCCTGGGACACCAGTAGTAGTTCCCGAAGGTACATCTGGAGGCTTCCTGTAATCTGTGGACGTTCAGAGTTTTGATGAAAGACAGAAATTGCATCGGGATTGAATACAACAGGCACCATGCGGACATTTCTCCATGGGAGTAATGTCTCAAACTGTCTACGCTTTGATCGATCCCTGGGACACCAGTAGTAGTTAACTAAGGTACATCTGGGGGCTTCCTGTAATATGTGGACGTTCAGAGTTTTGATGAAAGACAGAAATTGCATTGGGATTGAATACAACAGGCACCATGCGGACATTTCTCCATGGGAGTAATGTCTCAAACTGTCTACTCTTTGATCGATTCCTGGGACACCAGTAATAGTTCCCGAAGGTACATCTGGAGGCTTCCTGTAATCTGTGGACGTTCAGAGTTTTGATGAAAGACAGAAATTGCTTCGGGATTGAATACAACAGGCACCATGCGGACATTTCTCCATATGAGTAATGTCTCAAACTGTCTACTCTTTGATCGATTCCTGGGACACCAGTAGTAGTTCCTGAAGGTACATCTGGAGGCTTCCTGTAATCTGTGGACGTTATGAGTTTTGATGAAAGACAGAAATTGCATCGGGATTGAATACAACAGGCACCATGCGGACATTTCTCCATGGGAGTAATGTCTCAAACTGTCTACTCTTTGATCGATTCCTGGGACACCAGTAGTAGTTCCCGAAGGTACATCTGGAGGATTCCTGTAATCTGTGGACGTTCAGAGTTTTGATGAAAGACAGAAATTGCATCGGGATTGAATACAACAGGCACCATGCGGACTTTTCTCCATGGGAGTAATGTCTCAAACTGTCTACGCTGTGATCGATTCCTGGGCCACCAGTAGTAGTTCCCGAAGGTACATCTGGAGGCTTCCTGTAATCTGTGGACGTTCAGAGTTTTGATGAAAGACAGAAATTTCATCGGGATTGAATACAACAGGCACCATGCGGACATTTCTCCATGGGAGTAATGTCTCAAACTGTCTACGCTTTGATCGATTCCTGGGACACCTGTAGTAGTTCCCGAAGCACATCTGGAGGCTTCCTGTAATCTGTGGACGTTCAGAGTTTTGATGAAAGACAGAAATTGCATCGGGATTGAATATAGTGTGCACCTTGCGGACTTTTCTCCATGGGAGTAATGTCTCAAACTGTCTACGCTTTGATCGATCCCTGGGACACCAGTAGTAGTTTCCGAAGGTACATCTGGAGGCTTCCTGTAATCTGTGGACGTTCAGAGTTTTGATGAAAGACATAAATTGCATCGGGATTGAATACAACACACACCATGCGGACATTTCTCCATGGGAGTAATGTCTCAAACTGTCTACTCTTTGATCGATTCGTGGGACACCAATAGTAGTTCCCGAAGGTACATCTGGAGGCTTCCTGTAATCTGTGGACGTTCAGAGTTTTGATGAAAGACAGAAATTGCATCGGGTTTGAATACAACAGGCACCATGCTGACTTCTCTCCATGGGATTAATGTCTCAAACTGTCTAGGCTTTGATTGATTCCTGGGACACCAGTGGTAGTTTCCGAAGCACATCTGGAGGCTTCCTGTAATCTGAGGACGCTCAGAGTTTTGTATGAAAGACAGAAATTGCATCGAGATTGAATGCAACAGGCACCATGCGGACTTTTCTCCATGGAAGTAATGTCTCAATCTGTCTACGCTTTGATCGATTCCTGGGACACCAGTAGTTGTTTCAAAACCACATCTGGACGCTTCCTGTAATCTGTGTACGTTCAGAGTTTTGATGATAGACAGAAATTGCATCGGGATTGAATACAACAGGCACCATGCGGACTTTTCTCCATGGGAGTAATGTCTCAAACTGTCTACGCTTTGATCGATTCCTGGGACAACAGTAGTAGTTGTACGAATCACATCTGCAGGCTTCCTGTAATCTGTAGACGTTCAGAGTTTTGATGAAAGACAGAAATTGCATCGGGATTGAATACAACAGGCACCATGCCGACTTTTCTCCATGGGAGTAATGTCTCAAACTGTCTGCGATTTGATCGATTCCTGGGATACCAGTAGTACTTTCCGAAGCACATCTGGAGTCTTCCTGAAATCTGTGGACGTTCAGAGTTTTGAAGATAGACAGAAATTTAATCTGGATTGAATATAATGGGTACCATGCGGACTTTCTCCATGGGAGTAATGTCTCAAACTTTCTACGCTTTGATCGATTCCTGGGGCACAAGTAGTAGTTCCAAAGCACATCTGGAAGCTTAATGTTATCTGTGGACGTTCAGAATTTTGATGAAAGACAGAAATTGCATCGGGATTGAATACAACAGGGTCCATGCTGACTTTCCTCCATGGAAATAATGTCACAAACTATCTTCGCTTTGATCGATTCCTGGGACACCGGTAGTAGTTTCCGAAGGTACATCTGGAGGCTTCCTGTAATCTGTGGACGTTCAGAGTTTTGATGAAAGAAAGAAATTGCATCGGGATTGAATACAACAGCACCATGCGGACTTTTCTCCATGGGAGTAATGTCTCAGACACTCTACGCTTTGATCGATTCATGTGACACCAGTAGTAGTTTCCGAAGTACATCTGGAGGCTTCTTGTAATCTGTGGACGTTCAGAGTTTTTATGAAAGACAGAAATTGCATTGGGATTGAATACAACAGGCACCATGCGGACTTTTCTCCATGGGAGTAATGTCTCAAACTGTCTACGCTTTGATCGATTCCTGGGACACCAGTAGTAGTTCCCGAAGGTACATCTGGAGGCTTCCTGTAATCTGTGGACGTTCAGAGTTTTGATGAAAGACAGAAATTGCATCGGGATTGAATATAATGGGCACCATGCGGACTTTTATCCATGGGAGTAATGTCTCAAACTGTCTACGCTTTGATCGATTCCTGGGACACCAGTAGTAGTTCCCGAAGGTACATCTGGAGGCTTCCTGTAATCTGTGGACGTTCAGAGTTTTGATGAAAGACAGAAATTGCATCGGGATTGAATACAACAGGCACCGTGCGGACATTTCTCCATGGGAGTAATGTCTCAAACTGTCTACGCTTTGATCTATTCCTGGGACACCTGTAGTAGTTCCCGAAGGTACATCTGGAGGCTTCCTGTAATCTGTGGACGTTCAGAGTTTTGATGAAAGACAGAAATTGCTTCGGGATTGAATTCAACAGGCACCATGCGGACATTTCTCCATGGGAGTAATGTCTCAAACTGTCTACTCTTTGATCGATTCCTGGGACACCAGTAGTAGTTCCCGAAGGTACATCTGGAGGCTTCCTGTAATCTGTGGACTTTCAGAGTTTTGATGAAATACAGAAATTGCATCGGGATTGAATACACCAGGCACCATGCGGACATTTCTCCATGGGAGTAATGTCTCAAACTGTCTACTCTTTGATCGATTCCTGGGACACCAGTAGTAGTTCCCAAAGGTACATCTGGAGGCTTCCTGTAATCTGTGGACGTTCAGAGTTTTGATGAAAGACAGAAATTGCATCGGGATTAAATACAACAGGTACCATGCGGACTTTTCTCCATGGGAGTAATGTCTCAAACTGTCTACGCTTTGATCGATTCCTGGGACACCAGTAGTAGTTCCCGAAGGTACATCTGGAGGCTTCCTGTAATCTGTGGACGTTCAGAGTTTTGATGAAAGACAGAAATTGCATCGGGATTGAATATAATGTGCACTATGCGGACTTTTCTCCATGGGAGTAATGTCTCAAACTGTCTACGCTTTGATCGATTCCTGGGACACCAGTAGTTGTTTCCGAAGCACATCTGGAGGCTTCCTGTAATCTGTGGACGTTCAGAGTTTTGATGAAAGACAGAAATTGCATCGGGATTGAATACAACAGGCACCATGCGGACATTTCTCCATGGGAGTAATGTCTCAAACTATCTACGCTTTGATCGATCCCTGGGACACCAGTAGTAGTTCCCGAAGGTACATCTGGAGGCTTCCTGTAATCTGTGGACGTTCAGAGTTTTGATGAAAGACAGAAATTGCATCGGGATTGAATACAACAGGCACCATGCGGACATTTCTCCATGGGAGTAATGTCTCAAACTGTCTACGCTTTGATCGATTCCTGGGACACCTGTAGTAGTTCCCGAAGCACATCTGGAGGCTTCCTGTAATCTGTGGACGTTCAGAGTTTTGATGAAAGACAGCAATTGCATCGGGATTGAATATAGTGTGCACCATGCGGACTTTTCTCCATGGGAGTAATGTCTCAAACTGTCTACGCTTTGATCGATTCCTGGGACACCAGTAGTAGATCTCGAAGCACATCTGGAGGCTTCCTGTAATCTGTGGACTTTTAGAGTTTTGATGAAAGACAGAAATTGCATCGGGTTTGAATACAACAGGCACCATGCTGACTTCTCTCCATGGGATTAATGTCTCAAACTGTCTAGGCTTTGATCGATTCCTGGGACACCAGTAGTTGTTTCAGAAACACATCTGGACGCTTCCTGTAATCTGTGTACGTTCAGAGTTTTGATGATAGATAGAAATTGCATCGGGATTGAATACAACAGGCCCCATGCGGACTTTTCTCCATGGGAGTAATGTCTCAAACTGTCTACGCTTTGATCGATTCCTGGGACAACAGTAGTAGTTTTACGAACACATCTGGAAGCTTCCTGTAATCTGTAGACGTTCAGAGTTTTGATGAAAGACAGAAATTGCATCGGGATTGAATACAACAGGCACCATGCCGACTTTTCTCCATGGGAGTAATGTCTCAAACTGTCTGCGATTTGATCGATTCCTGGGACACCAGTAGTACTTTCCGAAGCACATCTGGAGTCTTCCTGAAATCTGTGGACGTTCAGAGTTTTGATGATGGACAGAAATTTAATCTGGATTGAATATAATGGGTACCATGCGGACTTTTCTCCATGGGAGTAATGTCTCAAACTTTCTACGCTTTGATCGATTCCTGGGGCACAAGTAGTAGTTCCGAAGCACATCTGGAAGCTTAATGTTATCTGTGGACGTTCAGAATTTTGATGAAAGACAGAAATTGCATCGGGATTGAATACAACAGGGTCCATGCTGACTTTCCTCCATGGAAGTAATGTCACAAACTATCTTCGCTTTGATCGATTCCTGGGACACCGGTAGTAGTTTCCGAAGGTACATCTGGAGGCTTCCTGTAATCTGTGGACGTTCAGAGTTTTGATGAAAGAAAGAAATTGCATCGGGATTGAATACAACAGCACCATGCGGACTTTTCACCATGGGAGTAATGTCTCAGACACTCTACGCTTTGATCGATTCATGTGACACAAGTAGTAGTTTCCGAAGTACATCTGGAGGCTTCCTGTAATCTGTGGACGTTCAGAGTTTTGATGAAAGACAGAAATTGCATTGGGATTGAATACAACAGGCACCATGCGGACTTTTCTCCATGGGAGTAATGTCTCAAACTGTCTACGCTTTGATCGATTCCTGGGACACCAGTAGTAGTTCCCGAAGGTACATCTGGAGGCTTCCTGTAATCTGTGGACGTTCAGAGTTTTGATGAAAGACAGAAATTGCATCGGGATTGAATATAATGGGCACCGTGCGGACTTTTCTCCATGGGAGTAATGTCTCAAACTGTCTACGCTTTGATCGATTCCTGGGACACCAGTAGTAGTTTCCGAAGCACATCTGGAGTATTCCTGTAATCTATGGACGTTCAGAGTTTTGATGAAAGACAGAAATTGCATTGGGATTGAATACAACAGGCACCATGCGGATATTTCTCCATGGGAGTAATGTCTCAAACTGTCTACTCTTTGATCGATTCCTGGGACACCAGTAATAGTTCCCGAAGGTACATCTGGAGGCTTCCTGTAATCTGTGAACGTTCAGAGTTTTGATGAAAGACAGAAATTGTTTCGGGATTGAATACAACAGGCACCATGCGGACATTTCTCCATATGAGTAATGTCTCAAACTGTCTACTCTTTGATCGATTCCTGGGACACCAGTAGTAGTTCCCGAAGGTACATCTGGAGGCTTCCTGTAATCTGTGGACGTTATGAGTTTTGATGAAAGACAGAAATTGCATCGGGATTGAATACAACAGGCACCATGCGGACATTTCTCCATGGGAGTAATGTCTCAAACTGTCTACTCTTTGATCGATTCCTGGGACACCAGTAGTAGTTCCCGAAGGTACATCTGGAGGCTTCCTGTAATCTGTGGACGTTCAGAGTTTTGATGAAAGACAGAAATTGCATCGGGATTGAATACAACAGGCACCATGCGGACTTTTCTCCATGGGAGTAATGTCTCAAACTGTCTACGCTGTGATCGATTCCTGGGACACCAGTAGTAGTTCCCGAAGGTACATCTGGAGGCTTCCTGTAATCTGTGGACGTTCAGAGTTTTGGTGAAAGACAGAAATTGCATCAGGATTGAATATAATGTGCACCATGCGGACTTTTCTCCATGGGAGTAATGTCTCAAACTGTCTACGCTTTGATCGATTCCTGGGACACCAGTAGTAGTTTCCGAAGCACAACAGGAGGCTTCCTGTAATCTATGGACGTTCAGAGTTTTGATGAAAGACAGAAATTGCATCGGGATTGAATACAACAGGCACCATGCGGACATTTCTCCATGGGAGTAATGTCTCAAACTGTCTACTCTTTGATCGATTCCTGGGACACCAGTAATAGTTCCCGAAGGTACATCTGGAGGCTTCCTGTAATCTGTGGACGTTCAGAGTTTTGATGAAAGACAGAAATTGCTTCGGGATTGAATACAACAGGCACCATGCGGACATTTCTCCATGGGAGTAATGTCTCAAACTGTCTACTCTTTGATCGATTCCTGGGACACCAGTAGTAGTTCCCGAAGGTACATCTGGAGGCTTCCTGTAATCTGTGGACGTTATGAGTTTTGATGAAAGACAGAAATTGCATCGGGATTGAATACAACAGGCACCATGCGGACATTTCTCCATGGGAGTAATGTCTCAAACTGTCTACTCTTTGATCGATTCCTGGGACACCAGTAGTAGTTCCCGAAGGTACATCTGGAGGCTTCCTGTAATCTGTGGACGTTCAGAGTTTTGAGGAAAGACAGAAATTCCATCGGGATTGAATACAACAGGCACCATGCGGACTTTTCTCCATGGGAGTAATGTCTCAAACTGTCTACGCTGTGATCGATTCCTGGGACACCAGTAGTAGTTCCCGAAGGTACATCTGGAGGCTTCCTGTAATCTGTGGACGTTCAGAGTTTTGATGAAAGACAGAAATTGCATCGGGATTGAATATAATGTGCACCATGCGGACATTTCTCCATATGAGTAATGTCTCAAACTGTCTACTCTTTGATCGATTCCTGGGACACCAGTAATAGTTCCCGAAGGTACATCTGGAGGCTTCCTGTCATCTGTGGACGTTCAGAGTTTTGATGAAAGACAGAAATTGCTTCGGGATTGAATACAACAGGCACCATGCGGACATTTCTCCATATGAGTAACGTCTCAAACTGTCTACTCTTTGATCGATTCCTGGGACACCAGTAGTAGTTCCCGAAGGTACATCTGGAGGCTTCCTGTAATCTGTGGACGTTATGAGTTTTGATGAAAGACAGAAATTGCATCGGGATTGAATACAACAGGCACCATGCGGACATTTCTCCATGGGAGTAATGTCTCAAACTGTCTACGCTTTGATCGATTCCTGGGACACCTGTAGTAGTTCCCGAAGCACATCTGGAGGCTTCCTGTAATCTGTCTACGTTCAGAGTTTTGATGAAAGACAGAAATTGCATCGGGATTGAATATAATGGGCACCATGCGGACTTTTCTCCATGGGAGTTATGTCTCAAACCGTCTACGATTTGATAGATCCCTGGGACACCTGCAGTAGTTCCCGAAGGTACATCTGGAGGCTTCCTGTAATCTGTGGACGTTCTGAGTTTTGATGAAAGACAGATATTGCATCGGGATGGAATACAACAGACACCATGCCGACATTTCTCCATGGGAGTAATGTCTCAAACTGTCTACTCTTTGATCGATTCCTGGGACACCAGTAGTAGTTCCCGAAGGTACATCTGGAGGCTTCCTGTAATCTGTGGACGTTCAGAGTTTTGATGAAAGACAGAAATTGCATCTGGATTGAATACAACAGGCACCATGCGGACATTTCTCCATGGGAGTAATGTCTCAAACTGTCTACTCTTTGATCGATTCCTGGGACACCAGTAGTAGTTCCCTAAGGTACATCTGGAGGCTTCCTGTAATCTGTGGACGTTCAGAGTTTTGATGAAAGACAGAAATTGCATCGGGATTGAATACAACAGGCACCATGCGGACATTTCTCCATGGGAGTAATGTCTCAAACTGTCTACGCTTTGATCGATTCCTGGGACACCTGTAGTAGTTCCCGAAGCACATCTGGAGGCTTCCTGTAATCTGTGGACGTTCAGAGTTTTGATGAAAGACAGAAATTGCATCGGGATTGAATACAACAGGCACCATGCGGACATTTCTCCATGGGAGTAATGTCTCAAACTGTCTACGCTTTGATCGATTCATGGGACACCACTAGTAGTTTCCGAAGCACATCTGGAGGTTTCCTGTAATCTGTGGACGTTCAGAGTTTTGCTGAAAGACAGAAATTGCATCGGGATTGAATATAATGGGCACCATGCGGACATTTCTCCATGGGAGTAATGTCTCAAACTGTCTACGCTTTGATCGATTCCTGGGACACCAGTAGTAGTTCCCGAAGGTACATCTGGAGGCTTCCTGTAATCTGTGGACGTTCAGAGTTTTGATGAAAGACAGAAATTGCATCGTGATTGAATATAATTCGCACCATGCGGACTTTTCTCCATGGGAGTAATGTCTCAAACTGTCTACGCTTTGATCGATTCCTGGGACACCAGTAGTAGTTTCTGAAGCACATCTGGAGGCTTCCTGTAATCTGTGGACGTTCAGAGTTTTGATGAAACACAGAAATTGCATCGTCATTGGATATAATGGGCACCATGCGGACTTTTCTCCATGGGAGTAATGTCGCAAACTGTCTACGCTTTGATCGATTCCTGGGACACCAGTAGTAGTTTCCGAAGGTACATCTGGAGGCTTCCTGTAATCTGTGGACGTTCAGAGTTTTGATGAAAGACAGAAATTGCATCGGGATTGAATACAACAGGGACCATGCGGACTTTTCTCCATGGGAGTAATGTCTCAAACTGTCTACGCTTTGATCGATTCCTGGGACACCAGTAGTAGTTCCCGAAGGTACATCTGGAGGCTTCCTGTAATCTGTGGACGTTCAGAGTATTGATGAAAGACAGAAATTGCATCGGGAATGAATATAATAGGCACCATGCGGACTTTTCTCCATGGGAGTAATGTCTCAAACTGTCTACGCTTTGATCGATTCCTGGGACACCAGTAGCAGTTCCCGAAGGTACATCTGGAGGCTTCCTGTAATCTGTGGACGTTCAGAGTTTTGATGAAAGACAGAAATTGCATCGGGATTGAATATAATGGGCACGATGCGGACTTTTCTCCATGGGAGTAATGTCTCAAACTGTCTACGGTTTGATCGATTCCTGGGACACCAGTAGTAGTTTATGAAGCACATCTGGAAGCTTCCTGTAATCTATGGACGTTCAGAGTTTTGATGAAAGACAGAAATTGCATCGGGATTGAATACAACAGGCACCATGCGGACATTTCTCCATGGGAGTAATGTCTCAAACTGTCTACGCATTGATCGATTCCTGGGACACCTGTAGTAGTTCCTGAAGCACATCTGGAGGCTTCCTGTAATCTGTGGACGTTCAGAGTTTTGATGAAAGACAGAAATTGCATCGGGATTGAATACAACAGGCACCATGCGGACATTTCTCCATGGGAGTAATGTCTCAAACTGTCTACGCATTGATCGATTCCTGGGACACCTGTAGTAGTTCCTGAAGGTACATCTGGAGGCTTCCTGTAATCTGTGGACGTTCAGAGTTTTGATGAAAAACAGAAATTGCATCGGGATTGAATATAATGGGCACCATGCGGACTTTTCACCATGGGAGTAATGTCTCAGCTTGTCTACTCTTTGATCGATTCCTGGGACACCAATCGTAGTTCCTGAAGGTACATCTGGAGGCTTCCTGTAATCTGTGGACGTTCAGAGTTTTGATGAAAGACAGAAATTGCATCGGGATTGAATACAACAGGCACCATGCGGACATTTCTCCATGGGAGTAATGTCTCAAACTGTCTACGCTTTGATCGATTCCTGGGACACCTGTAGTAGCTCCCGAGGCACATCTGGAGGCCTCCTGTAATCTGTGGACGTTCAGAGTTTTGATGAAAGACAGAAATTGCATCGGGATTGAATATAATGGGCACCATGCGGACTTTTCTCCATGGGAGTAATGTCTCAAACCGTCTACGCTTTGATAGATCCCTGGGACACCAGCAGTAGTTCCCGAAGGTACATCTGGAGGCTTCCTGTAATATGTGGACGGTCAGAGTTTTGATGAAAGACAGAAATTGCATCGGGATTGAATACAACAGGCACCATGCGGACATTTCTCCATGGGAGTAATGTCTCAAACTGTCTACTCTTTGATCGATTCCTGAGACACCAGTAGTAGTTCCCGAAGGTACATCTGGAGGCTTCCTGTAATCTGTGGACGTTCAGAGTTTTGATGAAAGACAGAAATTGCATCTGGATTGAATACAACAGGCACCATGCGGACATTTCTCCATGGGAGTAATGTCTCAAACTGTCTACTCTTTGATCGATTCCTGGGACACCAGTTGTAGTTCCCGAAGGTACATCTGGAGGCTTCCTGTAATCTGTGGACGTTCAGAGTTTTGATGAAAGACAGAAATTGCATCGGGATTGAATACAACAGGCACCATGCGGACATTTCTCCATGGGAGTAATGTCTCAAACTGTCTACTCTTTGATCGATTCCTGGGACACCTGTAGTAGTTCCCGAAGCACATCTGGAGGCTTCCTGTAATCTGTCTACGTTCAGAGTTTTGATGAAAGACAGAAATTGCATCGGGATTGAATATAATGGGCACCATGCGGACTTTTCTCCATGGGAGTAATGTCTCAAACCGTCTACGATTTGATAGATCACTGGGACACCAGTTGTAGTTCCCGAAGGTACATCTGGAGGCTTCCTGTAATCTGTGGACGTTCTGAGTTTTGATGAAAGACAGAAATTGCATCGGGATTGAATACAACAGGCACCATGCGGACATTTCTCCATGGGAGTAATGTCTCAAACTGTCTACTTTTTGATCGATTCCTGGGACACCAGTAGTAGTTCCCGAAGGTACATCTGGAGGCTTCCTGTAATCTGTGGACGTTCAGAGTTTTGATGAAATACAGAAATTGCATCTGGATTGAATACAACAGGCACCATGCGGACATTTCTCCATGGGAGTAATGTCTCAAACTGTCTACTCTTTGATCGATTCCTGGGACACCAGTAGTAGTTCCCGAAGGTACATCTGGAGGCTTCCTGTAATCTGTGGACGTTCAGAGTTTTGATGAAAGACAGAAATTGCATCGGGATTGAATACAACAGGCACCATGCCGACATTTCTCCATGGGAGTAATGTCTCAAACTGTCTACGCTTTGATCGATTCCTGGGACACCTGTAGTAGTTCCCGAAGGTACATCTGGAGGCTTCCTGTAATCTGTGGACGTTCAGAGTTTTGATGAAAGACAGAAATTGCATCGGGATTGAATATAATGGGCACCATGCGGACTTTTCCCCATGGGAGTAATGTCTCAGCTTGTCTACTCTTTGATCGATTCCTGGGACACCAATCGTAGTTCCTGAAGGTACATCTGGAGGCTTCCTGTAATCTGTGGACGTTCAGAGTTTTGATGAAAGACAGAAATTGCATTGGGATTGAATACAACAGGCACCATGCGGACATTTCTCCATGGGAGTAATGTCTCAAACTGTCTACGCTTTGATCGATTCCTGGGACACCTGTAGTAGTTCCCGAAGCACATCTGGAGGATTCCTGTAATCTGTGGACGTTCAGAGTTTTGATGAAAGACAGAAATTGCATCGGGATTGTATATAATGGGCACCATGCGGACCTTTCTCCATGGGAGTAATGTCTCAAACCGTCTACGCTTTGATAGATCCCTGGGACACCAGTAGTAGTTCCCGAAGGTACATCTGGAGACTTCCTGTAATCTGTGGACGTTCAGAGTTTTGATGAAAGACAGAAATTGCATCGGGATTGAATACAACAGCACCATGCGGACATTTCTCCATGGGAGTAGTGTCTCAAACTGTCTACTCTTTGATCGATTCAGGGACACCAGTAGTAGTTCCCGAAGGTACATCTGGAGGCTTCCTGTAAACTGTGGACGTTCAGAGTTTTGATGAAAGACAGAAATTGCATCGCGATTGAATACAACAGGCACTATGCGGACTTTTCTCCATGGGAGTAACGTCTCAAACTGTCTACGATCTGATCGATTCCTGGGACACCAGTAGTAGTTCCCGAAGGTACATCTGGAGGCTTCCTGTAATCTGTGGACGTTCAGAGTTTTGATGAAGGACAGAAATTGCATCGGGATTGAATATAATATGCAACCATGCGGACTTTTCTCCATGGGAGTAATGTCTCAAACTGTCTACGCTTTGATCGATTCCTGGGACATCAGTAGTAGTTTCTGAAGGTACATCTGGAGGCTTCCTGTAATCTGTGTACGTTCAGAGTTTTGATGAAAGACAGAAATTGCATCGGGATTGAATACAACAGGCACCATGCGGACTTTTCGCCATGGGAGTAATGTCTCAAACTGTATACGCTTTGATCGATTCCTGGGACACCAGTAGTAGTTCTCGAAGGTACATCTGGAGGCTTCCTGTAATCTGTGGACGTTCAGAGTTTTGATGAAAGACAGAAATTGCATCGGGATTGAATATAATGGGCACCATGCGGACTTTTCTCCATGGGAGTAATGTCTCAAACTGTCTACGCTTTGATCGATTCCTGGGACACCAGTAGTAGTTTCCGAAGCACATCTGGAGGCTTGCTGTAATGTGTGAACGCTCAGAGTTTTGTATGAAAGACAGAAATTGCATCGAGATTGAATACAACAGGTACCATGCGGACTTTTCTCCATGGAAGTAATGTCTCAAACTGTCTACGCTTTGATCGATTCCTGGGACACCAGTAGTAGTTTCCGAAGGTACATCTGGAGGCTTCCTGTAATCTGTGGACGTTCAGAGTTTTGATGAAAGACAGAAATTGCATCGGGATTGAATACAACAGGCACCATGCTGACTTTTCTCCATGGGAGTAATGTCTCAAACTGTCTACGCTTTGATCGATTCCTGGGACACCAGTAGTAGTTCCCGAAGGTTGATCTGGAGGCTTCCTGTAATCTGTGGACGTTCAGAGTTTTGATGAAAGACAGAAATTGCATCGGGATTGAATATAATGGGCACCATGCGGACTTTTCTCCGTGGGAGTAATGTCTCAAACTGTCTACGCTTTGATCGATTCCTGGGATACCAGTAGTAGATCCCGAAGCACATCTGTAGGCTTCCTGTAATCTGTGGACGTTCAGAGTTTTGATGAAAGACAGAAATTGCATCGGGATTGAATATAATGGGCACCATGCGGACTTTTCTCCATGGGAGTAATGTCTCAAACTGTCTACGCTTTGATCGATTCCTGGGACACCAGTAGTAGTTTCCGAAGCACATCTGGAGGCTTCCTGTAATCTATGGACGTTCAGAGTTTTGATGAGAGACCGAAATTGCATCGGGATTGAATACAACAGGCACCATGCGGACATTTCTCCATGGGAGTAATGTCTCAAACTGTCTACGCTTTGATCGATTCCCGGGACGCCTGTAGTAGTTCCCGAAGGTACATCTGGAGGCTTCCTGTAATCTGTGGACGTTCAGAGTTTTGATGAAAGACAGAAATTGCATCGGGTTTGAATACAACAGGCTCCATGCTGACTGCTCTCCATGGGATTAATGTCTCAAACTGTCTAGGTTTGATTGATTCCTAGGACACCAGGTGTAGTTTCCGAAGCACATCTGGAGGCTTCCTTAATCTGTGAACGCTCAGAGTTTTGTATGAAAGACAGAAATTGCATCGAGATTGAATACAACAGGCACCATGCGGACTTTTCTCCAAGGAAGTAATGTCTCAAACTGTCTACGCTTTAATCGATTCCTGGGACACCAGTAGTAGTTTCCCAAGGTACATCTGGAGGCTTCCTGTAATCTGTGGACGTTCAGAGTTTTGATGAAAGACAGAAATTGCATCGGGATTGAATACAACAGGCACCATGCGTACTTTTCCCCATGGGAGTAATGTCTCAAACTCTCTACGCTTTGATCGATTCCTGGGACACCAGTAGTAGTTCCCGAAGGTACATCTGGAGGCTTCCTGTTATCTGTGGACGTTCAGAGTTTTGATGAAAGACAGAAATTGCATCGGGATTGAATATAATGGGCACCATGCGGGCTTTTCTCCATGGGAGTAATGTCTCTAACTGTCTACGCTTTGATCGATTCCTGGGACACCAGTAGTAGTTTCCGAAGCACATCTGGAGGCTTCCTGTAATCTATGGACGTTCAGAGTTTTGATGAAAGACCGAAATTACATCGGGATTGAATACAACAGCCACCATGCGGACATTTCTCCATGGGAGTAATGTCTCAAACAGTCTACGCTGTGATCGATTCCTGGGACACCTGTAGTAGTTCCCGAAGCACATCTGTAGGCTTCCTGTAATCTGTGGAAGTTCAGAGTTTTGATGAAAGACAGAAATTGCATCGGGATTGAATACAACTTGCACCATGAGGACATTTCTCCATGGGAGTAATGTCTCAAACTGTCTACGCTTTGATCGATTCCTGGGACGCCTGTAGTAGTTCCCGAAGGTACATCTGGAGGCTTCCTGTAATCTGTGGACGTTCAGAGTTTTGATGAAAGACAGAAATTGCATCTGGATTGAATACAACAGGCACCATGCGGACATTTCTCCATGGGAGTAATGTCTCAAACTGTCTACTCTTTGATCGATTCCTGGGACACCAGTAGTAGTTCCCGAAGGTACATCTGGAGGCTTCCTGTAATCTGTGGACGTTCAGAGTTTTGCTGAAAGACAGAAATTGCATCGGGATTGAATACAACAGGCACCATGCGGACATTTCTCCATGGGAGTAGTGTCTCAAACTGTCTACTCTCTGATCGATTCCTGGGACACCAGTAGTAGTTCCCAAAGATACATCTGGAGGCTTCCTGTAATCTGTGGACGTTCAGAGTTTTGATGAAAGACAGAAGTTGCATCGGGATTGAATACAACAGGCACCATGCGGACTTTTCTCCATGGGAGTAACGTCTCAAACTGTCTACGCTTTGATCGATTCCTGGGACACCAGTAGTAGTTCCCGAAGGTACATCTGGAGGCTTCCTGTAATCTGTGGACGTTCAGAGTTTTGATGAAGGACAGAAATTGCATCGGGATTGAATATAATATGCAACCATGCGGACTTTTCTCCATGGGAGTAATGTCTCAAACTGTCTACGCTTTGATCGATTCCTGGGACACCAGTAGTAGTTTCCGAAGGTACATCTGGAGGCTTCCTGTAATCTGTGGACGTTCAGAGTTTTGATGAAAGACAGAAATTGCATCGGGATTGAATACAACAGGCACCATGCGGACTTTTCGCCATGGGAGTAATGTCTCAAACTGTATACGCTTTGATCGATTCCTGGGACACCAGTAGTAGTTCTCGAAGGTACATCTGGAGGCTTCCTGTAATCTGTGGACGTTCAGAGTTTTGATGAAAGACAGAAATTGCATCGGGATTGAATATAATGGGCACCATGCGGACTTTTCTCCATGGGAGTAATGTCTCAAACTGTCTACTCTTTGATCGATTCCTGGGACACAAGTAGTAGTTCCCGAAGCACATCTGGAGGCTTGCTGTAATGTGTGAACGCTCAGAGTTTTGTATGAAAGACAGAAATTGCATCGAGATTGAATACAACAGGCACCATTAGGACTTTTCTCCATGGAAGTAATGTCTCAAACTGTCTACGCTTTGATCGATTCCTGGGACACCAGTAGTAGTTTCCGAAGGTACATCTGGAGGCTTCCTGTAATCTGTGGACGTTCAGAGTTTTGATGAAAGACAGAAATTGCATCTGGATTGAATATAATGGGCACCATGCGGACTTTTCTCCGTGGGAGTAATGTCTCAAACTGTCTACGCTTTGATCGATTCCTGGGATACCAGTAGTAGTTTCCGAAGCACATCTGGAGGCTTCCTGTAATCTATGGACGTTCAGAGTTTTGATGAAAGACCGAAATTGCATCGGGATTGAATACAACAGGCACCATGCGGACATTTCTCCATGGGAGTAATGTCTCAAACTGTCTACGCTGTGATCGATTCCTGGGACACCTGTAGTAGATCCCGAAGCACATCTGTAGGCTTCCTGTAATCTGTGGACGTTCAGAGTTTTGATGAAAGACAGAAATTGCATCGGGATTGAATACAACAGGCACCATGCGGACATTTCTCCATGGGAGTAATGTCTCAAACTGTCTACGCTTTGATCGATTCCTGGGACGCCTGAGGTAGTT